>NW_022436972.1:24565921-24667719 GCF_009761245.1 Sapajus apella | reverse complement strand
AAAGAAAGAAAGAAAGAAAGAAAGAAAGAAGGAAAGAGAAAGAAAGAAAGAAAGAAACAATCAGGTCAGAGTTTAGTCCTCAGTCCCATCTCTTGGGTAAAATCATTTTGTGGACTGCATGTGCAGGCCAGCATCCAGCAGGAGGTTCCACGGCAGAAGACTCATTCCTAGAGTCATCTACTTGGGGGCAGTAGTTTCAATATTAGCAATCTGGATCATGGGGGAAGGATACAGTCTGACCTGATACAAATAATACCTAACTGTTTAAGAGGCAAGACAGAGTCAGGCCCTAGGGTTCAGTCTGAATAAACATCCCAGATCAGATCTATTTTGTGATGTATCATGATCTGGGTCTTCAATTTTGTGTGTGTGTGTGTGTGTGTGTGTGTGTGTGTGTGTGTGTGTTTTCTTTTCCTGCATCTAGTATAACATTTACAAGAGATATACAATGATAATATAGCAACAAGCATCATAAAAATGGTGAAGATTAGTCATCCAAGAGAGTTACAGGTAGAATCAGAGTGCTGTGAACAACTTAACCAGCCAAAAGGTCTCCTGCAGACATCATCAGACTTTTTGATCAGAAGGGCAATGTTTTTACCTTCCTTATCAAGGGCCACTTAAACCTTATGAGAAATCTTATTTGAGGATCATAGGACCGACATCAAATCAGCATCATAGGACCGACATCAAATCAGCATCCGATAGATTTAATTTCTCTTCTGGCCAATTGGTCTCTGATATGATGTAGGGTCTGTGCCTCCACTCAAAAAATTGTTGAAGGTGGGGCATGCTCGGGGTTGATTGGGTAATGGGGGCGGATTTCCCCTTTAGTGCTATTCTTGTGATAGTGAGTGAGTGATCACAAGATCTGCTTGTTTAAACGTGTGTAGCACCTCCTCTTCTCTCTCTTCCTCTTGCTCTGGCCATGTAAGATGTGCTTGTTTTCCCTTCGCCTTCCACAATGATTGTAAATTTCCCAAGGCTTCCCCAGCCATGCTTTCTGTACAGCCTGTGGAACAGCGAACCAATTAAACATCCTTTCTTTATTTTTTAAATGTTATTTATTTATTTTGAGACAGAGTTTCGCTCTTGTTGCCCAGGCTGGAGTGCAATGGCACAACCTCCTCCTTCTGGGTTCAAGCAATTCTCCTGCCTCAACCTCCTGAGCAGCTGAGATTACAGGTGCATGCCACCAAGCCTAGCTAATTTTTGTATTTTTACTAGAGACGGGTTTTACCATGTTGGCAAGGCTCCTGACCTCAGATGATCCACCTGCCTCAGTGTCCCATAGTGCTGGGATTACAGTGTGAGCCACTGAGCCTGGCCTAAACCTCCTTCTTTATAAATTACCCAGTCTCAGGTATGTATGTATGTATGTATGTATTTATTTATTTATTTAGAGACAGAGTCTTGCTCTGTTGCTCAGACTGGAGCGCAGTGGCATGATCTCGGCTCACTGAAGCTCTGCCTCCTGGATTCAAGCGATTCTCCTGCCTCAATCTCCTGAGTAGCTGAGATTACAGGCACCACCACCATACCCAGCTAATTTTTGTATTTTTAGTAGAGACAGGATTTCACCATATTGGCCAGGCTGGTCTCAAACTCCTGAGCTCAAGTGATCCACCCTCCTTGGCCTCCCAAAGTGCTGGAGTTACAGACATGAGCCACCGTGCCCAGCCAGTTATTTCTTTACAGCAGTGTGAGAATAGACTAGTAGTCTCCATTGGCATAACATCCTGAGGAGAGTATAAATCCAATTAGAGAAACATCTGGTCCTTAATGTCTAAATTGTCGTAAGACTTGTTAATAGACAAATGGATTTCTCCCACCGCTTTTGTATTGCCCCTCTGGCATTTGGGATACAAAAGGAGGTTTTGTTGCAGGAGAAGTCATGTAACTCTATTGTGTCATTTTGTTGTCCCTCCCAACAAAAACGGCTCTTTCCATCTACCAAATGTTATGTCCCATGGAGATGGATATTAGCAGTGAAGTTTGGGAAGAATCAGGGTTTCAAGTGGTTTGAAGGCACTCTGCTTTTCAGTTCTCACAATCTGAGAGGGAGGTGGGATGCCATGTGTTATTGCTACAGGTAGTTAAGCATGAGTGGGGCAGGAGAGGGCTCTTCCCCACTCCCCAGGAATGTCAGGCAATCAGTGATGGCTGGAAAATTATCACATTGCCTCTCTAAAATGATAATTTGGTAGCTGGCACCAGGGAGAGACAATCTCCTGATGTTCCACAGCCGCCACGGCAAAGTGTTAATTAAATGCAGATATGAGGCAGAGGCAACTTCCCAGTCACTCACAGTAAGAGACAAAATGGCAGAGTATGACCTTCAGGGATCCTCCACCGGAAAAAGGAAGGAAGGCTCAGATGGGCATGCATACAACTTCCTAAATACACTGCACATGCTCACTTCCCAAGGCTAAGAAGGGCACTTGTATGTGTACAGCCCACCCTAAGGGAAGAATCATGGGAAGTGGGCCATGCTGTAACGTCCTAGGATCACGGTTAAATGCCACACTTGTCCTTCAAGCTGCCTGCTTGGGTCTCTTCTGTGTGTACTTTCCTTCCTTTCTTTCCTGTTCTAAAGCCTTTCTCTTTTTTTTCTCTCTCTCTTTTTTCTTTCAACTTTTATTTTAAGTTTTGGGGTACATGTGGAGGATGTGAAGTTTTGTTACATAGGTAAATATGTGCCATGGTGATTTACTGCACAGATCAACACATAACCCAGGTTATTAAGCCCAACATCCATTAGCTGTTCTTCCTGATGTTCTCTTTCCCCACAATCCTCCCCAACAGGTGCCTAGTGTGTGTTGTTCCCCCCATGTGTCCATGCGTTCTCATCAATCAGCTCTTATAAGTGAGAATATACGGTGTTTGGTTTTCTGTTACTTCATTAGTTTGATGAGAATAATGGCTTCCAACTCCATTCATGTCCCTGCAAAGAACATCATCTTATTCCTTTTTATGGCTGCATAGTATTCCATGGTGTATATGTACCACATTTTCTTTAGCCCATCCATCATTGATAGGCATTTAGGTTGATTGCATGACTTTGCTATTGTAAATAGTGCTGCAATGAACGTATGTGTGCATGTATCTTTGTAATAGAATGATTTATGTTCATTTGGGTATATACCCAGTAATAGGATTGCTGGGTCAAATGGTATTTCTACCTCTAGGTCTTTGAGGAATTGCCACACTGTCTTCCACATTGTTGAATTAATTTAAATTCCCACCAACAGTGTAAAAGTGTTCCTATTTCTCTACGGCCTTGCCAGCATCTTTTGTTTCTTGACTTTTTTTTTTCCTAAGATGGAGTCTTACCCTGTCACCCAGGCTGGGGTGCAGTGGCGTGATCTTAGCTCACTGCAACCTTCACCATTGGGTTCAAGCAATTCTCCTGCCTCAGTCTCTCGAGTAGCTGGAATTACAGGTGTCCGCCACTGTGCCCAGTTAATTTTTTGTGTGTGTTTTTAGTGGAGACAGGGTTTCACCATGTTGGCCAGGCTGGTCTTGAACTCCTGACTTCCTGATCCATCTGCCTTGGCCTCCAAAAGTGCTGGGATTACAGGCGTGAGCCACTGTGCCTGGTCATTTCTTGACTTTTTAATAATCAACATTCTTACTGCTGTGAGATGGTATCTCACTGTAGTTTTGATTTGCATTTCTCTAATGATCAGTGATGTTGAGCTTTTTTTCATGTTGGTTGGCTGCATGCATGTCTTCTTTTGAGAAGTGTCCATTCAAGTCCTTTGCCCACCCTTTCTTCCTTTTTTTTTTTTTTTTTGAGATGGAGTATCAATCTGTTACTAGGCTGGAGTGCAGTGGTACAATCTCGGCTCACTGCAGCCTCCACCTCCTGGGTTCAAGCAATTCTCCTGCCTCAGCCTCCCAAGTAGCTGGGATTACAGGCATGTACCACCATGCCCAGCTAATTTTTATATTTTTAGTAGGGACGGGGTTTTGCCATGGTGGTCAGGGTGGTCTCAAACTCCTGACCTCAGGTGATCTGCCCACTTTGGCCTCCCAAAGTGCTGGGATTAGAGGCATGAGCCACCATGCCCAGCCTTTTGCCCACTTTTAAATGGGATTTTTTTCTTGTAAATTTGTTTAAGTCCCTTGTAGACTCTGGATATTAGATATTAGATGAATAGATTGCAACAAATTTCTCCCATTCTGTAGATTGTCTGTTCACTCTGGTGATCCTTTCTTTTGCTATGCAGAGGCTCTTTAGTTTAATTAGATCTCATTTGTCAATTTTTGCTTTAGTTGCAATTATTTTTGGCGTTTTTGTAATGAATCTTTGTCCATGCCTATATCCTGAATAACAGTGCCTAGATTTTTTTCTAGTTTTGGGTTTTACATTTAAGTCTTTAATCCATCTTGAGTTAGTTTTTGTATATGGTGTAAGGAAGGGTTCCAGTTTCAATTTTCTGCTTATGACTTAGCCAGTTCTTCCAGCACCATTTATCAAATAGGAAATCCTTTCCCATTGCTTGTTTTGGTCAGGTTTGTTGAAGATCAGATTTTTGTAGGTGTGCAGTTTTATTTTTAGGTTCTCTATTCTGTTCTATTGGTCTGTCTGTTCTTGTACCAGTACCATGCAGTTTTTATTACTGTAGTCTTGTTGCAAAGTTTGAAGTCAGGTAGCATGATGCTCCAGCTTTGTTCTTTTTGCTTAGGATTGACATGGTTATTCAAGCTCTTTTTTGGTTCCATATGAATTTTAAAATAGTTTTTTCTAATTCTGTAAAGAATGTCAATGGTAATTTAATGGGAATAGCATTGACTCTATAAATTACTTTGAGCAGTATGGCTATTTTCATATTGATTCTTCCTATCCATAAGCATGGAATCTTTCTCCATTTGTTTTTATCCCCTCTGATTTATCTGAGCAGTGGCTTGTAGTTGTCCTTGAAAAGGTTCTTCACTTCTTTGTTAGCTGTATTCCTAAGTATTTTATTCTTTTTATAGCAATTGCGAATGGGAGTTCATTCATGATTTGGCTCTCTGCTTGCCTGTTGCTGGTGTATAGGAATGCTAGCGATATTTTCCACCTTTTTACTTGTACGTGTCAAGGAAGCTATTTTTTTTCTTTGAGACAGAGTTTTACTCTTGTTGGCCAGGCTGCAGTGCAACGGCGCGATCTCGGCTCACTGGAATCTCTGCCTCCTGGGTTCAAGAGATTCTCCTGCCTCAGCCTCTCGAGTAGCGGCGATTACAGGCATGGGCCACCACACCTATTTTTTTTTTTTTTTTTTTTTTTTTTTGTATTTTTAGTAAAGATCGGGTTTCTCCATGTTTGTCAGGTTGGTCTTGAACTCTTGACTTCAGGTGATCCACCCACCTCAGCCTCCCAAAGTGCTGGGATTACAGGTGTAAGCCACCATGTCCAGCAATGCTAGCGATTTTGCACATTAATTTTATATGCTGAGAGTTTGCTGAAGTTGTTATCAGTTTAAAAAGCTTTTTGGCTGGGACTATGGGGTTTTCTAATTACAAGGTCATGTCATCTGCAAACAAAGATAATCTGGCTTCCTCTCTTCCTATTTGAATACCCTTTATTTATTCCTCTTGCATGATTGCCTTGGCCAGCACTTCCAATACTGTGTTGGATAGGAGTGGTGAGAGAGGGTATTCTTGTCTTGTGCCGGTTTTCAAGGGGAATGCTTTCGGCTTCTAAGGCCTTTTAAAATAAACTTCCACTCCTGTTCTGAAACTTGCCTCAGTCTCTTTTTCTGCTTTACGCCCCTCAGTCAAATTATTTCTTCTGAGGAGGCAAGATTGAGGTTGCTGCAGCCATGTATGGATTTGCTGCTGTAACTCAGACACCAATCAGTAACATTATCATTAGCTAAAATAGTCCATCTAGTTCCCATGGAGAGTATTCTTGTATTATTGACAACATTCCCAATGCCTGCCACTTGACAACAGAATACTTTTGAGCCTCATTCAGCTTTGGTGCCTGTGCTTTGAGAATGTAGTATTTGAGGTCACATTTACCATCTAAAAATTTCCATAAATTTGAGGGACCACATACTCTGTATAGGTGTTTTGAGTGTGCCTCAGCATTGAGGATTGTAGGCCACTGCTTCATAGTACCTAAGATTCCATTTGTAAAAACAGACACGAGCCCTTATTGGGTTAGAGTACAGGATTGTTTCCACCTTTGCATTTGGGAGTATGTTTTCATGTTTGGTCTGGTTTCTTCTATTCACTTGATGAGTGCTAGATTAACTTTTAAGGCAGCTTCCCATCCTTTTTTCTTGTCTGTAGGGCTGTTGGGCCCCACAGGGACATGGGGTGTTTCTTATGCTGTGCTGAGGTGCAGGATCCAAGAATTAAAGAGACAGGACGCTGAAGAACTGGTGAAGAGCATCTGGACTTAGGGGCCACGCCACCTATTAGCAGAGACAGGCGAGGCCCCGAATGCACAGAAGGGTCTGTATTTATTAGGTACAGGCAGGGGGAAGGGTCGTGAGGTCATCATCTAGAGGTTTAGTGATAGGGCATACATAATCACATGAGTCTTGAGTGAGGGGGCCACCCCATTATGTCACCTGGGCAGAGAGGTGGGCCGTGTGCAATAGTAGAGGGTCATGTACAGAAAAGGGGTCCACCCCCATTAGGTCACTGAGGCAAGGAGGTGGGCTGTGTGCAACAGGTGTCGTGCATAACACTTCTTATCTGGGGACTGGAGACTTCAAAGGATTTCTAATAGAAGGATACTGTAAGCCAATGCAGTGGGAGCTGACAGACTTGTGCTCTTAAGATATTTATGGGAGGATGATTTGAGCTAGCACTGAAGCGGGAAAAGACTGACAGGGCGTATAGCCACTGTGACTGGTCACATCAGAGGGGTTCTTCTCCCTCGGTTACTTCCATGATCTCAGGCCTGAGGCCTACTTTCCACAGAAACTGGATGCAAGGTACTACAACTCCTTTATCAGGAAGAGAGGATTTTGCTCCAAGCCTGCGTTACAGCGTATGCCCTTTCAGGCAGCGACACCACCGCCTGGGTCTTTGGCTCTTGTCCTGGTCTGGCTGTTTTCCCATGTACTGCTTCTGTTCTGTGACTGCTCTAGGCATTCCTCCTACTATAAACTACTATATGGTTATATAGAAGGATTATATAAATCAGCACTAAATGTGTCAGTACAGCTCTGACTACAATACCTATATGATTATAGAGAAAGATTATATAGAACTAAGTGTGCTAGACATAAGTATTAAGTATGATTATGTAAGCTAGATATAAATAAGCAGTGAGTTATACTTCAGGCACTAATTGTGCCTGGGATCTGCACAGTTCTCCTTCCTCGGTGCCCATGGTGGGTGTTACCCACACTTGTCTTGGAATACCATTCTTTTTATATGGCCTATTTTTTACAGGGAATTTTTCTCTAAGGAATGCCTCTCTTCATTAGCCACAAACTCAGCTTACCCCAATATACCTAGCCTAGCTTCAATTTTTCCAATGAGGTCGTGTTTTAGTCTTTTGGGTGGCCAATTCTGATGTACCCAGAAATGCTGTTGCCATAATATGCTAATGAAATTAGCATACTGGATAAATGAAGTCAATCCAGAACTGTTGGGTGTCCCAAACAATTGTGAGATGGGTGGAGGCCTACCAAAGTGATGGGATCACAGGCATGAGCCACTGCATCTGGCCAAGTTTTTTGTTTGTTTGTTTTGTTTTATTTTTGAGACAGAGTCTTCCCCTGTTGCCCAGGCTGGAGTGCAGTGGCATAATTTTGGTTCACTGTACCCTCCACCTCCCAGGTTCAAGCAATTCTCTTGTCTCAGCCTTCTGATAAGCTGGGACTATGGGAATGCACCGCAATAGCCAGCTAATTATTTGTATTTTCTTAGTAGAGAATGGGTTTCACCATGTTGGCCAGGGTGGTCTGGAACCCCTGACCTCTAGTGATCCACCCACCTTGTCCTCCCAAAGTACTGGGATTACAGTCATCAGCCAGTGTGCCAGGCCATCCAGCCAAGTTTTTCTTATATAGGGTTCTTGTCAATGTAAAGACTAAACTAAGTTGTGTCTATGTGCAGACTGCCAGACAGCATGGCAAAATTTATTTTATTGATTTAATGAAAACTATTCTTGACCTTTTAGTGTGTAAGTACATTAAAGCATAACTATAATTATTGTGAAAGAATATATTGTTATAAGGATTGGGACATCTGGACTTTCTGTTGTTGTAGGAGTTTGTCCTTACAGGCATTAGCAAGCTGCTTTCTTAGTTGTAAACATCTCAAGACCATGGGTTGTCACTGGCACAGAATGTGCCTTGCTAGTTTTAAGATGGGGTTGACTTTTAAATGGTGTCATTGGCTCTCCTAGGCTCCTGCTTCCCTAATAGGAGGACTGCTTGAGGCCAGGAGTTTGAGGCCATCCTGGGCAAAATATCGATACCTTGTCACTACAAAAAAAAAAAGAAAAATTAGCTAGGTATGGCAGCGTGTGCTTGTGGTCCTGGCTACTTGAAGGGTGAACAGGAGGATTGCTTGACCTGAGGTGTTGGAGATTGCAGTGAGATATGATCATGGCACTGCACTTCAGCCTCAGTGACAGAACGAGACCCTATTTCCCTCTTTTTTTGGCTTCATATTTTGTAATATTTTATTTCAGCACTGAAAAATTCTAGAAGTTACATAAATATAAGTAGTCTCATTTTACAGATTAAAAATTTGAGAGTGAAATATTAGGTGACTTGCTTGAGGCCAAAAAGCTGTCAAGATACAGAATAGAGGGTGAACATATACTTCAGGACTCGAGATTTTCTGCATGTTTTACATTGGTGGGGCTCAAATTTATTCAAATGATAGAGCCTCTAAGTGTCATGGTATCCCTTGAGAAACATCTACTTAATTCACAAGACTACATTATATGTACATAATATGAGGATCATGAGAACATACGTTCAAGTCAAAAACTGTCTCCTATAAGAAATACGAACCATTACCTTTGTCTACCAGATGAGGAAAAGCAAAAAAAAAAAAAAAATTTTTTTTAAGGAATATGAACCATTTATCAGTTTTTCCATGAATATTCATATAGCAACTAATAAGCAATTTACAACAATCCTATGAGACAGATACTTGTATTAACCTCATTTTGCAGATAATGGCATAGAGAAGTTAAGTCACTGGCCCAGTGTCACACAGCAAGAGGTAAAGATGAACCTCCAACTCAGGCTGTCTGACTCTAGAACCCATGATCTTTAAGCATTATTCCATCATTTTATCATCAATAAGGAGGAACAAAAACATAAAAGAGATTCAAGAAGAAACGAAGGGAAGATTACACATTAGTTTGTATGTGTGTTTGTGTGTGTGAGACCCTGTTTCAAAAGGAAAAAAAAAAAGAATTTGTTGAAAGGCAGCCACATGCAAAATTGATTGGAAGGGCAAACAACCACCTCAGAAAATGTGAAAGAACGAAAATTTCTCCAGCAGCCAGAACTAAAGCAAAACTCAAGTCAGAGCAAATATCAGTAAGTCTGATAACACATTTCTAGGAGGAACGGGTGAAATGGTACCATTATAGATTGCTGGTGGTAGCATAAATGGGCAAAACTTCTCCAGAAAGCACTTTTGTAATACTTTGTCAAAATTCCAAATGCCAAATGTACACATCTTTTGAGAAATGTATTCTAAAAGTATTTTGACATAGATGTGAAATAATATAAGTACAAGAGTATTCACAACAGCACTGTTTGTAATGGCAAAAGATTATAAGTCACCTAAATGTCCGCCAATGGAAATTGACTGGATTATGTACATTTGTACAATGTCTATTCTGAAGATTAAAAAAAAATGAGTAGATCCTTGTACTGATATGGCACATGCTACATAGCATTAAAAGCAGTTTCCATATGTAAAATATATATGTATTTTATATACGTACAAAATTATACATATGTATATTAGAAATAAAATTATAAGTCCTCAACTGACTAAATGGACCCCCTCTTGGCCAAGGAGACAACAGAGAAACCTTAAAAATGAGTTCCTGGCCATGACAGGAAAGGATGTTGGGCAGGCCTCATTACATCTCCTCCCTTTTGGAATTTAGACACAACTGACTAGCAATAATGTTACAACTGAGATCAAAAGACTGACAGAACAAACTCTGTGGCAATAAAATACCAAGTTTTAAACAGGACCTAAAGCCATGCAAGGCAAGTGTTAGGTCACAGCTGCAGGCCATCAGTCTTGCTAAGCAGGTCATTTTGACCCAGTATATTGAGGCTGGCTGTCACCACTGGACTCTGACACAGCATCCTTATCTTAATTTCAACGTTACTTTCTGCTAACTCTAAGTTTTTAGACAAAGCTTTGTTCCTTTAACTAATTGCAAATTTAAAAAGTCTCTGTATGAGATTTTTGAAGTGGAGGCCACTATGACCTGTAGGCCCCCACTTCAAGATATCCCACATTTTGGGGCTAGTGTATAACCTTCATGTATTGCTTTATGGTTTTGCCTGTAACTTTTGCTTCCCTAAAATGTATAAAACAAAGTTACGTTCTTGAATTCCTGACCTCCAGTGATCTGCCTCCTTAGGCCTCTTATAATGCTGGGGTAACAGGCCTGAGCCACCACACACGGCCATAGGTAAAGTTACATTCTGACTGCCTCAGGATAAGTAACCCTCATGTAAATCAAATCATGAAAAGGTAGGTGGATTAGAGCATAGTCTGAAATTCCACAAGTACCAGAAGGTAAACCTAAATCCAGACGGGTAAATGAACTCATGTGTACAGTGGTTATGGCAGTGGCTGCTGCCATCATGTCTGCTGCAGCAGGGAAGTGCAGCTGGGGCTCCACACTCCTTGGAAAAAGTGGGAGCCCCACCCATTCTGAGTTGGGATGGGGGCTCCCTGTGCAGCTGCAGCTGCTTAAACCACAGTTGCAGACCCAGGCCTCCTGCTCTACAGAGCAGGCAGAAGCCCCACCGTCTAGGGCGGGGCTCAAGCTGCCCAAAATGCACCAATGGATCCGAGCCTCCCTTTATTCTTGGGGTGGCTGGGAACAGGGAACGGGCATCTGCCCTCCTAGGTGTAGCTGCAGCCATGGCAACTGTGTCTGCAGACCTGGGCCTCTGGATCCAGAAGGCAGGCAGGAGCTGGGGACAAACAGGACCTCCATCCCCTCCCACACATCCCTATCCCGACCCCCATATTCCCCACCCCACCCCCACCCTCCAACCCCCTACCCCACCCACCCTCACCCCAACCCCCCCTCCCGCCCCAACCCCCCCCCACCGCCCCCGTTGCCCATCCCTGCAGGCTCCGTGGCATCTGCTTCCACTGCCTGGCCTCTCTCTACTCCCCACACCTCCTCTGATCTCAGAGCAGGGTTGGAACCAAGCCCCAGGATCATGAATAGCAGCAGGAGGCAGAGTCCTGGGCAGAAGGGGGTGAGGTACCCAGTAAGGCCCCACCCTCAGGAGGCTGAGACAGGATCACATTAGCCCAGGAGTTTGGAGTTACAGTGATCTATGATTGTGCCACTGCATTCTAACCTGAGTGACAGAGCAAGATACTGTCTCATAAAAAATAAAAAAAAAATTAAAGTTAAAAAAGGAGAAGCACAACACCAAAAGCATGAACAATGAAAGCAAAATATATTGGACTTCATCAAAATAAAAAACTTCTGCGCCTCAAAGAACACAATAAAGAAAGTAAAAATGCACAGTGTATTAGTCTGCTGGGCCTGCCATAACAAAATATCACTATCTGGATGGCCTAAATAACAGAAAGTTATTTCCTCAGAGTTCTGGAGGCTGGAAGCCCAAGATCAAGGTACCAGCAGGTGTAGTTTCTTCTGAGGCCTTTCTCCTTGGCTTGCAGATGGCCACCTTCTCTCTGTGGCCTTTCTACTTTCTCTCTGTGGCCGTCTCCTCACATGGCCTTTCCTCTGTACCAGTGTATTCCTGGTGTTTCATTGTGTGTCCTAATCTCCTCTTCTTTTATTTTGTTTTTGAAACGGAGTCTCGCTCTGTCGCCCAGGCTGGAGTGAAGTGGCATGATCTTGGCTCACTGCATCCTCTGCCTGCTGGGTTCAAGCAATTCTCCTGCCTCAGCCTTCCGAGTAGCTGGGATTACAGGTGCCTGCCACCACGCCTGGCTAATTTTGTATTTTTAGTAGAGATGGAGTTTCATCATGTTGGCCAGGTTCATCATCCTGACCTCAGGTGATCCACCTGCCTTGGCCTCCCAAAGTGCTGGGATTACAGGTGGGTGTGAACCACTGCACCCGGCCTCCTCCTCCTCTTCTTTTTTTTTCAGTGGAGGAGAGCTTTCTCTGTTGCCCAGGATGTCTTGAACATGTAGCCTCGCCTCCTCAAGAGCCAGGACAACTGGCCTGAGCAACTGTGGCACCCTTATGGCTTCATTTTAACTTAATTACCTCCTTTAAGGTGTCTCCTAATATAGTTACATATACACTGGGGATTAGGGTTTCCTTCACATATGTACTAGGGGTTAGGGCTTCACGTCTACAAAGTGTAGATTAATGGTTGCCTTGGTTTGAGGGAGAGGCGTGAAGCCGAGAAGAAATGGGAAGTGACTACTAATGGGTACAGGATTTCTTTTGGGAGTGATGAAAAAAAACTGTTTAATTAATTGTCATGCAAACCTGACAAAAACAAGCAATGGGGAAAGGATTCCCTGTTTAATAAATGGTGTTGAGAAAACTGGCTAGCCATGTGCAGAAAGCTGAAACTGGACCCCTTCCTGACACCTTACACTAAAATTAACTACAGATGGATTAAAGACTTAAACATAAGACCTAACACCATAAAAAACCTAGAAGAAAACCTAGGCAAAACCATTCAGGACATAGGCATAGGCAAGGGACTTCATGACTAAAACACCAAAAGCAATAGCAACGAAAGCCAAAATAGACAAATGGGACCTAATCAAACTCCACAGCTTCTGCACAGCAAAAGAAATAATCATTAGAGTGAATCGGCAACCAACAGAATGGGAAAAAATTTTTGCAGTCTACCCATCTGACAAAGGGCTGATATCCAGCAACTACAAAGAACTAAAATAGATTTACAAAAAAAAAAAAGCAAATAAGCCCATTCAAAAGTGGGCGAAGGATATGAACAGACATTTTACAAAAGAAGACATATATGAGGCCAACAAACATGAAAAAATGCTCATCATTACCAGTCATTAGAGAAATGCAAATCAAAACTACATTGAGATACCATCTCATGCCAGTTAGAATGACGATCATTAAAAAATCATGTAAACTCCATAAACTCCCCTTAGGTATCTACCATTACAAAATAAACTCTGCCTTTTAAAAACTATATACATGGCTGATGGATTGGCTCAGATAAACCCTGTTAATTGAAATAATGATGAGTGTTCTATGATGACCTAACCCAGTTTAATAAAAACCCTTGTAGCCAAGCATGGTGGCATGCACCTGAAGTCCCAGCTACTTGGGAGGCTGAGGCATGAGGATCCCTTGGGTCCAGGAGGTAGTGCACTATGCTGATTGGTTGTCTGCACTAAGTTTGGTATCAATACCATGATCTTGCAAGAGCAGGAGACTACCAGGTTGCCTAAGGAGGAGTGAACTGGCCCAGCTTGGAAATGAAGCAAGTCAAACCTCCCATGCTGATTAGTAGTGGAATTGCACCTGTGAATAGCCACTGCACTCCAGCCTAGGCAACACAAGACCCCATCTCTTAAAAAAAATAATTAAAAACAATTAGGCTCAGCGTGATAGCTCATACATGTCCAGTACTCTGGGAAGCTGAGACAGTAGTTTGGGATCAGCCTGGGCAACATAGTGAGACCCCGCCTCTACCAAAAAACCCCCAAAACAAAACAAAAACAAAATTAGCTGACTATGGTGGCCTACACCTGTAGTTCCAGCTATTTGGGAGGCTGAGGTGAGAGGATCCTCTGAGCCCAGGAGTTCAAGCCTTCAGTGAGCTACGATTGTGCCACTGTGCTCCAGCCTGGGCAGCAGAGTGATACTTTGTTGCCAAACAATTTTTTAAATTAATTTAAAAATATGTCTTAAAAACTCTTCTTAGTTCCTGCCCTAAAATGTGAGTGGAGGGATGGGGGTGGGCAAATACCTGATTTGGGATCTTTTTCAGAGCAAGTCTCAATTTTAGAAAACTATTACCATTTTGCTAATTTAACATGAAATTTAAGCAATAGGCAACTAAGAGAAAAAGAGGAAATGTTTAGGCTGTAACAGAGCTTTTCAGGGTTTGTTTTGCAGCAATTACCTTTCAAAATTCCTTTAACAACTTGGACTGAAAACCTGACTAAATTTATGAGTGCTCGTGGAAAGGTGGAGAAACTTGCAGGAAACAAACTGTTGGGAGTGGAGGTGTGTGTCACATTGCTTTGTCCCCCCCATCCAGCTTTTATTGCTTTAAACAGATTTGTGTTTCCATTCTAATTCCCCACCATGTTCATAAAAGAGAAAAACATATAGTGTGAGAAATGTGATTTATAATAACATCATTATTCTGTGATTAAAAACACTGGGTGTTTCTGGTTTTCTGGTAGAATATGCACATCAGAAACAACCTGTAGTTCTGGAAGCCTCTGGGTTGCTATAACAACCAGATAAAGCAGTTTAATAATAGCTCTACTGCAAAGCTGGAGAATTGACAAAAAAGATGAGAGCTATAAATGCAGGTGTTTGTCATATAAATGTGAACAAGCACCAAACACATTTATTTCTTCAACAAATATTCATTGAGTGCCAATGCCGCACCTGGTACTATTGCTAGGAACTTTGAAAAAGATAGAAATGGTCCCTGCTATGACGGCATATATATTCTTTTTTTTGGTGACTATAGGTGCAGATGCCTGGCTAATTTTTGGATTTTTAGTAGAGACAGGGTTTTGACATCTTGGCCAGGCTGGTCTTGAACTCCTGGACTCAAGCCATCCACTGCCTCGGCCTCCCAAAGTGCAGGGATTACAGGTGTGAGCCACTGCACCCAGCCTCATATATATTCTAATGGAGGAGACACATAATAAAGAATGAATAGATCAATAAACTGAATACTTGCAGTGTGTGAGAAGAGCCTACCGTAAAGCAAGCAATGAGATCATGATACCAAACAAGTACTAACTAGTGTAAAATATGGCGAAGAGTCTGTTCACAGCATATAGAAAAAATCCTGTCTTCATGGTGGCTCACACCTGTAATCCCAACACTTATGGAGGTCAAGTTGATCACCTGAGGTCAGGAGTTTGAGACCAGCCCGGCCATGATGGTGAAACCCTGTCTGTACTAAAAATATAAAAATTAGCCAGGTGTGGTGGTAGGCAATCTGAAATCTGGAATCTCAGCTACTTGGAAGGCTGAGGCAGAATTGCTGGAACCTGGAGGCGGAGGCGAACCTCCAAGTGAGCTGAGATCACGACACTGTACTCCAGCCTGGG
Source organism: Sapajus apella (assembly GCF_009761245.1). Taxonomy (NCBI): domain Eukaryota; kingdom Metazoa; phylum Chordata; class Mammalia; order Primates; family Cebidae; genus Sapajus; species Sapajus apella. The sequence goes on along the minus strand of NW_022436972.1, from coordinate 24,652,260 downwards.
TGACAACAGCAAAACTCCATTTAAAAAAAAATGTCTTTAAGTTTTTAACTTTAAGTTAGAAACTTTTAAAAAGTTTAAGTTAAAAATTTTAAGTTTAAACTAAACTAAAATGGGACTACAGGTGTGTACCACCACATCCAGCTAATTTTTGTATTTTTAGTTAAGACAGTGTTGTACCATGTTGGTCAGGCTGGTCTTGACCTCCTGACCTCAGGTGATCCATCCACTTCAGCCTCCCAAAGTGCTGGAATTTACAGGCTTGAGCCATAGCGCCTGGCCCTACTCTTTGTTTTTTGAAAAAGGGTCTCACTCTGTCACCCAGGCTGGAGTGCAGTGGTGTAATCACAGCTCTCATTGGAGTCTTGACCTTCTAGGCATAAGTGATCCTCCCACCTCAGCCTCCCGAGTAGCTGGGACCACAGGCATGTGCCACCATACCTGGTTAATTTTCCTGTTTTTTGTAGAGACAGGGTTTTACCAAGTTGTCCAGGTTGGTCTCAAACTCCTGGGCTCAAGCCATTCACCTACCTCGGCCTCCCATAGTCCTGGGATTACAGACATGAGCCACTGGGCCCAGCATCTTTAAGTTTGTGAGAGATTAGTAAAAATGAAATGTAGAATGGAATCACATACTTGACAGAGGTAACTATCCAAAAGCTTTTCTGAAAGGTGTTTTGAAGTTTTCACAAACACAAAAAATGATACATGTATATATTGACTAAACCACAATTAACCTGAAATTAGTACAAGAAATGGGCAAGAAACTAAGTTTTGAATAAGCTATTGTGGCTAATGGTCTGAACTTCTGCAAAGGGGGAGATATTCATACAGCACTGCAAAGATGATTCAGGCACAGAAAATGCTGGAATGTTCCTAGACAGCCTAGTAAGTGCTAAGAAATTTCCAGTTTTCAATATTAACCTAAAATTCTGATATCTCTTTTCTTAACAGAAGCAACATTTGCTAAGATAATTAATACTGTCATTGATTACACAGTTATTTCTCAGTGCTTTTTTCTTTCCACTTAGGAAGTTGGAACATTCCAAGATACAATGCCAAGACATGAATTTGGCTCAGGATCTATGGTACCAGAATTCAGAATATGAAGATTTATTTAATCAAAACAAGTTGGGGCCAGACATGGTAGCTCACGCCTATAATCCCAGCATTTTGGGAGGCTGAAGCAGTTAGATTGCTTGAACCCAGGAGTTTGAGGCCAGCCTGGGCAACGTGGCAAAACCTGGTCTCTACTAAAAATCCAAAAATTAGCCAGGCATGGTAGTACATGTCTGTAGTCCCAGCTACTCAGGAGGCTGAGGTGGGAGGATCACCTGAGCCTGGGAGGCAGCGGTTACAATGAGCCAAGATTGTGCCACTGCACCCCAGCCTGGGCGACAGAACAAGACGTGTCTAAAAAAAAAAAAAAAGAAAAGAAAAGAAAAAGAAAGGAAACACGAAAAAGAAACCAAGATGCTGTGCCCTTTCCTTTTCTGTACCAAGCAGCAGCAGGAGCCAGGGAGCTCCTTGAGTGTTTCTGGGGTATGAGGGCTAACCATGTTATGTGGGTTGCAGAAACCCCTGGGATGGGTGTTGTCTAATCACTCAAGCTTAGGCCTGGTGGAGAGCCTCTGTTTCCTCACCCTTGACCGACCCTTCACTCTCATGCTCCTCTTGCCACCATGGTCTGGAGGAGCTCAGTGCTTCCTCTGGTGTACCACACACCCACCTCCAGACTTGGATAGCCAACTACAAGCACCCTGGCTGACCCAGTCCCTCCTAGAACCAAGGGTGCCTTTGGAGGCCCAAGTTCAAGTGCTGCTTTCGCCACTCCAGCTACACAGGACCTGCATCTCCAATGAGTGCTTTTCATTGCACACAAGCTGATGTCCCCCACATTCTCAGGGGCCAGAGCTGCTTACGAAAAAGCGTGTCCTCGGCCTGGCCATCTTCTCCAAAGTTGAGAACTCACTAACACAAAATAGTTTCTTTTCCCACTAGGGTTTCTAAGCTGGTGTGATATGGGTCTTGAGAGTCCTGGCAATCATTTTGGCTGTCATGTGATAAAATGTACCCTGATAGATGGTGCAGTACAGATTGCTATTTAAACTAATAGCCTTTAGGCCAGGCCTGATTGCTCACACCTATAGTCCCAGCACTTTGACAGGCTGAGGTGAGAGGATCATTTGTGCCCAGGAGTTTGAGATGAGCCTAGGCAATACACGGAGACCTTATCTCCATAAAAAAATAAAAGATAAAAAAATTTAAAAAGGAATAGCCTTTCTCTCCTATCCTACAAGAAGGAATGGCTAAATTCTACCTAGATACATGCTGATCCAGAGTAAAGGCTACCTCTCCCAGGCATCCCTGCAGCTAGATGTGGCCATGTAGTTAAGATCTGGCCAATTCCATGCACCAGAAGCAATATGCACAATTTCCCTCACAGGGAGAGTCATGCCCTACCCTTCCCTTTCTTTGTTGATGGCTGGAATGTGGACATGAGGATGACCTACCTTGGACCATATGGGTCAGGGCAACACCCTAAGTAAGGATAGCAGAACAGGAAGACAGAAATGGCTGGGTCGCAGATGACTTTGTAGATTAGGATCCACATAACAGATTGGACTTTTATATAAGGAACTTATTTAAAGAACTAGGGAGTCTCAGCCTGAGCAACATAGTAAGACCTTGTCTTTACTAAAAAAAAAAAAAACTAGACAAATATGTTTTCCTGTCAAAAAGGGATTTCAGCACTGCTAGTTGTATCATTCACTGCAGTGATCCCCAACCTTTTTGGCACCAGGGACGAGTTTCCACAACTAGGCGTATGGGGATAGTTTCAGGATGAAACCGGTCCACCTCAGATCACCAGGCATTAATTAGATTCTCATTAGGAACATGCAACATAGATCCTCTACACACACAGTTCACAATAGAGTTCACGATCCTATAAGAATCTAATGCCACTGCTGATCTAATAGGAGGGAGAGCTAGTGCTCACTTGCCTGCAGCTTCCTGTGTGAGCCCAGTTCCTAGCAGGTCACAGACAGGTGTGGGTCTGCAGCCTCAGGGCTGGGGACCCCTGATTCACTGCACATGCAAAGTTTTATACATTTAGTGGAATCACTGAAGTAAATAATCAGGAAGCATAAGTTCTGGTACCAGTTTTATTTGTAATTAACCACATACAAATCACTTTTCTATAAAATAATGGTTAACATCTATTCCTTAATTCACAAAAATATCACAAAACCAAAATCCTTCCCACGATATATTATTTAGTCTAAGCTTTAATTCAAATGTTGAGAATGACAAATTTGAGAATTTCTTTCATACATAAATTGCTTTCCTTAATTCTGCAGGTGGGTAATCTGGCTGAGATAAGCACTGTCATGTTTCAACCTCAGAGAACAAAAAGCAATCAACAAGATAATGGTGAAGAAAATGCTGGCCCAAAAAATAACACTGATGAGAAATAGGCATGGATTAAGTGCAACACTTATAACATCCCTGATGTCAAATGACCAAAATTTAGCCTTAAGCCACTAAAGCACATTTCCCTTTTAAAGCATATACTAGTATAGCACATTTCATTTCACTAAAAGTAATGTTAAACATGAATGTCTTGTAGACTATTTAAACAGCTAGTTAAAATGGCTAAAAAACCCAATTGTTTTTTGTTATGAATCTTTCTGTGTCTCCCTCTTTTCATTTTCATCTTATGATATTTCACTCAAAAATTTAGTTACCCACCCCAAAGCACATTCCTCTCCCTTCTGCCAGGGTGTAAGAAATGTTAGCATTCTGTCAGTAGAAAATAAACACTGAAGAGGAATTAGCATGATAATGAACAGAGATTAAGGAAGGTAATACTAACAGCATAAGGGAAAATGTAGACCATAAGCATCTGATCATTTATCATGTACATGTATCATGTCAACCATTATATATTAAATCTTCAAGAGGTTGAGTACTTTTGTTTTAGTATGTTTAACAATGTCAGTTTCGTGGGATTTAGTCTCTGTTCCTGGACTTTCTCTTACAATACGGTCACAGAAAAACAAACACTGGAGCATGGTTTACAGAGAAATACAAAACACATACAAACATCATAATAAAATAGCCATTTATATCACTATTAGAGAAATATTTTAGAGAAAACATACTTTCACTAGGGGCCTCAAATGCCATCATCCACTTATGTTCTTTAACTATCAACTTTGTTTTTCTAAAAGATGTGGTCTCATTCTGTTGCCCAGGCTGGAGTGCAGAGGCATGATCATAGCTGCCAGCTGCAGTGAGCTATGATCATAGCTGCGGAGAGCTATGATTATAGCTGCAGATCATAGCTCACTGCAGCCCCGAACTCCTAGACTCAAGTGATCCTACATTCAAGTGACCCTTCCAAGTAGCTGGGACTACAGACTTGAGCCACCACGGCCAGATATAGTTTTTTCACTTTTGTAGAGACGGGGTCCTGCTATGTTGCCCAGGCTGGTCTCAAACTCCTGGGCTGAAGCAATCCTCCCACTTCAGTACCCTGAATTGCTAGGACTATAGGGATGAGCCACTATACCCAGCAGCTGTCAACTTGTAATACAAAAATACCTTCAAGCTGATAATCAAGAACACTTAGTGACTTTAAAAAGCTGACAGAATATTTCCATGCTACACAAAACAGTTCTATACACAACTTTACAGTTTTAAAGGTCTTTGCTGGCACTTGACTTTATAGTTAACACAATGACTACTGATATCAACAAAGTACTGTTTTTAGCTTATATATATTTTCAAAATCAGTATTACTTCACAAAACAGTAAAGAAATATCACTTCTGCTGTAGAATTCTCTAAGATGAACACCAAAACTGTGCAGCTAAAACATATTGAGAATCACATAATTTTTTAAGGCAACAGATAAAAATTTATACAATCCAGTGAAATTTATACACGTTCAGTGGAAAAGAGGATTATTCCTCTGATTCAATGAAGCATGTATCAGGTTTAGAGCAACAATACAAACCTACAAAGCAAGTTACTTCTTTTTTAAAGTTTTTAGATGATTTGGTGACACAACTAGAATATAATTTTTTAGATGAAAATTGGTCACTTTGCAAATATACATTCTAAATTCCAAAATTACAATGAAACTTCTTTTCAAACAGTGGAATCCTGGTTTGTGGTTTGCCTTTACTGTCAGTGAGCTTATAGTTATTCTCAGTGTTATTATAAATGAAGTCACCATTTAGTCACCCTAATACACATATGCTTTTTTTTTGAGACAGAGTTTTGCTCTGTCGCCCAGGCGGGAGTGCAGTGGCCCAATCTTGGCTCACTGCAGCCTCCACCTCCCAGGTTCCAGAAATTCTCGTGCCTCAGCCTCCCAAGTAGCTAGGATTACAGGCACATGCCACCATGCCTGGCTAATTCTTTTTTTTTTTTTTGTATTTTTAGTAGAGACGGGGTTTCACCATATTGACCAGGCTGGTCTTGAACTCCTGACCTCAAGTGATCCACCGGCCTCGACCTCCCAAAGTGCTAGGATTACAGGCGTGAGCCACTGCGCCCGGCCTGCACTTTTTTCTTCATAGAAGAAAACAAAACTAAAACTTTCCAAACTATGTTTAACTTATATTTTATAAAGACCCCTTAGGTTAACCATTTTGGAAATCTACATTGTTCTGAAGAAAAAGATATGCTTTCAAAACACTGCCTAGTAATTCCGAATCCTTTTTCTATTATAAAAATTAAAATTCAAAAGTTACTGCCACAGTGCTTGTGGCAATAAACAAAATGTAAAATTTATCAAAAGACTAAATTAGTTTTATGAAACATAAACATACTAAATAAATAAATACTGGATTCTTAGCACAGAAAATTATTAAAAGCTTGCTTTGAGTGTTAAAATTTGGAACATTAAATTACCTTCATATTTCAAACATTACTTTTTCTAAACCAATCCAGTTAATCAACTTTTCCTCCCCTTTGGGAACAAAAAGGATATTTAAGATATATTCCAAAACAGTAAGAACAACTTAGTATTTCAATTCAGTTACAACAAACCCTGCTGATCCTGTGTATTTCACTGAGGTGCCACACGCACCCAAAAATCATCATCAGAAATAGAACTTGAACTTCCTGACTCAGACTCTGGCTCACTGAATCCACCTAAGTCCCATTCAGTGCTAGATTCACTTGGTATTTCTTCTTCTTCAGTGAGGAAACTCTGACCAGGTTCAAGGCAGGAAGGATAAACACGAGCAGAGAGGCAAAAAAAGTTAGAATCAAACTGCAAGAGGCCCAATGTGGTACCTATATTAATCCATTGGTCTCCCCTAATATCATATTCATACACAGTCACCCGGTTCTTTTTCCATTGTGGGGTGCGAGAGGTGACGAGCAACAATTTTTGGCCATGCTTGATAATCCGGTAGTTATTGGTCTCTGACACCAAGGGAATATTATTCATTTGTCTCCATTCTGCCCTAACTGGGTTGTAGACCTTCATGACTGGGATGTCACAGATACAATAGATCTCCTCATTGAAGACACACGCTTCCTGAAAGTCATTGCGCTTCAGAGAAACACACTTCAGCCACATATTATGGCTAGGATCATAACAGAACATGCGCTTACTGTTGAGAGCATAGAGATAGTCCCGAATTACCAATAGGTCAAAGGATAAAAAAGAATGCGGCAGTGGAGCCACCAGTGCCCACTGGTTTCTCTTAACATTGTAGCATTCTACTTCCTTCAATTTAACTCCAGTAATAGGGTCCCGCCCCCCCAAAATGTAAATGTAGCCATTGAGGTATGCTACATCCATGCCCTCACGACACAACATGCGATCTGCAAGTTGGTGCCAACTATTCTGACCTGGTTTATACACCCAGAGGTCTGTCCTGGGCTGGGCAGCTAGGTAGATGTCGTGCTCTGGGGAGATACAGACAGCTAAGGTAGTGACAGTCCTAGTGTGAGCAAGACAGGTCAAAGGTGAGGGCACTTTGTAAAGGTCCCCCGAGTATGGATCACAGCAAAGAAAGGGATCTCTGGGGTGTCCAAAGAAGATCAGCATCTCCTTGGCACACATACCCAGCCTCTGAGGTGGATTTTCTGCTGCAGGTACAACAGAGTTGTTGTTGTTGCTGCTGCTGCTGCTGCTGCCGCTGCTGCTGTTTGGCACTGACACCACAGACTTGTACAACAGGTCACCATAGCGCATCTGCAGGGCCCCTTCAATAACGTCCAGGCAGTACTTCTTCACTATGGGCTTGGTCAGCAGCCCTTCTAAGTAGTCCTGATCTTCTTCAGTGAAGTGCATCCAGCGCACGCACTTGAAGACTTCTGCAGCACTGGGACCCCGCTCTTTGGGAGCAGCCTCCAGCCACTGCACTGCTACGTGGCACACTGTCTGCTCACTCTCCACGTCCAGATTATCCAGGCGCAGGACAGCCAGCAGCTGGGCCAGGGTCAGATCTGCTAGAGTCTCCTCCCGAATCGAACCCATGTGACTGAGCTGCTTGAAGTTGTGAGCTATGTAGGACTGGGCCTGAGATCGCAGCTTGCGATGGCCGAATGCGTCTGCAAACTTGAGGATGGCAGTGCAGTTGGTCAGCTCCAGGCGTCGGGCTAAGAAGGAGGCACAGGCTTCCCGCACATACTCCAGCTGTAGCATGTCAGAGGCCGCGTACAGGCGCTCCACGTTGGCCTCACTGAGAGACACACGACCCGTGTAGCAGTAGTCGACCAGCACCTCGAAGGACTCGGCGTCCACATCGTGTATGGTCACGCTGGCCTGCTGGCTCTCGTACATGCCACCTGTGAACATGCTCTTGAAGTAGGGACACGCAGCTGCTAGCACATTGCGGTTGCAGGGGAACAGGCGACCCGTGCCAGGCCCGCTGCCAGGCGTCACCACCTCGATGGTCACATCACACAGCAGCCGCGCATCGTAGAAGGACTTAAGCTGTGCCAGGAGGGCTGCAGAATGGGCCGTGTCCTTTAGTTCCTCTGGACCCGTGAAAAAGGCCGAAACTGTGGGTATGTGAATCTTCTTGGGCCGCTTCCCACCACGGGGACTGGCGACGCGGCGAGAGCGCGGGGCGTCCTCCCGGGACTGCATGATGGAGATGGCGACTGGCGCTGAAGGCGAGAACCGCTGCAGGACCCGGCTCTGGCTCCTCCTCACCCTTCCCTCGCTGACGCTAGGGTAGCAGCGTGTCCGAAGAAACCGGAGCACGAGCCCATTTACTGAATTCAGCCCAACCCCAAGGAGCCGCCTCCCTTTATCGTTTAGACAGTGGCTGACTCACCCTCTGTCACTCCCGCGTCCTTTCTCCGCCTCTGCTCGCCTTCACAGGAACCGCTGGCTTGGAGCCGCAGAAGCCGCTACCGCCGCGTGGGCGACAACACTGGACGCCCAGGAGAACTACCGCTCCCAGGATGCCTTTTGCGCCCCAAGGGCTACTGGGGCTCTCGGACCCCCTGGCCGAGACTGAGGGAAAGAAACCGCTTTGCATGTTGGGAGTAGTAGTTTGTGTAATATCGCGATAGTTCTCTGGTGTTCCTTATTTTACTGACGACAGTCGAGAGCGCCAATTTTCCTAGGTTCGATTTTGTGGTTTGGAAATTTGGTTTAGGAATCCAAAGTACTCGCCTCATTCTAGTATGTATTGTTTGACTTCCTCTGAACTGTTTCTTCTTCTTTTGTGAAATGTGAACAGTGGTATTTTATAGGATTGTGTGAAGATTAAATGAGTTGGTTATAGGACGCTCTTAATATTTGTTCGTTTGTAGAATAATTATTCACTTCTTAGATTGTAAAGATTCTATAAGTTTTAACTTTTCTTCCAACCTTTATAAAAAAAAAAATGAAGCACCACTAATTTGAAATTATGAGCCTGTAGGAAAAAGAAAAACAACGCCCGAAAACAGAAAACCTTGCAGCAGAAAATCCCTTTTAGGGGTGTGTGTGTGTTTTAATTAGTAGGTTTGATTCTTAGGTTTACAGAAAAATTGAGCAGAAGGGACCGGGAACTTCTATCTATCTCTTCCCCCTTCGCAGTTCCCTTATTATTAACATTTTGTATTAGTGTATGCATCCGTTAGAAGTGATTTTTTTTTTTTTTTTTTTTTTTTTTTTTTACTCACTGTGCCTCTCCCTGATACCAAAAGATAATTCAGAGTTTGTAGGATTGGTTGGCTGTTGCTGCTGAATTAGATCCCTGGCTTATCCACAATCGCCTGTCCTTACTTGCCATGACTAAAAGGAAGTCACCTCCAATCACCTGACTTTGAGACTTTCCTTCCATATCTGCATTTCAAAACCTGAAGTCCTCTCCAGCTTCTTCTCCCACTCTCCAATATTCAGTTCCCCTTTCCCCTTTTTACCCAAAAGAAAAGAGATACTTTAGGGGGTGCTCACTCCAAAATACAATGGAAGCCAGAGGCCTGGTGAGTAATTTAGCATCCTTTTAGACTCAATGGTGCAAGCATTTCTCCCCTTGCTTGTATGAATTTGCTGCTCCATCAGAGCGGGCTTCATTTTGAGTCATTCACTCAACGTTTACATACCCCATGCAGTTCAACGTTAAAAGTCACTGAGAACACCAAACACGTTTCCACTTCCCGACTCACTTCCTGTGAAACCCTGCCACTGTCTTCCTCTCACATCACTGCCCACCATAGTCAAAACAAGCCACTCTTCTTCCCATTCCCTCTGAAGGACAACCTTGTGTCTGTGTCACTCTCACACAGTCTCTCACATTTCCTCACCCTGACATCACCAGAACTCCTATCAGAGAACTTGATATCATCTTCTTTGTAGATGGTTCTTACCCCAGGAGTACAAATGGGGAATTTTAAGCAGGATACACTATTGCAGATTTTCAACAGCCTATTAAGCTTAAATCTCCACCTAAGTTAATTTGGCCCAAATCATTGAACTCTTAAGCACTCACTCAAACTTGCATGTTAGCACAAGATAAGGAACTAACATTTATACAGACAGCCAGTTTACTTTTGGAATTGTACATGATTTTCGTATGCTATGGAAAGAAAGTTTTATGACAACTGAGAAGTACCCATCAGAACCCAAGTCACTAATGTATTTAAGTCTTTACAGCTATCCAAGGAATTAGCTGTTCTCAAAAATCAAATCTCACATTCGTAGCTGGACTGACAAAGCTAAAGGAAACTTAACTGGCTGAAAATATGCTAAGGTTGCTGCTTCTCAAGAAAACACCTCCTGAATCACTTGTATACTTCCCCTTGCTCAACCTATTCTAAAGACAGAAACTCTTAAGAAACTTAAGATGTAACAGCTGCCAGCACCTGAGGCTGAAAAAGTGAAAAAGAAACAAGCTGATTGTTTTATCTACTCAGATGGGTCTTGGAGACACCCAGACAACTGTTTGATATCTCTTGGTCCCTTACCCACAATTTATTCTGCAGTCTCCATGAGATTACACATTATGGCAAAGAAAATCTTACAGATCTCCTCTACAAACATTGTTAGGGATGCCCTAATATTGAGCAGGTAACTTCAACTTGCCCCATCTGCCAGAAACACAATCCTAGTCAACATGTAAAGTGGAGTAGGGATGAGAGCCAACTCTGTGGTCCTAGTTTTCATTGGAAAATAGATTCAGCTCTCAAAGTCTCATGGGTACAAATACGTTCTAACCATAATTGGCATGTTTTCAGCATGGTTAAAAGCTTTTCTCTGTAAACAAGCTACTATCACCACTGAAGTTAAGCTGATACCAGAAAGAATTTTCCCCTCTTGGGGATCTCTATCTCCAGTGGAAGAACTCACTTCAGCAGTAAGGTTATTCAGGATCTTCAACAAGTACTTCCACTGTTACAAAAATGGCAGTCTCCTTACCAGTCCTCTGGAAACATGAAACAAGCAGGCCATTGGTACTCTTAAATTCAAACTGGCCAAACTCTCTAAGGAACTCAGCCTGCCCAGAATCTCAGGCCTCTTGGTGCTTGACTCTTCTATTATCCCCAATTTCTCAGCATGTACTAAATGAAACTTAATTCTTAACCTGATTAATGAGTCTCTTGAAATCTCCAAACTCAATGACTCCACTTTCTCAGGATCAAGTGTAGGAAAAAATGTAAGAGCACTTTTATCTAATAAACAGCATTTTCTCTTCCACTACCCTAACCAGCCTTAGAAACTGTTCAGTTCCACTCAAAGACTCTGCTCTCCTGAGAGATCCACCCAGTTGTTAATCCCAGTAATTGCTAATAATTACTATACCTCAAACTCCACCTGTTCCCCTATACCACTTTTCATGCCTTCCCCAAGGGCATTTGGACTGATTGTCTGGGACTTCAAAATATTTAAAACCACTATCCCATCTGTCAATGGTATGTCCCTCTGGAATTACCTCCAAATTGAGATAGCTACAGGGAATTGGGGAAAACTTTCTAGGGATATCAATGCCTCACTTTTCATGTGCACCATGAGGGCCCTTCACACCCACTGTGGCACTAATACATTTAAAAAGGGTAGTTAAAAAAAAAATAGTTTAAGCCTCTCCTTTACCTTTGTAGAAGAAAATTATACCACTTTGGCCCTGGAAGCACAGCAAATAAGCTTAAATGCACAGGCTCAAGTTGTTATGCCTAATCCTACAACTTTCAACTTCCTTCTAGCTAGACAGGGAGATATCCATGCCATAGCCAAAAATCTCTTGTTGCACTCGAATAAACACAACAGGATAAGTGAATGTTTAGTTACTAAACTCAAGGAAGAGGCTAGTTGGCTTTCTAAGGTAGATTCAAAGAACCTGAGACATGTTCTCCTACACAAGATTTAGAAACAGAAGATCCTGGTTTTGAGCTGTATTACAAACATTACTAATTGACATAGTTTGGTTATTTGTCCACACCTAAATCTCATGTTGAAGTGTGATCCCCAGTGTTGGAGGTGGGGCCTGGTGTGAGGTGTTTGGATCATGGGGGCAGATCCCTCTTGAATGACCTGTGCCGTCTGTCCCCTTGGTGATAAGTGAGCTCCTAGTTTGAGTTCCCACAAGATCTGATTGTTTGAAATTATGTGGTATCTCATCCGTCCATCCTGTCTCTTGCCTCTGCTTTCACCATGTGACATGCCTGCCCCCACTTCACCTTCCATCATGATTGTAAGCTTCCTGAGGCTTCCCCAAAAGCGGATACTAGTACCATGCTTTCTGTAAAGACGGCAAACTGAGCAAATTTAGCCCCTTTTCTTTATAAATTACCCATTCTCAGGTATTTCTTTATAGCAATGAAAGAATGGCCTAATACATGAATTATTTTCCTGTTTGTAGTCTTATGCCTTGCAGTTGGGCAGTACATTATACCTAGTCTTAAGTGCTGCTACACAGCCATTTTTCTTCACAAATTTTTCAACAATGTATCATGATCTGGTAGACCAAAGGGTATCTCTGCTTCCAACTGACTTCCCAGACAGAATTTCAATCTGAACTGACTTTACCCATGGAGATCAAGATCATGGTGTTAAGAAATTCGACAAAGTTATGTTTTCCAAAATCTCCCTACTCTTTTGTGCTCTGGGAAATGGCTTATACAATGAACCATCCTTCCCATATGATGTAGAGGACTTTCTGTCTACTTTTTCTCATGCCTACTATAAGACCCACTGATGACCTTCCTACCTTGTTTGCCTGTGAAAAGGTCAAACACAGCCTTTCCATTTGTTGCCTGAACCTGCTGGGGCAAGACCAGACACGAATCTCCCACTTCCTGTTTTTTATCTTGTGAATCATTAGCTGAAACTAGAGCTATTAGTCCACCACATGCCCCCCAAAACCCCAAACTAGCTAGACAGAAAGATAAACATTTTTTGTGCAGCTGATTGAGATGTCCTCTGTTTACAAAAACAATCCCAACTATAAATCATTCCATTTAAAACAAGTCTACTCCTCCCTATAAAGTATAAGGTAAAAGCATTTTGCCAAGCACCCTAATCTTTGAATGTGGGGTGCTCTCCCTATTGCAATAGCCTAAATGAAATCAATTTATTTGCTTGTTTGGTTGATAATACCTGCCTTATACCATATTCAAAAATTAATTCAAGGTAAATATTAGTACTGTGGTGTTATTATACATATGTATGTTTTCATCCATGGTCCTAGTTCATAACTTCCATAGCCCTTGTTACAGTTTTTGTTACAATCTTCAGTGTATTAGGCCTCAGGGGCAGGCCTCAGGAAACAATCTCTCTTTCTCTTACTCTCCTTTCACCTGCCCCAAGGCAGGACTCTCATTTTCCATCACCTTTCTGGTTGTAGGTCGTAAGACCTTCATTCCAGAGAGGATCTTGCCCTGTTCTCTGGGGGAAGAAATGGTGATGTCATGAGACTTCCATAAATCTGCAAGAGGACTGGGTTCAGAGAGCTTCCAGATAGCTGAACACATGGAAGTTCCTAGAGGGTGTCCTGCCTAGAGAGGGCATGGAAGCTCCACGCTCCTTGCCTTGTACACCTTGCTCTGTGTGTCTCTTTATATGTATCCTTTGTGATATAATTTATAATGAACCAGTAAATGTGTTTATCTTATTTTGTGTATTGCTCCAGCAAATTAACCAAACCCAAAGTGGGGTCGTGGGAACCTCAACTTGAAGCTGATCTGTTCCAGGCTGGGCACAGTGGCTCACACCTGTAATCGCAGCACTTTGGCAGGCCGAGGTCGCAGGTCACTTGAGGCCAGGAGTTCAAGACCAGCCTGGCCAACATAGGGAAACCCTGTCTCTGCTACAAATATAAAAAATTAGCTGGGTGTGGTAATGCAGGCCAGTAATTCCAGTTCCTGAGTAATCCCAGGCTGAGGCATGAAAATCGCTGGAACCTGGGAGGTGGGGGTTGCAGTGAGCCAAGATCACACCACTGTACTCCAGCCTGGGTGACAGAGTAAGACTCTGTCTCAAATAAATAAATAAATAAGGGCCAGGTGTGGTGGCTCACACCTTAATCCCAGCACTTTGGGAGGCTGAGGCGGGTGGGTCATGAGGTCAAGAGATCAAGACCATCCTGGCCAACATGGTGAAACCCGTCTGTACTAAAAAATACAAAAGTTAGCCAGGTATAGTGGTACAAGCCTGTAGTTCCAGCTACTCAGGAGGCTGAGGCAGGAGAATCACTTGAACCAGGGAGGCGAAGGTTGCGGTGAGCCAAGATCACGCCACTGCACTCCAGCCTGTCAACAGCGCAAGACTCTGTCTCAAAAATAAATGAGTAAATAAATAAATAAGAAGTTCAGAGGCCTGAACTTGTGACCAGAGGTGGGTGGATGGGGATGGGCAGTGGGCAGTCTTGAGGACCGCCTCAATGTGTGGGATGTGACACTATGTCCAGGTAGACAGTGTCAGAATTGAATTGGAGGACACCTAGCTGGTGTATGCTGCTTGGTGTGTGGGAAAAACCTCCATACATTTGGTCACAGAAGTTTTCTTCTGTGTTAATGATTGTTGTTGTGGTATGTGAGGAGAGGAAAAACATGGCTTGAAACCAAAACAGCTACTGAACAGAAAAGCTAAAACTATGAAGCTTCTAAAAGGTAACAAGAAAACTGTGTCTGTGACTTTAGGGTAAGCAAAGATTCTGTAGGAAACAAACCAATAAACCATTAATCATAAGAGAAAAAAATTGATAAACTGAATTTCATCAGAACTAAAACCTTCTCGTCAAAAGACACTGTTACAAAAGGAAAACATAAGTGACAGACAGGGAAAAATTTTTTATATATGCACATGACAGGTGACTATCTGGAATATATATTTTGAAATATTTTACCTCAATCAAAGAATACAATATATATTTTAAATATACTTTGAAATATGTATTCAAGATAGCCATTTGTCATGTGAAATGGGCAGAAGACTTGAAAAGACATTTCCTCAAAGGATATATATGCACTGCCAAAAAACATGAAAAGGTCTCAACGTTGTTAGTCATCAGGGGAAAGGTAATTCAAATCACAATGAAATACCATTTCATATTCACTAGAATGGGCAAAATTTAAAAGATGAACAATACTACAGGTTGGTGATTATGTGAAGCAACTGGAATTCTCATCCATTAATAGTCAGTATAATTGGTATGTTTGCAATAGAAAATGGCCTGGCAGTTCTTTTAATTAGTCAACAATTTCAACCTTAGGTATTTGCCCAAAGAAAATAAAAATGTATGTCCATAAAATGACTCACACAAGAATGTTTACAGTAGCTTTATTCATGATACCCAGAAATTGGAAACTATCAAATACCCATAAACAGAAGAATGAATAAATTATGGTATATTCATACAGTGCAATACTACTAAGAAAGAAAAAGAAAAAACCTTTGACCTATACAGAAATGTAGATGAGTGTCAAACATTTTATGCTGAGCAAAAGAAGCCAGATATACAAGAGTACTTACTGTATGTATGTGAAATTTCAAAACAGGGAAAATAAGGTACGGTGAATAAAAATAATTCACTGTCACTGTTGGGGTGGCGAGTAGGGGGATAGATCGCTGGATCAATGGGAAGGGAACATGAAGAAACTTTCAAAAGTGATGGGAATGTTTCTTAGTTGGACTGGCAGTTACATAGTATATACTGTAATTGCCAAACCCACTGTAATGTATTCTTAATATCTGTGCATTTTATTTACTATAGATTGTACCTCAGTAAAAGAATACATCAATTTACAAAAATTGTTCTTACTGTAAATTTCATTATTTTTCTTAATAGTTTATAGTATATGTATATTGTTCAGGCAATTAGGAATTTAAAGCCAATATTGTTCTTCATATAGCAAATGACAGCAATTTCTAGTGCACAGAGTGATTAAAGGGTTCAATGAAATAATACATTGAAATTATTTAGAGCAGTGCCCGGCATACAATAAGTTTTTAGTAAATTATTTCCTTTATGATTACACATACAGTCAAAATTAGCTATTTATACTACCCTGTTCGATTTTCTGTGAAATAACCAAATGCAACCAAGAAGCCTTATTGACTTATCTGCTGCCTAGGATATTTGAGTACTTTGGTTTAGGTCTTACCCTCTACCTCTCAAATTTTTAAACTCTGAATTCCCTCTTCTTTTCTGCGCTTAAAAATGAAACTCCGGTCCAGGAATAGAAATAAGCATGTCATTCTGTCCTAGTATGTTTTAGAGCAAGGGCTATATATAATCTAGAGATGGTATACAAAGTCCCATCTAAATGGAATATTCTGATTATCTGAATATGGAGTCTTTAATACCTCCCCAGACCTACAAACGCTGTAAATTAAATCCTATACCACAGTTAGTGGTATTAAAATGGAAACCATATCTTTTTAAAGAGGGTTAGATGAATTCATTTGTGTCATTGTTTCTGTAGACATGGATATCCACAGTATGGTGATAACAACTGTACGTAATATATAGTAAAGTTTTTCTCCTTTCAGCGTTCTGTTTTAGATAACATAGACGACTAAAAATATGATTTTATATGTTAAGAACATATATGAAAAAATGAAAAAAGCCAATTAATTTACAAAATTCTAAATTGATGATAAAACTTTATTCATTGGTGGTACAATAATGGATATACATGAGACCATTGGTTTGGAGCAATCAACATGTAAACTAGAGACATGAAAACGTGTATTAGGCCGTTTTTGCATCACTATAAAGGAAGACCTGAGGCTGGGTGATTGAGGCAGGCTGTATGAGGAGCACTGTGCCAACATCTGCTCGGCTCCCAATGAGGGGCTCTGGAAGCTTAAAATTATGGTGGAAGGTGAAGGGTAACCAGCATGTCATATGGCTGCAGTGGGAGCAAGAGAATGATGGGGAGGTCCCGACTCTTAAACAACCAGCTCTCTAGTGAATTAACTGAGCAAGAACTCACTCATCACCAAGGAGATGGTGCTAAGCCATTCATGAAGGATCCACCCATGTGATCCAGTCACCTCCCACCAGGCCCCACTTTCAGCATTGGGAATCACATTTCAACATGAGATTTGGAGGGGACAAACATCCAAACTATATAACTAAGTATACTAAACACCTCATATAAGTATGAGCATCTGAAGCCTTCAAAATATGAAAGACATATTAATTAAAATAATCTGATTTTTAAATCAAGTCTTGAAACTGGGCAGTCCTCTTTCTTTATACCCAAAGTGAATATCCCCACCACAGATTTTTCACATTACCTTACTTATTGGCTGCCACAAGAGTTTTTATAGATCCACTGTCCCTCAGCTGGAGTGCCTAGTGAGTGAGCCTGCCTGTTGAATGACATCTTTTCCATATTATTTAGTGGAAGCTCGCCTGTTTAAAACCTGTCATAGAGTTTTGAAAATAATTTATTTTTATGATTCCTTTTAATTGTTTTTGACTGTTAGTACTTTATTGATCCTATGGTGCGCTCAATTTCAATTTAATTTTTAAAATCTATATTTTTGAAATAAAGTTTTTTTCTTCGTTATTTTAAAGATTTTGTGTATATGAGATAATAAACTTGGGTTTTCCAGAAATTTTATAAAAACCCTGAGATATTTCCAGCTTATATGTCCATTTATTAAGATTTTTCCATTAACATTTAAAAGCTGTCAATTTTATCTTTGTACTTTGGGAGACTAATCAGTCTAGCCAAATGATGTGGTTTCATTGAATCTTACTGTATCAAAATGAAGAGTATAACAAATTAAATCACTTAATTAGTTGCATAATAGATGTCTGAAATTCTTGGATCAGCAGCATCTGACATTGCCTAGGAGCTAGCTAAATAAAAATGGCCCCAGAGATACTGAGCCAAAATCTGCATTTTAAAAAGATCCAGGTGATTCATATGTATACTAAAGGTTGAGAACAAGACTGTTGCTTTTTGAGATTTTTGATCTACCTTTCTTTTTGAAAGGTAAAATTGTTTAAATGACATATGCTCTTATACTTGACATACTATGAGAAATAGACTAACATCAATTTTTGCTGTTTTGCACAAAGTTTAATATTCACATTTGCTTAAAAATAAAAGTAGCACCCACAGTCCTAACTTTCACATGGTTAATAATACTTTGTCTTTAAACAAGGGCAATTAAAGCCACTTATAAGTCTTATGTCACTCAATTTTATTACAATTTTTCTCAAGTAGTAGATAAAAAAAAGTGTTTAACTTAATTTGTATATGATTGTTTAAAAAGGCTCGTAGAAAGATCAAGTGACCAGTCCTAATCCAATTGTCAGTATTGTATTTCTCTTTCCAATGGGATGTGCTTATTTTCTATTTAGAGAGTTGAACTGCCCTTTACAGGAAACCTAGCGTAAACTGTTCAGGTCAAGAAATGTGATTTAATTCATCAAAAATATGTATTTGTTAGTCCTATTACTTTTAGCTGAATTTAATCAAAATTCATAAAGATTTCCGTGCTTTAGTCTTCTTAGTATAGGCCTACTTCCTTTGCTTTGTTTCATGGATTTAAGGTTGTCATCTAGAAGTTCATCGATGACTTCTTTTGTCTGCTGATTGAAGAAGTCTCTGAACAAGAAGATCCTTGTTGCTTCTCACCACATACACAAAAAAAATTCCTGGTAAAAGAGCTATTATAAAAATAAGTGTTATTTATTTCATTTGTTTGTTGCTGCTTAATAGCCACAAAGGAATACTAATAATGTGGATTTTTAATATAATGAACGCAACTGTTAATTTGGGAAGGATTCTCTGTTTGTAGAGCCTCTTTATACAAAATAAAAAGGTCAAAAAGAACAAATGAAATCATACCCCTTCTTAAATTGATTAGCAGTCTGTTTTTTAAATCAGATTTTTGTAGTTTGATTATCCAAACCTGGTAGAATTCCAACTTGACTATAAACTCAAAGTAGAAATGATAGTTCCTGTAATACATAGTACACAGGAGGCTCTCAAAAAACCTGACTAAACAGTAAACCTCTCAACTATTAATACCAGATCCTTCATGTGTCACTCAGTGTTATGTATTTAATTACAGCATGACCAATCTATCATGTGACTACTTTGTATATATAATATATAATATTGTGCAAAAAACTATTATAACTATATAATAGATAATAATATGTATAATATAAATTATAAATTTATAAGAATAAAATATGTGTATTATATATAAGTAGAATTATATAAAACATTGATATGCAATGTATTAATATATTGATATACTTTATATAATTCTGTATATAATCCATATACTGTTTATGCTGACACTTGACTTTTTTTTATTTTTGAGATGGAATTTTGCTCTTGTTGCCCAGGCTAGAGTACAGTGGTACGATCTTGGCTCACTGCAACCTCCAACTCCCAGGTTTAAGTGATTCTTCTGCCTCAGCCTCCCAGGTAGCTGGAATTACAGGTGCGAGCCACCACGCCCAGCTAATTTTTGTATTTTTAGTAGAGATGTGGTTTCACCATGTTGGCAAGGCTGGTCTTGAACTCCTGACCTCAGGTGATCTGCCCACCTCAGCCTCCCAAAGTGCTAGGATTACAGGCATGAGCCACTGTGCTCAGTCAACACTTGACTTTTAGCTGTAGTATCACCTCAGCATTTTGTGTCTTCCAGGAGTGGTGCACACAGTACAGATTATCTCCCTGGAATCATGAATTTAAGAGACCTTCATCTATTGCTTGGTGTCAACAGAATGCTAGATGAGGACTGGATCATTTCTATGTGGTTGAAAAATTGTCTCTAGGAACTTGTCCATCAACACACTCTTTTTGCCAAAGTTATTCTTGCCTGGTACCTTTTTCACAAGTAGATCTAGCTTCAGTTTCATTTTGTGAGGCAAGAAAGAGTTTGGTGGACAGATGGTTATAATCCTGTGTGCAGGTCATGAGTGATTGAGAAATACTTTAGTGTTAAAATTGCAGGCTGGATGCAGTGGCTCACCCCTGTAATCCTTTGGGAGGCCAAGGCTGGTGGATCACTTGAGGCCAGGAGTTTGAGACCAGCCTGGCCAACATGATGAAACCCCATCTCTACAAAAATTAGCTACTTGGGAGGCTGATGCACAAGAGTTGCTTGAACCAGGGAGGTGGAGGTCATGCTGCTGCATTCCAGCCTCTGTCTCAAAAAAAAAAAAAAAAAAGTTATGAAAAACATTCATGTACAAGTTTTTATGTGAACCTAAGTTTTTATTTCTCTGGAATAAATGCCAAAGAGTATATTTGCTGGGTTATTTGGTAATTACATGTTTAGTTTTGTTAGAAATAAATTCTCAGTGCTGCAGAGGAAGACCAGCACTCAGAAGACAAGTTTCTCAGCAAGGCAAAGTTTACTTCTGCAGAATGGTGCTGCCTGTGCCTGTGGCAGTCACAAGAGCATACCTAACAAAGGAGAACAGAGGTTTTTAACCCTAATGCGGTTCCTGCTGCTGTGTCCTTCCCACATTGGCTGGGGTTGGATTGGACAGTCTGGGCTGACCCCAATTGGCTATGTGCTTGAGTCTTTCCCAAATAAGGCATAGGATAAGGGTTACAGGTTAAGGTTTGGGGCAAGGTGGTTTACAGCTTATGACAAGAAATTTGGATCTTTGAAGAGGAACCTTTCTTTTATTCTGAGTTTCATAAGAAAATGCCAAACATTTTTTCAGAGTGGCTACACCATTTTACATCCCACCAGGAATGTATAACTAATGAAGTTTCTGCATGTCTTTGCCAAAATTTGATGTCACTTTTGAAATTTTAGCCATTCAGATAGATGTATAGTCATATCTATTTGCATTCCCCTGATGACTAATGATGTTGAAGATATTTTTATCTGTTTATCACCTCTGGTGAAATGTTTCTTCATATGTCTTGCCCATTTCTAATTATGATAGATGTAGGAGACAGATAAGGGAGGTTCTGGGAGACTCTCCAACCTGCCCCACAAGTGTTTACATTGGATGCTTTTGTGCAGATGGGGGAATCTGCCCAGGGTTTTGTGTGGTAATGCCCAGTGGACTTGCCTGTGCACTGAGATGATAGGGTGGAGCCACAGGAAATTCATGCCCTGTGCAGTGAGGAGAAGCCTGGCCTCTTCAGCTCATGTGTGGTGGCCTGTCATCCAGTCTGTGAGGTGGGAGCCTGTTGGCAAGACTCCCTCTCGCTTTGCTGAGTTTTTTTTTTTTCTTTTTCCTTTTTGCCCAGTACATTCTGCTTCCCTCACCTTTCAATGTGTCCATATGCCTAATTTTTCCTGGTCATGTGACAAGAACCCAGTTTTAGCTGAACGAAGGAACAAAAATTCTGCATCAATTGGATTGTTTGTCTAATTGTTGAGTCTTGAGAGTTCTTTATGTATTTTAGATATTAATCCTTTGTCAGATATGTGATTTAAAAATATTCCCCCATCTATAACTTGTCTTTTCATTCTCTACACATGAGCTTTCACAGAGCAAACTTCAAAATTTTGATAAGGTCAAATTTATCAATCTTTGCATTTTTGGCATGTATTTTCAGTGTTAGGGCTAAGAACTATATATCACTAGCCCTAGATGCTAATCCCCTCCCTGTGTCCATGTGTTCTCATTGTTCAATACCTGCCTATGAGTGAGAACATGCGCTGTTTGATTTTCTGTTCTTGTGTCAATTTGCTGAGAATTATGGTTTCCAGGTTCATCCGTGTCCCTACAAAGGACATGAACTCATCGTTTTTTATGGCTGCTTGGTATTCCATGGTGTATATATGCCACATTTTCCCTGTCCAGTCTATCAGCGATGGGTATTTGGGTTGGTTCCAAGTCTTTGCTATTGTAAACAGGGCTGCAATGAACATATGTGTGCATGTGTCCTTATAATAGAACAATTTATAATCTTTGGATATATACCCAGTAATGGGATTGCTGGGTCAAATGAAGTGTACCATTCTGATTCCTTTCTCAGTATCTTTTTGTATATATTTTAATTATTTTTTGTGAGTACTCTGATGATTACAAAAAACATCCTAAATATGTAAAAATTCATTTTGAATTGATATCAACTAAGTTTTAGTAGAATACAAAAAAAAATCTATCCTATACAGCTTTGTTATTGTCACAAATTACATCTTTTTTTTTTTTTTTTGAGATGGAGTTTCGCTCTTGTTGCCCAGGCTGGAGTGCAATGGTGTGATCTTGGCCCACCGCAACCTCCACCTGCCAGGTTTAAATGATTCTCCTGCCTCAGCCTCCCAAGTAGCTGGGATTACAGGCATGTGCCACCATGCCCGGCTAATATTTGTATTTTTAGTAGAGACAGGGTTTCTCCATGTTGATCAGGCTGGTCTCAAACTCCCAACCTGGGGTGATCCACCCACCTCGGCCTCCCAAAGTGCTGGAATTACAGGCATGAGCCACTGCACCCCACCACACATTGCATCTTTTATACTTTGTGTGCCCATTAGCTTACTTTATAATTATTGTTTTCTACATTTGTCTCTTAAATAACATAGGAAACGATAGGCCTGGGTTCAGAGGCTCACACCTGCAATCTCAGTAACTTGGGAGGCCAAAGCAGGAGAATCACTTGAGGCCAGGAGTTCAAGTCCAGCCTGGGCAATATAGCAAGATCCCCATCTCTACAAAAAAATTAAAAAATTAGCAGGATGTGGTGATGTGTACCTGTAGTCCCAGCTCCTTGGGAGGCTGAGGTCAGAGGATCACTTGAGCTCAGGTGTTCGAGGCTGCAGTGAGCTGTCATCATGCCATTGCACTCCAGCCTGGCTGACAGATTGAGAACCTGTCTCAAAAAAAAAAAAAAAAAAAAAAAAGGAAAGAAAGAAATTAAATAGATATATATATATATAGGAAACAGAATGAAGACTGTATACCAAAAATACAATAATACTGACCTATGTAGCTACCTATATTGGAGTTCTTGATTTTGTCATATGTTTTCATGTTACTGCTTAGCATTCTTTCATTTCAGCTTATAGGACTCCCTTTAACATTTCTTACAGGACAAGTCTACTAGCAACAAACTCCTTCCATTTTTTTGTCTGGGAATGTCTTAATTTCTCCTTACTTTTTGAAGGAAAGTTTTTGAGAAATAAAATTTTTGGGTGACTGGATTTTTTTCTTTCAGCACTTATTCTGCTGCCTTCTGGCCTGTATGGTTTTTAAGGACAAATTGGCTGTTAATTGTAATGAAAAATCCCTTTTATGTGATGAATTGCTTCTCTCTTGCTACTTTCAAGATTCACTTTGTCGACCGGGCGTGATGGCTCACGCCTGTAATCCCAGCACTTTGGGAGGCTGAGGTGGGCAGATCACAAGGTCAGGTGTTCGAGACCAGCCTGGCCGACATGGTGAAATCCTGTCTCTACTAAAAATACAAAAATTAGCTGGGTGTGGTGGCAGATGCCTGTAGTCCCAGCTACTTGGGAGGCTGAGTCAGGAGAATTGCTTGAACCTAGGAGGCAGAGGTTGTAGTGAGCTGAGATTGCTCCACTGCACTTCAGCCTGGTCAACAGAGCAAGACTTGATCTCAAAAAAAAAAAAAAAAAAAAAAAAAAGATTCACTTTGTCTTTTATTTTCAACAGTTTGAGAGTGTCTCAGTGTGAGACTTTTTGAGTTTGTCCTACTTGAAGTTTGTTAAACTTCTTGGATGCATACATTCGTGTATTTCATCAACATTGGGGAGTTTCTGGTCATTATTTCCTCAAATATTCTTTCTCTCCTTTTCTCTCTATGTCTTCTCTTCTGAAACTCCCATAAAGAGGATGCTGGTATTCTGTGAGATCTCTTTGACTCCAGTTAATTTTTTTCTTCATTCTTTTGCTTTCTGATCCCCAGAATAGATCATTTCAATAGTGCTGTCTTTGGTTTGCTGAGTTTTTTTCGCAAATCTGTCACTGAAATTCTCTAGTGATAGTTTAATTTCAGTTATTACCCTTTTTTTTTTTTTTTTTTTTTTTTTTTGAGACAGAGTCTCACTCTGACACCCAGGTTGGAGTGCTGTGGCACAATCTTGGCTCACTGCAACCTCTGCCTCCTGGTTCAAGCGATTCTCCTGCCTCAGCCTCCTGAGTAGCTGGGATCACAGGCACATGCCACCATACCAAGATACTTTTTTTGTATTTTTAGTAGATATGGGTTCTTCCATGTTGGCCAGGCTGGTCTTGAACTCCTGACCTCAGGTTGATCTGCCTGCCTCAGCCTCCCAAAGCGCTGAGATTACAGATGTGAGCCTCCATGCCCAGCCTCAGTTATTGTACTTTTCAGCTCCAGAATTTTTATTTGCTTCCATTTAAAAATTTTCTCTTTTTTGCCGGGCGCGGTGGCTCAAGCCTGTAATCCCAGCACTTTGGGAGGCCGAGGCGGGTGGATCACGAGGTCAAGAGATCGAGACCATCCTGGTCAACATGGTGAAACCCCCGTCTCTACTAAAAATACAAAAAATTAGCTGGGCATGGTGGCACGTGCTTGTAATCCCAGCTACTCAGGAGGCTGAGGCAGGAGAATTGCCTGAACCCAGGAGGCGGAGGTTGCGGTGAGCCGAGATCGCGCCATTGCACTCCAGCCTGGGTAACAAGAGCGAAACTCCGTCTCAAAAAAAATAAATAAATAAATAAAAATAAAAATTTTCTCTTTCTTTATTAATATTCTCATTTTGTTAATATGTTGTTTTCCCAGTCTCCTTTAAACCTTTGTCTATGGTTTCCTTTAACTCTGAGCATAATTAAGACAACTGATTTAAAGTCCTCAGAAATGGTTTATGTCAATAGTCTACATGTGAGTGGACCATACTTTCTTGTTTCTTGTATGCCTTATAATTTTTTTTGTTGAAAATTGGACATTTTGAATAGTATAATGTGTTAACTCTGGAAATCAGAATTTTCACCTTCCCTGTAGTTTGTTGTTGTTAATTGTTGAAGCCTGTGGTCATCTTCTTGTTTAGTGACTTTTCCAAACTGTTTTAACAAAGACTTTATTCTTTATAATGTGTGCTCACTGAAGTCTGTATTTTGTCATCTCAGCTGTTAACCAAGTGTCCTGACAGATATTTCCTTAAATGCCTGGAACCAAAGAAAAAGAAAAAAAAAATAGTCTCTTGCAGGTTGTCTGTAAGAGTGAGTACTCCTTTGACACTAAGCAAAGTTGTCCCCCAACTCTGCCTTATCCTTCACCTCCTGCTTGAGTGGAGCCTAAAGATCAGCCCAGAGTTGTCTCTGGTCTTTTCTGAGCAAGCAACTGGTCCTAGGCATGTATGTTAAATTCTGTTTTCACTGGTACACGCGGTAGTGTTTCAAGCTCTTATTACCTCAAGAATCTTTCATCATAGCCTACTCTTTACCAACCTTTGGCTCTTCCCAGGCTTTGCCCTATTTGCCCTCTCTTGTCACAGGAGGACATAGGAGACATAAACAGTGACAGGCTTTTTTCACATTCCTCCTAGAAAGGTGCTACAGCCTAATGGGGGCAAAACAAAGGTCAGCCTTTATACTGATTGCTCAGGGAGCTTCAAGGCATGTCAAATTGCATAGCACAATTTTTTTTAAGAACAAGGTTTGTATTGGCTCTGTAGCATCAGCAATGTGCACCAGGATTTCAGACTGCCACCCCCTAGCCACTGCCAAGCTGGGAATGGAAATGGTAGGTGGGTAAACAAGAACCCAAACAACATTTTCTTAATAAAATTTAGCAGGCTCATTCTTTATTAAGCACTCCCCTCAATGTGATAAGATTTTGATGAGATTACAGAGTTCTAAAAAAGTTTATTCTGTCATTTTCTTCCTCAGCTTAACAGTTGCTTCAATGGAGGAACGATTTGATCTTCCTACTCTACTATTTTTAATAATGTAACTCTTAGAGATTTAAAAAATTTGTTTAAATATTGAGACAGAGCCTCACTATATTGCTCAGGCTTGTCATAAACTACTGGCCTCAAGTGATCCTCCTGTCTTGGCCTCCCAAATTATTGGGATTGCAGACATAAGCCACCATGCCCACCCCCCATCCCACCTTTTTTTTTTTTTTTTTTTTTGACAGAGTCTCACTCTGTTTCTCAGGTTGGAGTGCAGTGGTGTGATCTTGGCTCACTGTAACATCTGCCTCCCCGGGTCAAGCAATTATCCTACCTCAGCCTTCTGAGTAGCTGGAACTACAGGCACATGCTGCCACACCTGGCTAATTTTTGTATTTTTAGTAAAGTTGGGGTTTCACCATGTTTGGCAGGCTGGTCTCAAACTCCTGACCTCAAGTGATCCACCCAGTTTGGCCTCCCAAAGTGCTGGGATTACAGGTGTGAGCCACCGCATCTGGCCAGCACCTCGCCCTTTTTTAAAAACTATGAATGGGGCTGGTCACGGTGGCTCATGCCTGTAATCCCAGCACTGTGAGGGGCTGAGGCCGGTGGATCATGAAGTCAGGAGTTCAAGATTAACCTGACCAATATGTTGAAACCCCTTCTCTACTTAAAATACGAAAATTATCCAGGTGTGGTGGTGGGCACCTGTAATCCCAGCTACTCGGGAGGCTGCGGCAGGAGAATCACTTGAACCGGGGAGGTGGAGGTTGCAGTGAGCCAAGATTGTACCACTGCACTCTAGCCTGGGCGACAGAGTGAGACTCCATCTAAAAAAAACAACAAAAAAAACCATGAATGTGTGATGGAATTTGTCACATGCTTTATCTGTGTCAATTGATAGGATCATATGACTTTTTTTTTTATAGCTGTTGATTGGATGGATTACATTGATTTTTTAAATGAACTAGCCTTGTATACCTGGCATAAATCCCTATTGGGCAATGCTATGAAGTGCATGTTTGTGTCCCCTCAAAATTTATATGCTGAAATTCTAACTCCCCAGTGTTAGGAGGCAGGACCTTTGGGAGGTCATGAGAGTGGAGCCCTCATGAATGGGAATAAGGCCCTTATAAGAGAGCTTATAGGGCCCTTAAAAGAGAGACTATATCTCTCTCATGTTTCTTCCCATGTGAGGATACAATGTGAAGAGGGTGATCTGTAAACCTGGAAGAGTGCCTTCCCCAGACACTGGAACTTCTAACACTCTGTTCTTGAATTTCCCAACCTCCAGAACTATGAGAAATAAATGTTTGTTCTTTATGCCATCCAGCATTTGATATTCTTTTATAGCAGCCTGAATTAAGATAGTCATAGTGCATAATATATTTATTATTGTATTCAGTTTGCCAATATGTTGTGAAGGACTTTTGCGTCTATATTCATGAAAGCTATTGGTATGTAGTTTTTTTGTTTCTTTGTTGTTTTTATTTTTTTGTACTAGTTTTGATATTTGGGTGATACTAGCCTCACAAAATGAATTGGGGAGTATTCTCTCTTCTGGAAAAAGATGGTGAAAATGTGTTGTTATCTCTTTAAATGTTTTGTAGAATTCTCCAGTTAAACCATCTGGGTCTGAGATTTCTTTTTTAGGAGGTGTTTAAAAACAAATTGTTATTTAATGGCTAATATAGGGCCATCCACATTATCTTAGTTCATCTTGGTTGTGTTTGTGGTTCCTCTAAAGCATTCATTACTTCTGTTTTCAGTAAAAAACTGTTTTAGAGTGTAAAAGTTTGTGTAACATTTTCTTATTATCTTAGTGGCTACAGTATATGAAGTGACATCCCCTGTTTTATTCCTCATATTGGCGATATCTATTTTCTCTTAATTTTTGTGATTCTTGAAAGACGTTTATAAATTTTCTTAATTTGAAAAAGAAAGACTTTTATTTCATTAAATTTTTCTCCTCTGCTATTTCTTATTTCTAATTTCATTAATTATTGTTCTGATCTCTATATTATTTCCTTCTTCCTTTTTTTTTTTTTTTTTTTTTTTTTTTCAGAAATGCTCACTCTGTCACCCAGGCTGGAGTGCAGTGGTGCAATCATAGCTCACTGTAGTCTCGAATTCCTGGGCTCAGAGTAGCCTCAGAGTAGCTGGGACTACAGGACATGTCACCATGCCTAATTTTGAAAATGTTTTGTAGAGATGAGGTCTCGCTATGTTGCCCAAGCTGGTCTTGAAATCCTGGCTCAAGTGATCCTCCTTTCCTTGCCTTTCCAAAGTGCTGGGATAAACAGTTAAGCCACCATGCCTGAGTTCCTTCTTTTTGATTGCTTTGGGTTTATTTTCCTCAGCTTTCTCTAGTGCCTGATGGTAGGAGCTTAGATTGACTTAAGTCCTTCTTTCATGTTTAATATAAACATTTAGTGCTACAGTTTTGCTCTCAAAAATCCTTTGGCTGTATCCAACATATTTTGGTATGTTGTGTTTTCATATTCCTTCAGTTCTGTTTTTAACTTGAGATTTTTCTCTTTGTCCCAGTAATGATTTAAAATGTGTGTTAATTTCTGGGCGTTTAGGGACTTTCCTGTTGTCTTTGTTATTGATTACTTGTTTGATTCCAATATTGTCAGAAAATATGCTACATATACTTTCATTTACTTTACATTTGTTGAGATTGTTACATGGTTCAGGACATGGTCTTTCTTGATGAATCCTCTAATGAACAATATTTTTAAAAAAGTGTTCTCTGCTTATTGGGTGGAGTGATATGTCATTCCATGACTGGTTGATTATATTAGTCAGATCTTCTGTATCCTTGCTAATTTACTGTCTAGTAGCTTTGTCAGTTGCTGAGAGATCATACTGAGTTTTCCAATAATAATTGTAGAGTTGTCTGTTTTTCCTTTTAACTCTATCAGTTTTGCATTTTAAGGCTCTACTTTTTGGTTTATACACATTTGAAATCATTGTCTTCCTTGTCAATTGAACTTTTCATTAACATGTATTATCTCTCTCAGTCATCTAGTAGGTTTTTCTTTTTTGCTTTTAAATTCACTATTTCAGATACTAATATAGTCACTCCTATTTTAAAAACATTAATATTTG
Organism: Sapajus apella; assembly: GCF_009761245.1. Lineage (NCBI taxonomy): Eukaryota > Metazoa > Chordata > Mammalia > Primates > Cebidae > Sapajus > Sapajus apella. The sequence continues at coordinate 24,623,418 of NW_022436972.1, read as the reverse complement.
CATAATACATCTTTTTCCATGTTCCTTTTAACCAAACTCTATAATTGAATTTGAATTTAGTTTCTTATAAACAGAATACAAGTTGGTCATTGTTTTTGTTCACTCTATTTACCTGTATCCTGTATCTTGGTTTTTTGTTTTGTTTTTTTTTTGAGTTGGAGTTTCACTTGTCATTTTTAGGCTGGAGTATAATAGCATGACTTTGGCTCATGGCAACCTCCGCCTCCTGTGTTCAAGTGATTCTCCTGCCTCAGCCTCCCAAGTAGCTATTACAGGTACACGCCACCACGACTGGCTAATTTTTGTATTTGTAGTAGAGACGGGGTTTTGCCCTGTTGCCCAGGCTGGTCTCAAACTCCTGACCTCAAGTGATCCGCCTGCCTTAGCCTCCCAAAGTGTTGGGATTACAGGCGTGAGCAACCGCGCCCTGCCTACTTATCCATATCTTTGATTTGTGTATTTGGATCATTTGCATTAAGGTAACTGCTAGCACTTACGTCTCTCATTTCATTATTTTCTCTTGTTTCTTCTTATTCTTGTTCTTCTTTTTCTCTTTTCTTGCCTTCTCTGGGGTTACTTGAACATTTTTGGGGATGCAACTTGATTTATTTGTAGTTTTTTTAGTGTATCTCTTTGGCTTGTAGTGGTTGCTCTGGTGTTAAAATATGCATTGTGACTTATCAGAGTCTATTCTTAGGTTTTACCATTTTGAGTGAAGTGTGGATGGAAACCCTTCGCCTTTAAATCATCACTATCTTGAGTATCAGATGATGTTATAATTTTTGTTTCTTTTTTTAATTGCAATTTTTTAAATTGGAAAACAAATATACAACTTGGAATGGTTTCGGGGCAAGTTGTACCGTAAGCAAATTTTCTTCAAGTGGCTAAACAAAGTTTAAAAAGTAAGTAACAATTAAAAAGAAAAATCTTTGGCTGGGCGCGGTGACTCACACCTGTAATCCCAGCACTTTGGGAGGTGGATGAGGGTGGATCACATGAGGTCGAGAGTTGGAGACCAGCCTGACCAACATGGAGAAACCCCATATCTACTAAAAATACAAAATTAGCCAGGTGTTGTTGCACATGCATGTAATTCCAACTACTCGGGAGGCTGAGGCAGGAGAATTGCTTCAACCCGGGAGGCAGAGGTCTGGGCAACAAAAGCGAAACTCCGTCTCAAAAAAAAATTATTATTTTCTGGTATAGTACCAGCAGTACAAAAAAAAAGTAGTGTGCAAGTACTGGGATAGTACGCCCATTTTGCAGTAGTGCAACTTTTAAGTACATATTGTTGAATATCTATATAGTCCACGCATGGTTACAACTACACACTTCAACAACATGCTGACAGTTCCTAGAGAAAACTAGCTTTAAAGAAAGCATAACCCAGATGTTTCTTCATTTGACCAACTCCATCTAAGTTTAGCTGTGCAGAAGGGCTTAGATATATCCAGAATAAGCCACATGTAACATGTTACTTTATCAGTTTTCCAAAATAAGGTTTCAGGACAGTGAGAGTAAGATAAGGGAAGGAAACATGGAGGAATAGAGTCCTAATTACTATTCATGTGTATTTTTTAGACAGTAGGGAGAAACCTTTTACAGACAAGTTACAAAGAGAAGGCCAATAAACAATTTTGTACAAGAAATTTAACACACTCTGTACAAGGTCTTCACTTTGCTGTCATCATTTGTACAAACTCTTCATAGTTTACTTGACTGTCACCATCAATATCTGCTTCCCTGATCATTGCATCAGCCTTGTCATCTGTTAAATTCTCTCCAAGGTTTGTCATCACATGGTGAAGTTCTGCTGCACTAGTATAGCCATTACCATCCTTATCAAGCACACAGAATGCTTCTCTAATTTCTTCTTCACTGTCTGTGTCTTTCACTTTTCTTGCCATCATTGTCAGAAATTCAGGGAAGCAGAAATTTAGGGAAGTCAATTGTGCCATTACCATCAGCATCTACTTCATTAATCATGTCCTGTAATTTTGCTTCTGTGGGATTATGCCCAAGAGGCCTCATTACAATTCCTAATTCCTTGTTGTTATAGTTCCATCACCATATTTGTGAAATAGTGAAAAAGCTGCTTCGAATTCTGCAATCTGCTCTTCAGTCAGTCAGTCATGCTGCAAGTACTACCGGTTTCTGAGATGTGACCACACAACCACCCAGCTTGCTTGCTTGCTCCACTCAGACTAATTCCAATAGGTTTTTTTTTAGTTTTTTTGAGATGGAGTTTTGCTTTCATTGCCCAGGCTGGAGTACAGCGGTGCAATCTCAGCTCACTGCAACCTCTGCCTCCCAGGTTCAAGCAATTCTGCCTCAGTCTCCCAAGTAGCTGGGATTACAGGCATGCACCATCATGTCAGGCTAATCGTATATTTTTTTTACTAGAGATGGGGCTTCACCAGGTTGGTCAGGTTGGTCTCAAACTCCTGACCTCAGGTAGTCCATCTGCCTCAGCCTCGCGAGCCACCATGCTCAGCCTATAATTTTTGTTTCAGTCATCAAATATGATTTATAAAATTCATGGTTTATGAAACATACTATTGTATGATTTATAAAACATGCTTTTGGATATGTCTGTATTTCCGCTCATTCTGCTATTCCTTTTTCCTTGCTAATCCTCTGATATATTTTATCATTTGTTTTCTATTTAAAGAACTTTCTGTAGCCAATCTTTAAGGATAAGTCTGCAAGCAACAAATTCTTTCATTTTTCATTCATCTGGGAATGTCTTTACTTCCCCTTCATTCCTAGAGAATAATTTTGCTAGGTGTGAACTTTGCAGTGGAAAGTTCTTTTATTTTAGCAATTAAAAAATGCTGTACCAGCTGGGTGAGGTGGCTCACTTCTGTAATCCCAGTGACTCCACAGCCCAAGGTGGGAAAATCACTTGAGGCCAGGAATTTAAGGCCAGCCTGTGCAACATAGCAAGATCTTGTCTGGGGTCAGGGGAGAAGGAAACTGAGCCCAGGCATGGTGGTGCTCACCTGTAGTCCCAGCTACTCAGGAAGCTAAGGTGGGAAGATCACTTGAGCCAAGAAGTTGGAAGCTGCAGTGATTGGGCCACTTCACTCCAGTCTAAGTGACAGAGTGAGACCCACTCTATTAAAAAAAAGATGCTGTGCCACTTCCTTCTGTTCTCTATGGTTTCAGATGAGAAATTGACTGTCATTCAAATAGGTGTTATCTTAAAAATAATCTGTCATTTTTCTCTGGCTGCTTTTAAGGTTTTTTTCTTTAAGAAGTTTAACTGATTAAATTTGCACTTAGTTTTTAAGAAGTTAATTTTGATGCGTCTTGGAGTGGATTTCTTTAGGTTTAACCTGTTGGGATTTGCTCAGACTCTTGAATCTGCAGTTTTGTGTTTTTCAACAAATTTGGGAAGTTTCAGCAATGATTTTTCAAGTACTCTTTTAGTTTCACTCTCTGCCACGACAACTCTCATGGAACTTAGGTGATGTAAACGTTGGCTATTTTGTTATTATCCTGCAAGTCCCTGAGCCTCTGTTCATTTTTTCCTCATTCTGTTTTTCTCTCTGTTGTTCAATTTGAGTGAATTCCACTGATCTGTCCTGAAGGACTCTGATGCTATCTTCTGTTTTGTCCATTCTACTATTGCTATTTTATTTCTGTTTTTTAGTTCTGTTTTGGTTTTAGAGTTGAGGTCTCACTATGTTTTCCAGGCTGGAGTGCAGTGGCTAGTCACAGGCATGGTTATAGTGCACTATAGCTTCAAACTCCTGGGTTAAAATGATCCTCCTGCATCAGCCTCCTAAGTAGCTAGGACTACAGGTGCATGCCACCAGACCCAGCTCTATTTTTCAGCTTTATAGTTTCCACTTAGTTCTTTTTTATTACTTCAATTTATTTTCTCGGATTTTTCACTTTTTCCCCCATCATTTCCAGAAAATTTTTAATAGGCTATTGAAGCATTTTTATGAAGGCTGTTTTGAAGTGCTTGTCAAATAATTCCAGTACTACCTGATTCATCTGTATTGGTATCAGTTGATTGTCTTTTCTCATTCAAGTTGTTACTTTCTTGGTGGTTCGTATGACTGATACTTTTTATTATATGTTGGACATTTTTTGTAATATTAAGAGACACTAATATTTTTGATCATCTAGTTTATGCTAAACATTGTATTATGTGCTATCTTACATTATTTTAATGAAACTAAGATCTCTGAAAATATATTTGCTGAGATTTGCACAATTACTGCATTTCTACACAAATAGTAATTTTGGTTTATACTTTTCTACCAACAGTGTGTTTTAGGATTTCCATTTAATATAGAGCTGAGCATATTAGTTAGTCATTCAATAATTACATGTTCCAGTTATGGGAGACACAGGACAGAATCCATTACTGAATTGTTCAAGTTTGTGCAATGCCTCACATACCTGTTTTCCTTGAGTTCTTTTTCTAAATAAAATATCCTCATCTGAAACTTAAGAGCCTTTGAGAAATACTGAACAAAATGAAATCTGCAAAGTAATATATATTATAGTAGAGATTATGTTCAATATTTCATTGCATTTATAACAAAAATAACATAGCTGATCATGCTCAAATTTATGAAATTCACCATAACACATCATAAATATCTCTTCCTGTGCTGTCTGTACATTGTCATTTCATAAAGATGAACAGTACTTAGACGTACACATCCGTGATACATAATGATATGCTGACAGTTTAAAGATATAGTAGTACATGGAGGCCAGAGGCACATGCAGATCCCAACCAAATACACACACAAAACTAAACGTTGGAATATATATGACAATCTTTAAATAATTAATTTTAAAAGAAAACAAATACAAGTCAGAGCAGATATGCAATCTTTTTTTTTTTTCTTCTAGAGACAGAGTCTTGCTCTGTTGCCCAAACTGGAGGACAGTAGTACAGTCATAGCTCACTGTAACGTCTACCTCCTGGGATCAAGAGATCCTTCCACCTGAACCTCCAGAGTAATTGGGGCTATAGGCATGCCCCAACACGTCCAGCTAATTTTAAGTTTTGTTGTAGACATGGGGCCTGCTGTGTTGCCCAGGATGGTCTTGTACTCCTGGCCTCATGTAATCATCCTGCCTTGGCATCATAAAATGCTGGGATTGCAGGCAAGAGCCACTTTGCCTAACTGGGATATGTAATCTTGAAAAGGCAAAATGGGCTCTACTTTATAAATTTACATAAATCTAATTGAAGAAATGATGTAACCACAGAAATAATGCAAAGAAAAAAAGGTAAAAGAAAGTGTGTAGCAACCAGAGGAGAGCAGGAAGAGTTCCAGCACTGAAGCCTAGGAAAGATTTGGCCATGCAATTATGGACATTTAGATCTGGCTCTGTTCAGAAAAACAGTCCATTTGGGTCTCCCCCTATAGTGAAGTCAAATGAACTTGCCTCTCACACCACCTTGACAATGGTCATTAAGATCATCGAACTTGCTCTGTGAACTCTGAGTCCATGTCCACCTAGCAAGCTTCTGGCAGTAATTCATCTCTCTCATGAAAATTAGACCACAAAACATGTGCTAATCAGGGATCACCAGTATCTAGCTAATTGATATAAAGGTTATATTTTATAATTGTAAGTTAATATATCAGTATCATATTTTTTGTATATTAGATTCTTTTGAGATGGAGTCTTGTTCTGTTGCCAGACTAGAATGAATTGGTGCAATCTTGGCTCACTGCAACCTCTGCCTCCAGGGTTCAAGCAATTCTCCTGCCTCAGCCTCCTGAGTAGCTGGGACTACAGGTGCATGCCACCACACCCAGCTAATTTTTGTATTTTTAGTAGAGACAGGGTTTTGCCATGTTGGCCAGGATGGTCTCAATCTCTTAACCTTGTGATCCACCCACCTCGGTCTTCCAAAGTTCTGGGATTACAGGCATGAACCACTGCTTCTGGCCAACACTTGTTATAGGGCAAGTCTACTAGCAACAGACTCCTTCCATTTTTGTCTGGGAATGTCTTAATTTCTCCCTACTTTTGAAGGAAAGTTTTTGAGAAATAAAATTTTTGGGTGACAGGATTTTTTTCTTTCAGTACTTAACTTACTGTACTGCCTTCTGGCCTATATGGTTTTTAATGACAAATTGGCTGTTAATTGCATTGAAAAATCCCTTTTATGTGATAAGTTGCTTCTCTCTTGCTACCATGACTGGCCTTGTATATTTGAGTGTTACTGATTCGGTTAATCTGATTCAGTACCCAAACGTCATCAAGGTATAGCAATAACTGAATATCCAAACTTTTAAAGTAGAGAACTAAACCTGGACCGTGGTAACTCTACCAAGAAATTGTTACCAGACCTGTGTGGTTGGACACCTGATTGTCTCCTGGCAAATCTTCCATTTCATTGGGCCATAATCAATATATTTTTTTTCATTTTGAATTTTTGACAATAGGCAGATACCTAGATTTAACTGTCTCAAAGGTTTGATATATGACTTAGTGTTGCACAGCATTCAGTATTTATTAAAAGAAAAGCCGTAAGACAGGTTCACAATAAGCAAAAATACATAAATACATATATACATAAATAAATAGCATGGAGACTTTTAGAAGATTAAAATGAAGTTCTTACAAAGGCATAAATTAAAATACAGCAGGAGTTTGACACTAAAATCTGCCATCTTATTTTTGGAAACAGGGTCTCACTTATTGCCCAGGCTGGACTTGAACTTCTGGGCTTACGTGATTCTCCCACCTCAGCCTCTGAAGTAGCGGGAATTACAGGTATACACCACCATGCTCATCTGAAAATCTGCAATATGGACACTACACTCTATAATGCCCTTCCTTATTGTTCTCTTAACAGCATCCTCATTGTGTATTTGTGAAGATGGCCGAATGTACTGAAGTATATACTGCTTTTATAATGTCAAAGCCAATTGCACATAACCTTTTTTTAGATTAGGTTATGGGACTGTTAACTGGTGGGTATCACAACCCTGATTTTGAGAAACAAACTCAGAGCTGCATAGGGGAAGGTGTAGTGAAACACTTATTATAGGGTATATCTTGGAGCTGGCATATTCCAAGATAGGACATGGAACATGACTCTTAGGCATATTCCAAGATATGACATGGAACACACTTGTGACCAAAACCTACAGAAGAGAAAATGCAGTGTAATCTACAAGTAACACTTAGAATAACTAATCCAGTTGGATAAAATTCTTCTCAGTTTCTGTAATGTGAGGGGATGGGACGTGGGAAAAGTTGGGAAAGTACCTTATACTGGACCTTTTCTGTAGAAATCTCAATTGTTGTACTATTATCATTTGCTAATTTGACATGAAATTTAAGCAACTGGCAATGAGGAAAAATAGAGGAAATACTTAGACTGTAACAGAGCTCTTTGGAGTTCTTTGTTTTGCAACAATCACCTTTCAAAACTTCCCTAAAAACTTGGACAGAAAAACCCAGTCAAATTTACAGGTGCTTATGGAAAGTTTAGAGAATTTAAAAGAAAAAAAAGAGTTGAGAGTGAATATATGTGTCCTACTGCTTTGGTTTTGTTCCCTAGCATTTATTGGTTCAAATAGATTTGTTGCTTTACTATTTCTTTGCCATCTTCATAAAAGATAAGGAGAAAACCTCTTGATGTCCCTCTAAAGTGTAAGAAACGTGATTTATAACAGTATTATTTCATAATTGAAAATACTGTTTGGTTGTCTGAAAAAATGAACACATCAGAATTAACTTGTAGTTTTGGAGGCCAGTGGGTTGCTAGAACAACCAGAAAAACAATAGTGTAATAACAGTTCTCCCAGAAAGCTGGATAACTCACTAAATGATGAGAGCCATAGATGCAAGTATTTGTCATATGAATTCAAATAAGAACCAAATACATTCATTTATTTCTTTCATGAGCACTGACTCCATGCCTGGGACTATGCTAGGTGAAACAGATGTGGTCCCTTATGTGATGGAGTGAACAGTCTAATGGAGAAGACCGATAATAAAGAGTTAAAAAAAAAAAAAGATAAACAATAATTTCAGCATGTGAGAAAGGCCCTTTGGGGGAGAAAGCAATGATCTCTGATACTGGACAAGCAGAGAAGGGTTGCTCCAGTATGGGATATGGTCATATCATAAATCTTTCCTTTAATTCTATATGAGTTCTAGTAATGTGAAGAAAAAAAAGAATGGAGTCTTACAGTCTTTATTAGTAAAAATAATTTAAGGGAAGAAACTTCTAACTGAAGCATGATCATTTTTCACCAGAAGAGTTTAACATGTAAATTCCCAGAATTCTTGAATTAGGAGGGAAATAAGAGTTGTTTGTGTGTTTTAAAAATAGTTTTGGTCTGTGCGTGGTGGGTTCACATCTGTAATCCCAGCACTTTGGGAGGCCAAGACAGATGGATCACCTGAGGTCAGGAGTTTGAGACCAGCCTGCCCAACATGGCAAAACCCCATCTCTACCAAAAATACACAGATTAGTCGAGTGTGGTGGCGCATGCTTGTAGTCCCAGCTACTTGGGAGGCTGAGGCAGGAGAACTTCTTGAACCTGGGAAGCAGAGTTGCAGTGAGCTGAGATTGCGCTACTGCACTCCAGCCTGGGTAACAGAGCAAGACTCTGTCTCAAAAAAAAAAAAAAGTATTGTTTTATTTCAACTTTATTCGTAATAGTAAAAAACTGGAAACAAACAAATAAAACCAAATGTCCTTCAGTGGATGAATGATTAAACAAATTGTGTTATATACATACTATGGAATACTCTGGCAATAAAAAGGAAATGAACTTAAAAAAAAACAGCTTTGTTGAGATATAATTCACATACAAGTTCATCTTTTTAAATTTCACAGTTCAGTTGTTTTTTGAACGCTGACAGTACAAACCCTATTTAGATAGTTGTGCAAAAATCACCAGTAATTCCAAAACACTGTCATCACCCCCAAAAGAAACTCCGTATCTATTAGCAGTTACTCCCCATTTCCACCTTATTGTCCATATGTTTGCTCCCCAGACCTCAGCAATCCCTAATCTATTCTCTGTCTCTATGGATTTGCTGATTCTGGATCTTTCATATAAATGGAATCATACAATCTGTTTCCTTCTGTTTCTGGCTTCTTTCACTTAACATAATATGCCCAAGAATCATCTATGTTATAGCGTGCATCAGAACTCTATTTTTTTAATGGACAAATAAGATTCCATTGATTTTGACCTTTGGCTCATCCTATTTGTCAGTTGATGAGCATTCAGTTTTTTTCTCCCTTTTGTCGGTTATGAATAATGCTTCTGTGAACATTGGTATACCAGGTTTTTCTGCACATATGTTTCCAGTTCTCCTGGTTATATACCTAGAGTGGAATTGCTGGGTCATATGGTATCTCTGTTAACTTTCTGAGGAACACAAAACTGTTTTCTTGTCAGGTGCAGCGGCTTATGCCTGTCATTCCAGCACTTTGGGAGGCCAAGGCAGGTGGATCACCTGAGGTCGGGAGTTCGAGACCAGCCTGATCAACATGGAGAAACCCCGTCTCTACTAAAAATACAAAATTACTCCGTTGTGGTGGTGCATGCCTGTAATCCCAGCTACTCTGGAGGCTGAGGCAGGAGAATTGCTTGAACCCTGGAGGCAGAGATTGTGGTGAGCGGAGATTATGCCATTGCACTCCAGCCTGGGCAACAAGAGCGAAAGTCTGTCTAAAGAAAAGAAAAAAAAAAAACTGTATTCCAGAGCGGCTGTACCATTTTACACCCCTACCAGCAGGTGTGAGAATTTCAGTTTTTCCATATCATTGGCATCCTTGCTTTCGTCTTTTTTGAATTTTCATGTCAAAGGGGTAATGTTCCAATGAGGTGATAACAAGGCTTGAGGCAGGCTCTAATGTGTGAAATCCCAGCCATCATGCTTATGAACTACAAAAGGATCTGCTTTTGTTTTTTATTGTAGCATCCAAGAAGGTATAGAGTGGTTATCTCATTGTGGTTTCATTTGCATTTCCCTAATGTGTTGAGTATCTTTTGATGCGCTTGTTGGTCATTTGTCTATCTTGTTTGAACGAATGTCTGTTCAAATCTTTTCTCAATTTTTCAGTTGGGTTGTCTTTTTATTGTTGAATTGTATCAGTTCTTTACATATTCTAGACATGTCACTTATCAGCTATATGATTTACAAATATTTTCTCCCAGTGTGTGAGTTGCTTTTTTACTTTTTTTTTCACTCACATTATGTAGGTTGTTGTTATCATTTGAAGCACAAAAGTTTAATTTTGGTTAAGTCTAATTTATCTATTTTTTCTTTTGTTGTACTAGTGATTGTTGTTTAAAAAATAAATGCCCTGTACATCAAGCTGTTTACATAGAGTGTACTCTGAAATAGGTCAGATAAAAAAAAGTCCTGATTATGGGAATTTTCAGTGAACTGTTAGGTCAACTAGTGATAATTCTCTGGGATTGGGCCTTTTTGGGCTTCAAATCTGTTCTTTTCTCTTCAGTGGCTACTAAGCTCTGGTTTCCACAGCTACTATAGATGTGAAGCTGTTGAATTTCAAGGCTTCCATGGAGCTGGGGAGAGGTGTATAGGATTAGAGCAAGTTAAAACACCACAGCCTTTCTGTTCTTACTGAGATTCACCTGTTTTTCTTAGATAACCATTCCTTGGAATGTGGCAAGCCTTTAATGAATTTCCACAATTCTAATAAGTTTATGTCAACAGTTTTTGCTAATGTCATCATTGCTTGTATGGAGGAGTAGCAGATTTTTGGTGGGACATTACTGTACCATTCGGAATGTCTACTGATATACTGATAACTTGGATAAATCTCAAAAGAATTATGCTGAGTGAAAACATGATCTCAAAAGGTTACATACAGTATGGTTCCATTAATATGACTTGTTTTCTTTGAGACAGGGTCTTGCTCTGTCACCCAGGGTGGAGTGCAGCAGTGCAATCATAGCTCACTGTAACCTCAAACTCCTGGGCTCAAGAGATCCTCCTGCCTCAACCTCCCAAGTAGCCAGACCTACAGGCACATGCCACCACATCTGGCTTTTTTTTTTTTTTTTTTTTGAGATGGAGTCTCACTCTGTCACTAGGCTGGAGTGCAGTGGTGCAATCTCAGCTCACTGCAATCTCCGCCTCCTGGGTTCAAGTGATTCTCAGCCTCCCGAGTAGTTGGGACTACAGGCACATACTACCACGCCCAGCTAATTTTTGTATTTTTAGTGGAGATGAGGTTTCACCATGTTGGCCAGGATGGCCTTGAACTCTTGACCTCATGATCTGCCCGCCCTGGCCTTCCAAAGTGCTGGGATTACAGGAATGAGCCACTGCACCTGGCCATACCTGGCTAATTTTTAAAATTTTTTGTAGAGGTGGGATCTTACTATGTTGTACAGGCTGATTTGGAACTCCTGACCATATGTGATCCTCCCGCCTCAACCTTCCAAAGCACTGGGATTACAGGCATGAGTCACTATGCCCAGTCTATATAACAAATTTGAAGTGACAAAAATAGAGATGAATTACAGATTAGGGGTTGACCAGGGAGATGAGGAGAGAAAAGCCCTTGGCAATAAAAGCATGGCACTGACTGGGTGTGGTGGCTCATGCCTGTAATTCCAGCACTTTGGGAAACTGAGGTGGGCAGATCACCTGAGGTCAGGAATTTGAGATCAGCCTGACCAACATGGAGAAACCTTGTCTCTATTAAAAGTACACAATTAGCCAGGTGTGGTGGCACATGCCTGTAATCCCAGCTATCCGTGAGGCTGAGACAGGAAAATTGCTTGAATCCTGCGAGATTGTACCATTGCACTCCGGCCTGGGCAACAAGAGCGAAACTCTGTCTAAGAAAAAAGAAGCATGGCACAAGGAATATTTGTAATAGAACTATTTCTATATCTTGACTGTGTTGATGGTCTCATGAATCTACACGTTAATAAACTTCATAGAATTAAATATGCACACAGCAAATGCATGTATGTATAAGTGGTAAAATGTGAATTTTAATGATTTGTATCAATGTCATTTTCTTGGTTGTGATATTTTACTATAGTTGTGCAAGATGTTACTATTGGGAAAAACAAGTGAAGGATATATGGGATCTTTCTGTATTATTTCTTGCAACTACATGTGAACTTAAAATAATCTCAATTTTTTTAAAAAAACAGAAGAAGGAATATCATAATGGAGATTATATAAGGAAAATTATATTACATAGTTGAGAGAAACAATTATTCAAAATATTCTCTGGCAGCTGTTTTGGGATTTTTACAAATACCCAAAATGGTACTGTAAATATATCTTGAATATATTAATACTAGGATACTCTGATTTAGATAAAGACAGCACAAGAACTGGGAAAGCAACTAAGTTCTGAATAGATTATTATGGCTAATGAGCTGGGCTTCAGTAGAGGGACAGATAAGTAGATTACTTTGTGTACCACTGCAAAAATGATTCAGGCACAGAAAACGCTGTGTAGCCTAACTTTTGTGAGGTGCCCCTTCCTAAAACATGAAATTTCATATATGTGATTCATTTAGAATTGCAGAACCATGGGTGTTTCAACAAGTATAGGCATGAATGACTCTGCAATAAGCTAAACAAGACAAAGCTCCACCAAGATGCTTGGAACATGGTAGAACTGAGTTAAAACTGAATATGGTGTATTTCTCATCCCTCATATAACTAAAAATAAAAAATCATATAGATATGTAGATACATTTTAGAGACAGGGTCTCACTCTGTTGCTCAGGCAGGAGTGCAATGGCATGATCAAAGCTCATTGCAGCCTCAAACTCATGGGCTCAAGTGATCCCCTCTCTTCAGCCTCCCAAGTAGCTAGGACAACAGGCGTGCACAACCACACCTAATTTTTTTTTTTATTTTTAGACGGAGTCTCACTCCGTCACCAGGCGCCAGGCTGGAGTGCAGTGGTGCGACCTCGGCTCACTGCAACCTCCGCCTCCCGGGTTCAAGCAATTCTCCTGCCTCAGCCTCCTGAGTAGCTGGGACTACAGGCGCGTGCCACCATGCCCAGCTAATGTTTTGTATTTTTAGTAGAGACGGGGGGTTTCACCACGTTGGCCAGGATGGTCTCGATCTCTTGACCTCGTGATCCGCCCGCCTCGGCCTCCCAAAGTGCTGGGATTACAGGCGAGAGCCACCGCGCCCGGCCCACACCTAATTTTTAAAAAAATGTTTATTGCCCAGGTGCAGTGGCTCACGCCTGTAATCCCAGCACTCTGGGAGGCCGAGGTGGGCAGGCAGATCACGAGGTCAAGAAATCGAGACCATTCTGGCCAACATGGTGAAACCCCGTCTCTACTAAAAATACAAAAAAAATTAGCTGGGGGTGGTGGTGCGTGCCTGTAGTCCCAGCTACTCGGGAGGTTGAGGCAGGAAAATTCCTTGAAACTGGAAAACGGAAGTTGGAATGAGCCAGGATCGCGCCACTGCACTCCAGCCTGGCGTGGCGATAGAGCGAGCCAACATCTCAAAAAAAAAAAAAAAAATTTTTTTTTTTTTTTTTAAATTTTGTAGAGGCAGGGTCTCACTATGTTGCCTAGGCTTATCTTGAACGCCTGGCCTCAAGCAATCCTGCCTAGGCCTCCCAAAGTGCTGGGATTACAGGCATAAGCCACCATACACTACAAATGGCATATTCTGGTATCTAATATCTTATTTAATCTGAAGAAATTTCAAGTACTGCTCATAAAATGTGTCCCCAGCATGCTATTCCAAAGACTTCAACTTAATTTTGTCATATTTACTTTCAAGGCAAAATGAAAACCTTCTATGCTGATAAAAGATTTGAGGATTTCATGTATTTAGAGGAATTCTTGTTTTACATATATTATTATTATGTGTTCATGAAAAAGATGTAAATCCATTAAAGCCTCACTTCCACGGATCTCATTTTAAACGTAAGGTATGCCTCCCCTTTCTCCAAATCTTTTGGGTTTCCTAACAAGCTGTTCAGTTGGCTGATTCCAGTTTTCTGTCATTTCTCCCTTCTTTTTTTTTTTTTTTTTTTTTTCTTTTTTGAGACGGAGTCTCTCTGTCACCCAGGCTGGAGTGCAGTGGCATGATCTCAACTCACTGCAACCTGCGCCTCTTGGGTTCAAACAGTTCTCCTGCCTCAGCCTCCTGTGTAGCCATGCTGCCACACACAGCTAATTTTTTGTATTTTAGTAGAGATAGGGTTTCACCGTGCTGCCCAGGCTGGTCTGATACTCCTTACCTCAGGCAATCCACCCGTCTCAGCCTCCCAACATTTCTCCCTTCTTTAACATTGGCAAACAGAGCTGACATGGGAAAAAGAAAGGACCTGAGTTCTTAGAAAATTGTAAACTGGCTACACAGATATTAAGAGTCTTTGATATTTTACAGATCTCAAGCATTATCATCAGCATGGTAACTTTAAGGTTGATTCCAGCTGTAATTAAATATCTTATGATAGTAAACGCACTAAGGCTTTTGAAAAATTTAGATTGCATTTTGAAATAAATATATCTTTACATTTTTACTGTAATACTATATATTCAGATTTAGAAATGATTTTATTGCTCCTTAAGCATTCATTCAGTTCTTATTCAGTGAATATGCAGAACATAGGTAGTATTTGGGAAAGTACACCTTATTATTACCTTGATACATTTATATCATAACTGTGAATTTAAATATAAAATAATTCAATATTTATTAAATTAGCTAAATGCTCTCATTGAGATCACTGTATCTGAACTGACATGGTGAAAATAAAATACTAAAAATAATATAAGTACTAAATAGAATACTAAAATACAGCATAATATTATACTAAAATTAATACTGTGTTTTAATATTTAAAAACTTACCACTGAAGGGTTTGGTTGGGTTTTATTTTCAATTAAAGCCAATTTTTAATACTTTTTCTCCATTGTTTTAAGATGACTTTTAGTCGGGCCCTCTCTTGATTCAGAGTTCTGAATGAGGAGTCCAGAAATTCCAGACCACGTGCCCTAAGTTGCATCAAGACTAGATTAGAAGACCAAATAAATCTCAAGCAGAACAACAGGCCACGCTTGGAGGCTCATGCCTGTAATCCCAGCACTTTGGGAGGCTGAGGCAGGCTGATCCCTTGAGCTTAGGAGTTTGAGACCAGACTGGACAACATGGTGAAATCCTGTCTCTACAAAAAATACAAAAAAAAATAGTGATTTTTACTTTCTGAGTCCTAAGTTTAAGGTAGTGCTACTCAGCAGGCAAGAGTGTGTACTAGAAAGTGCCTTCATTTAAGAGATAGGAAACACAATTCTAATTCCAGTTTTATCAACTAGCAGTATAAGTCTTAGTAAATTAAAATTCCTTGGGTTTATATAAGAAAGCTGGGCTCTACCAGGGAGGTTGAGGCTGCAGTAAGCTGTGATCACACCGCTAGACACCAGCCTAGACCCTGTCTCAATTAGAAAAGAAAAAAAGAAAGAAAGAAAACTGGGGTCTAATAGTCTATGATTCTAACTGACAAAAAATCAAGATCAACTTATGAAGAAGCGCAATATACAAAAATTCAAGCCACTTAAGGATTATGTAAAAACAAATTTATATTATATGTATCTTATATTAAGATTTAAAATATGAGCAGTTCTATTTTATAGTAACACTTCTAGTCTTAAATGTTTTTTCAGCTCTGTTCAAGGTTCTTTGATTGGTTTTATGAGAGCTATTAAGATGAAGTAGACCCTATTTCCTGATCTCAGGAAGCTTACCAATTAGTAGGTTCACCCTCTCCTCAAGCACCCTTGCCCATGGGGGTCCTCTTTCAGCAGAAAATCTTGCATTCTAATTCAAGGAAAGAAAACATTAGAGGTATAAGCTACCTGAAGTCCAAAGTCATACCCAGGAACTCATCTCCATCTATGTCAACGCTTCCCTTCTGTCATAGCTGCAGCTTAAATCAGAGGTGGGCCAAAGGCCTGTGATATGGGACAGCAAATACATCATCTAATATTTCCAAATCTAGACTCCTGTGTTCCCAAATCCATTAAACAGCAGCACCATCCATTTAGTCAACTGTGACGGAAATTGCTAATTGTACCCTCATCCATTCTCCTCTATTTTAGTAATAGAGCTTCTGGGATATGGGATAAGTGAGAATGCTAAGCTAGAAGGTTACCAGAGGAGAAGGCAAGGGGATTGGAAAAAAAATTGGAAAAAGGGAGAAAACCCTGGGCACCCTGGAGGCTTAATTTCTGCTACTCCTAGGAATACTAGACTGAAATATAACTTAATAGCAAAGATATGAGGAGTGTTCATGTCTCTCTGTGTGTTAAAGGTATGCAGGGGCACATTTGTTTATTATAAAATCATTATTTGGCATGAAATGAAATTTAACTTTTGGCTGTGAATTTAATCTGGAAGGAGAATTGTAGGGAGATCTGAAATGGCCATGATAATAATAACGGCTGCATGACGTTGTGAACTACCTGCATTTGAATACAGAAAACTGGACCTGTTTATATTAAAATATATTAGTTTATTAATACCTATTTATTAATAGAGCTCCCTGAGTTTTAGCTAGGCACATAGCTATCCATTTCGTGACAATATTTCCCAGTTCATCTTGCAACTGAGCATGGTGATATGATTAAAGTTCTCCCCAATAAAAAAATAGCAAAAGTGATATAAAAGTCCTTTAAAATGAAAAGATTTTTTGCCTTCCATTTCCTCTTTCCCCTTTTTCACAGGCTGGAAAGAGATACAGGTCCAGTGAATGTGCTTTGCCCATGAGGACAGACAACTCAATGGGAGTTGGGAGGATAAATGATAAAAGAACCTGGGCCCATGAATAACCCCGTGGGGCAGACTGAATGTATACCAAAAAAGTTTCTACCTTACATTCCAGGCCTCTTTGATATGGAAGTTTGGCCTATACTCTAACACAACATCCAAGCAAGAAACTTGGGAAATCACTTATAGTCCTTCCTTTCTTATACTCCTTAAAGCTCCCTTCTCTTCCTGTATCTCCAAACATACAATTATAGGTTCAGATCAATTTAACTGACTTATCTGTTCTGTCCTCATAAATTGCCCCTGTTGAGAACCACAGAATGTCAGTGTCTGGACTACAACAACATCCCTTTAAATGTCTTCTTGCTGGCACAGTCTTGCACTATTAATACATTCAGAAGGGTCTCAATAAAACAAATCCAATTTTGTCAAATTCCTATTTTAAAATTCTCAATGAATTCACATTGTATGCAAAAAAATCAAAAAGTCAAACTCTTTAACATCATGTAAGACCTTCAAGAGCTGATGCCTACCAACTTTTCCAGCTTGTTCTTATGTCAAGCTTCCCCTTCCATCCTAGGATCAGGTTACATCAAAATATATGCTGTACTCTGAACAGTCCCACCTCTGCAACTCTACTGTCTCTGTAGAATCTGCCACAATAGGAACTATAACCTTTATTGAGGTTATTTGCTTACCTATTGGTCTTCGTCAACGTTTTCCAACTTTATCTATTACAAGTGATCAGACTTGGCTATTCAGAGTCCTAGAACCCACAGGAAATTTTCTGCCAGAGATCTCATAAAATATTGCCGCTTTCCACCAGGTTTTAAAAATAATTAATATTCAAATTATATAGAGAAGCATACCAGAGGGGTTTCTAAGTTGGTACACTGCAGGTCTTGGGATTCCTGGCAGTCATTTTAGCTGTCAGGTGATAAAAATCTAGCCTGACAGATGACGTAGTACAGATTGCTGTTTGTATCCCAATGTTCTTTCTCAGCATTCTTCAAGAAGGAACCACTGAATTTTAACTGGATATATGTTGACAGGATAAAGACTACCTCTTCTTTGTAGCTAGGTGTGGCCATGTAGTTAAGATCTGGCCAAAGTCATGTGACTAGAAGTGACATATATAATTCCCCTTATAGGATAGGGTCGTGCCCTCCCATCCCTCCCATCCTGATGGCTGGAATGTGGACATGAGGGTAAACCACCTTGGACCATGTGAAACAGGGTAACACCCCAAGGGCAGTAGAATAGGAAGAAAAACAAGCCTGGGTCTCAGATGAGTTTGTAGATCAGGATCCGCATAAAAGACTGGACTTTTATATGAGAAACCCATTTAAAGATCTATGAGGTCTGTTTTACATACAACCAACTTATGTGCTAACTAATGCATAAAGTGAGAGAGAACCTCGTCTTATGATATAGTCTCTGTACTAAGAAAGCCTTGAAGACATTGACACTCTGGATCAGGCTGTGCCTTAAAGTGACAACCACTGCTATTTACTAGGTTCCCCAAAATTAACAAATAATTTGTCCCTAAAAGAATATTCTTGATTAAGATATGGCAGGTCTAAGTAGCCAAAATTGCTTTGGCAGTGACAGTGTAAAAGAACTCTATTGGAGAGACTCCCCACAGCGTAGGAGAAAAGGTCTCAGATATGGAGGGGAAAAAATATGCAACACTATCTTTTCCCTACCTGGCTCTGTGCCTTGGACCATGTTGAGTCGACAAGGGTAAAGTGAGAAACAGAAGCTGTTGACAAAGGTCTAGGTGACAAAATAGCCCAGAGTTAAGAAAAGGGCTTAAAACCTATTGCCTATAAGGTACTCCTCTAAAATTTGGCAACTTCTCTGAACAGTACCTTTTTGTTGTTTTCATTTAAAAATTGGTTTGTATATACTTAATTCACTCTAAGGTTCTCAAATAGATTATCAATTCATTCTCTTGGGATTGCTTGTTATATTTGCTATAACAAATATTCTTTTAAAATTAGTTGTAAAGAAGAAACTGTTGAAGTTTCAAATAGATATGGGAAGCAGAGATTTGATGAAAGGATATTTACATTCTGGCTATCAGATTTTTGGATTTCAAAGACCAGTCAACTTTTTTTTAGTGTTTAGGGGACTGACATAAGGCTGAAAATTTTTTACATTTCCAATTTATGAACAATAAAACAAATTTAATAGAATAATTTTTGTTTTACAATTCATTAATTGTGTTTTGTAGTTTTTCACTTCAGCACAAATGGTAAAAATGACATCAGGCAAAGCACTGGTTCCTGGTTTAATGAGCAGGGGGTAACAAATTGATTATATTTTTTACTACACTTACTATAGATCCCTTTTAGGTACATGCACTTTTCCAACCAGTCGTTTTCCTATTTATGAAGAGACAATGAACTTTTGCTACTTAGATATATTTATAATAAAGAGCCATGATGTAAGTAGTTTTAAACATCTGAACCATGTATTTTTGATTTCATATACATTAGTGCACTTTGTCCTTTGAATAGTTTATATTTCATTACTCATTCTTGCATTAATCATGAGGAAATTTGAATTTCAGAAATATCAACTTTGCTTTTGTTCTGAGGTACTAATTTTCACATTTCTTTCAGATGGTGAATGTGTATTATTTCTTTAGCCCGATTTTGGGAATTACTCTTTCACCCTACAAACATTTGAGCTATATGTCTTGTGAAAAGTGCTAATTTCTTTTTGTAGCTATGTTCTTGAGACCTTGTCACAAGAGTTTTTTACCCTGGGTGTGTGGATGAACTTCAGAAATGTCATTATACCCTTAAAATTATGAAAATATGAACATATGCATTTTCCTAAAGAATGTGTCAAAAGTTTTCATCATATTCTCTATTAAGATCAAGGCACCAAAACTGAAAAACACTGCTCAACTAGAGGAGACATGAAGGGGCTATTATAACTTAAACTAAATCCTAAAACTAAATTTAAGCAAGTTATTTGCTAAATTAGTCTTCTATTTTACTTTTTTGAAAACAATTACTTATTGTTTGAATTTAAAAGCATATGAAATAAAACTAAATCTTACCAATGGCAGTCCTACAAATGACATTATAGTGAGCATTTGTTAAAAGATGTACTAATTGGAAAACTTACAAAAGGGTTCTTGTCATGAAGATATTTCAACACTGCTAGTTCACTGCACAGCGAGAATTTTATACATTTAGCAGAACCACTGAATCAGAAAGTCAGGAAACCTGGGTTCTAGTACCAGTTTTATTTATAACTAACCATGTACAAATAACTTATCTATGAAATAATGGCTAACATCTACTCCTTAATTCACAAATATATCACAAAACCAAAATCCCTTCCAAAGAAAACCTCACTGTAAACCAAGTCATTCCCACCATGTAGGCTAGGCTTTAATTCAAAGGTTGAGAAAGACAAATTGGAGCATTTGTCTTGTGTTTATCAGTTGCATACTTTAATTCTGCAGATGGATAATCTGGCTGAGATAGGCATTGCCATCTCTCAATTTTTACAAAACAAAAAGCTACCAACAAGAAGTTAATGGTGAAGAAAAATTTGGCTCAAAAATAATGCAATTGAGAAACAGCTTTGTATTAAGTGCAGTACTTATAACATCCCTGCTGTCAAAAGAACAAAATTTATTCTTAGGTCGCTAAAGCATGTTTACCCTTTTGAAGAAACATATACTGCTAGGGCAGGCATATTACTTCACTAGAAATAAACAGGAAGGTCTTGTAGATTGTTCAAATGGCCAATCAAAATGACTGAGAAACATTATTGTGCTTTGTTTTGTTTCTTTATCCTTTCTCTTTCCTTTTTATTCATTCAAAAATTCAGTTCCCCATCCTAGACCAGACTGTCCTCTGCCAGGCTGTAAGAAAAGTTAGCATTCTGTCACTAGAGAATAAACATAGAAGAAACATAGAAGGATATCCTTGTTAAAAAGGATATCCTTTTTAACAAGAGGAATTAGCATGTTACTGAATAAAGAATCAGGAAGATAATTCTAATTGGATATAGAAAAATTTATACACCATAAACATCTATATATGTACACCATTTATCATATATACGTATTGTGACAACCATATGTATTAATAAACCTTCAAAAGGTAAGCACCTATATTTCCTGTAATTAACAATGTCAGTTTTGTGCAATTTAGTCAATATTTATGGACTTTCCCTTACATACGGTAACAAAGAGACTGAAACATGGTTCCCAGAGAAACACAGAACATATACAAATCTCATAATAAAAAAAACCATGTATACCACTGTTTAGGGAAATATTTTAGAGGAAACATACTTTCACTACTGGCCCCAAATGCCATCATCCATTTAGGTTGTTCAGTGTCAACTTTTCATACAAAAATACTTTCAAGCTGATAATTAAGAACATTTACAGTGACTTACAAAAGGGACAATATTCCAATGCTACACAAAACAGTTCTATAATACACAGCTTAAAGTTTTAAAGTTCTTTGCTGGCACTTGATTTTTTTTTATAGCTGATAGACACAATAACTACTGATCTGAGTAAAATACTGTTTTTAGCTTATATGTATGTTCTAAACCATATTACCTCACAAAAACAGTAAAGAATAAATCACTTTCTGTTGAAGAATCCTTTAGAACAAACACCAAACCTATACAGCCAAAATATTTTACGGAGGCAAATAAACATTTTAAGACAAGCCATGACCAATGGATAAAAATTTACATTACCCAATTATATGTTCAGGAATTGTTCCTCTGACTCAATAAAGCATGTATTGGGCATAGATTAAAAATTCAAATGTAAAAAGCAAGTTACCTTTTGTTTTGTTTTGGTTTGGTTTAGAAGGGTGTGTAATTCTGATTTATTATTATTATTATTTTTTTACTTTCTGTGAGCTTGTGAGGCCATTCTGCACATTATCAAAATGAAATCACTATTCAGTAACCTTAAAATACATATATCCAATTTTTTTTCTTTGTAGAAGAAAACCAAAATAATTTTACAAACTATATTTAACTTAGAATATAAAGAACTGACTAGTGTAAGATTTTGAAAATCTACCACTTTCATTATTTTGAAGGAAAGTACTCATCCTTCAAAACCCCATTAACAATTCCTAGTCCAGTTTTCTATTATACAAATTTAGAAGATAAATTCTTTGTGGCACTAAAGAAAACTAAAATTAACAGGAGACTGAATTAATAAAAAAATAAGCACACTAATCAAAACAATCCACTGTGGAATGAATATCTGAACCAGGAAAAAACCTACCAAGCATCCCGATCAATTATATAGTTCTTGTTTGCATATTTTAATTTTGGACTTTTAGCACGGTAAATTATTAAACAGGTTGATTTCATGGACTTTTTAAACCCTGTAGTATTTCAAAATATTACCCTTTCTAAACCAAATCTGTGGTCGTAATCAATGTTTTTTTTCCAAGAAAAAGAAAGGATATCTTTTTAACATACATTCCATAGCAGTAGAAACATCTTAGTGTCTCAAAATACTATTTACAAAGAACCCTGCTGATCCTGTGCATTTCGCTGAGGTGCTACTTGCACCCAGACTTCATCATCTGAAAAAGAACTTGAACTTCCTGACTCAGAGTCCAGTTCACTGAATCCATCTAAGTCCCATTCAGTACTAGACTCACTCCGTGCATCATCTTCCTCAGTAATGAAACTCTGACCAGGTTCAAGGCAGGAAGGATAAACTCGAGCACAAAGGCAAATAAAGCCAGAGTCAAACTGCAAAAGGCCTAACATGGTACCTATATTAATCCACTGATCTTCCCTAGTATCATACTCATACACTGTCACTCGGTTTTTTTTCCATTGTGGGGTTGTAGAAGTGATGAGCAGCAACTTTTGGTCATGATTGACAATCTGGTAGTTGTGGGTTTCTGAATCCAAAGGAATATTACTAATCCGCCTCCATTCTCCCCTAGCTGGGTTGTAGACCTTCATGACTGGGATGTCACAGATACAATAGATTTCATCATTGAAGACACATGCTTCCTGAAAGTCACTGCGTTTAAGAGAAGCACAGTTTAGCCACATATTGTGGCTAGGATCATAGCAGAGCATGCGCTTACTGTTGACAGCATAAAGATAGTTCTGAACCACTATGAGTTCAAAGGAATAGAAGGAATGAGGGACAGGAGCCACCAATGCCCACTGGTTTCTCTGAACACTGTAGCATTCCACTTCCTTCAATTTAACTCCAGTAATAGGGTCCCGTCCCCCCAAGATGTAGATGTAGCCATTGAGATATGCTACATCCATGCCCTCACGACACAGCAAGCGATCTGCAAGTTGTTGCCAACTATTCTGAGCTGGTTTATACACCCAGAGATCTTTCCTGGGCTGGGCAGCTAGATAGATGTCATGGTCTGGGGAGACACAGACAGCTGAGGAGGTGATAGTCTTAGTGTGGGCAAAGCTGGTTAAAGGTGATGGCATTGTGTAAATGTCCCCTGAGTAAGGGTCATAGCAGAGAAAGGGATCTCTGGGGTGTCCAAAGAAGATCACCATCTCCTTGGCACACATACCCAGCCTCTGAGGTGGATTTTCTGCTGCAGGTACAACAGAGTTGCTGTTGTTGCTGCTGCTGCTGCTGCTGCTGCCGCTGCTGCTGTTTGGCACTGGCACCACAGACTTGTACAACAGGTCACCATAGCGCATCTGCAGGGCCCCTTCAATAACGTCCAGGCAGTACTTCTTCACTATGGGCTTGGTCAGCAGCCCTTCTAAGTAGTCCTGATCTTCTTCAGTGAAGTGCATCCAGCGCACGCACTTGAAGACTTCTGCAGCACTGGGACCCCGCTCTTTGGGAGCAGCTTCCAGCCACTGCACTGCTACATGGCATACAGTCCGCTCACTCTCTATGTCCAGGCTATCCAGGCGCAGAACAGCCAGCAGCTGGGCCAGGGTCAGATCTGCTAGAGTCTCCTCCCTAATCGAACCCATTCGGCTGAGCTGCTTGAAGTTGTGAGCTATGTAGGACTGGGCCTGAGATCGCAGCTTGTGATGGTCAAAGGCGTCTGCAAACTTGAGGATGGCAGTGCAGTTGGTCAGGTCAAGACGTCGAGCTAAGAAGGAGGCACAGGCTTCCCGCACATACTCCAGCTGTAGCATGTCAGAGGCCGCGTACAGGCGCTGCACGTTGGCCTCACTGAGAGACACACGACCCGTGTAGCAGTAGTCGACCAGCACCTCGAAGGACTCGGCGTCCACATCGTGTATGGTCACGCTGGCCTGCTGGCTCTCATACATGCCACCTGTGAACATGCTCTTGAAGTAGGGACACGCAGCTGCTAGCACATTGCGGTTGCAGGAAAAGAGGCGACCCGTGCCAGGCCCGCTGCCAGGCGTCACCACCTCGATGGTCACATCACACAGCAGCCGCGCATCATAGAAAGACTTGAGCTGTGCCAGCAGGGCTGCAGAATGGGCCGTGTCCTTTAGTTCCTCTGGACCCGTGAAAAAGGCCGAAACCGAGGGCTTGGAAATCCTCTTGGGCCGCCTCCCACCGCGGGGACTGGCGAGGCGGCGAGAGCGCGGGGCGTCCTCCCGGGACTGCATGGTGGAGATGGCGACTGGCGCTGAAGGCGAGAACGGCTGCAGGACCCGGCTCTGGCTCCTCCTCACCCTTCCCTCGCTGACGCTAAGACAAGCCGCTTCCTGGAACAGACTGCGGCACGGACCTTACTCCTGAATTCTGCCCTACCCCGCGGTGAGGCCTCCCTTTATCGCGTAGACAGTGGCTGACTCACCCTCTCTCACTTCCGCGCCCTTTCTCCGCCTCCGCTCGCCCTCACAGGACCCGCTGGCTTGGAGCCGCGGAAGCCCCACTGCCGCGCTGGCGATCCCGCTAGGCGCCCAGGAGAACTACCGTTCCCGGGTTGCCTTTCGCGCCCGGAGGCCTGCTGGGGCTCTCGGACGCCCGGGCCAACACCGAGGAAAGAAACCGCTTTGCATGTTGGGAGTAGTAGTTTGTGTAATATCGCGATCTTTCCTTTCGTTGACTGCGCTAACAGAAGTAGAAATTAATACTCCTGGATTTAATGGTGAAGAACGAGGTCTCACTATTGTTGCCAGGCTGCTCTCGAACTCCTGGGGCTCAAATGATCCTCCTCATTCGGCCTCTCAAAGTGCTGGTATGACAGGCGTGAGCCACTGCGCCCTGCCAATATTTCATAGGGTTTTGTGGGGTTGAATGTTATGTTACACAGGATGCTTAGATATGTGTATTTTTTGATTAGAAGAATAATTAATCAATCACTACCCCGTGCCTAGAATGTAGTCAATAATTGTTATTCTCTTTTATAATTTATGATAAGTGAGGCACCCACTAATTTGAAACCAAGTATTTTTTTTAAACTGCAAAATGTTAACAAAACTTCCAGTTTTTAATTTTTATTTTTTTGAGAGGTTCTGAAGAGTATTAATATTTTCAATTTATTTATTTTTTTTTTGATTTTTTAAAATTTTTTTTGAAGACGGGGTTTCACTATGTTGGTCAGGCTGGTCGTGAACTCCCGACCTCAGGTGATCCACCCACCTTGGCCTCCAAAGTGCATGGATTACAGGCGTGAGCCACCATGCCTGGCCCAATATTTTCAATATTAAATGATATATATTGGTCTCATTTAACAAGGATGTCTTAGATGACTAGGCTGAGGTCCTAAAGAACAGTATTAATAGATGGCCTCAAATATGCAAATTGGGCATATACAAATAAACGCCCTGTACTTCCACTCCCAGGCAGTTGCCCAAGGGAAACGAAAACATGTATCCACAAAAACACTTGTGTAAGTATCTTCATAATAATGTTAATGACAAAGCTGGTCCCTTGAAGATGGAGTTTTTCCCTGTTCTAGGTCATGAAGCCAAGACGCGAAACTGAAAGTGAGCATCAGGCAGTGCAGGTGTTATTCCATGACCATGGAATTGAGAAGCAGGAGCGTGGGTCACAAATCAATTTCTCACCTCCTAAGAGCCAGGAAGTCACAGATACAGGGCATCTTTGATGAAGGGGATGGGTATTAAAAGCCAGGGGTGCGGCTGGGTCCAGTGGCTCACACCTGTAATCCCAGCACTTTGGGAGGTTGAGGGGGGCAGATTGCTTAAGCCCAGGACTTCCAGACCAGCCTGGGAAACATGGTGAAACCCCATCTCTATTCTACAAAAATACAAAAATTAGCCAGCTGCGCTGGTGGGCGCCTGTAATCCCAGCTACTCGGGAGACTGAGGCAGAAGAATCACTTGAATCGGGGAGGCGGAGGTTGCAGTGAGCCCAGATTGCACCACTACACTCCAGCCTGGGCAACAGTGAGACTTCGTCTCAAAAAAGAAAAAGCAAGGAGAGGAATAATCGTGTTTTTTCTGGGCGTGTGTGAAGAACTTGGAAACCAGAGTGCCACATTACTTTTTGTCCTTTTATGGTTTCTTCTGGTCATTGTCATGGTAATTGTCAACTGTCATGCAGCTGGCAGGAGTGTCATTCAACATAGAGATGAGATCATAATGAAGTTACAGGTGCTTCAGTGGTCAAATGAGCTGACATCTTGGATCCCACCAGTCTTTGCCAGTTTCGTCACAGTGAGAAACTTCTGATCTCAGGCATTCTGTTTTTTAAAGATAAGTAGAGTTAAGGTAAAGTAGAAATTCACTTAGGCCACTAAACAGTATACTGGTTAACAATAGCTTTATCCATAGTATCCAAAAAGTAGGAACAATCCAAATATACATCAACAGGACAGGAGAATGAAAAAAATTGTAGCATATGTATTAGTTCATTTTTATGCAGCTGATAAAGACATACCTGAGACTGGATAATTGAGAAAAAGAGGTTTAATGGACTCACAGTTCCACATGGCTGGGGAGGCTTCACAATCATGGCAGAAGGGGAAAGGCATATCTTACATGGCGGCAGGTAAGAGAGAATGAGAAAAAATATTGGGCCAAGCAAAAAGGGAAAACCCTTTATAAAACTCTCAGATCTCGTGAGACTTATTCACTACCACAAGAACAGTATAGAGGAAACCACCCCATGATTCAATTCTCTCCCACTGGGTCCCTCCTATAACACGTGGGAATTATAAAAGCTACAATTCAAGATGAGGTTTGGGTGAGGACACAGCCAAACCATATCAGCATATTCCTATAGTGTAAGAGTACTCAGAAATAAGAAAGAACCTCTGATATATGTAATAATGTGGATGATTCTCAAAAATTTTATGTTGAACAAAAGAAGCCAGATACACAAGGGTACTGATCATTTGTGTGAAGTTCCAGAACACTGAAAATAAGCTTTGATGAATAGAGGCTTCCTCTCTTGGGTAAGGAGTAGTGGGAGGGTGGCAACTTACTAGACCGACTAGAAAGGAACATGAGGAAATGTCTAGGGCTGATGCAAATGTTTTCTTCTAGACTGACCTGGTGGTTACATGGGTGAATGTAATCGTGAAACTCTATGAACTGTACTCTTCAGATCTGTGCATTTTATGTTCTGTAACCATCTTCTCAGAAATAGCCACTTTATAATTGCTGGCATTAAATATAATTGGAGAATTCTTTACCAGGAAGTTATTATGAAGATAGTTTAGTCATAAAACAAAGGCTACTGTCATCTAGAGGTGTATAGGCCAACATCGGTCCAATTCATACAAATGATATCCACAGATCTGGTGTTCCATACACCTGGAACTTGAGACCCTCTGAGTAATCTTCAAGGATTTCAGCATGCTGCACTTTCAAATTTTTAAAGTATGTGAGTGCCTAACATTCTATTCAAGTATTTTTCATTTCTGCCACAACTGTATTGATAACATACTCCTTATTATCTGTGGTCCCTCAAATCTTGTAATTTACATAATCCTCTGCAATAGAATCCACATTCTTCCTGGCAGGAAGATAAAAGCTGCTTTTGTTTGGTCATTACATCTCACTCATCAACAAAACATGGTTTTAGTTCTTCAGAAATCTTTAACTTCAATTCTGTTCATGAATGTTTTCAACAGCAGCATCTACTGGGGCTCTTCTGAGGAGGCTGAGGTATCTCATTGGTATTGCTCCATTTCTACTTCCACGTGATTTCAGCATTTTTCCCTTGCAGACCAGATGTCTTTTTTGCTGGTGCAGCCCCTCTCCTTCTCCCCTGTGAATTTTGTTCCTGATTTACTTCTTGAAGTTCCCCCTGTTTCTACAGTTTGGTGTTCATGTACCTGAATACTCTTACTTTGTGGAACCCATTAATCCCAATTTTCATCCCAGCCACTGTAATGTATAAGTATGTCACCTGATGGTCCTTGATGGCAAGTTTTACACACTTTGCTTCATAAAGAGGCCCATGAAAACACAGCACCTACTCACCTCAGAGTTTAGGCTTCAGTGCCATTTATAAGTAATAACCCAACTCCCTTCTCCTACCTCACTCAGCTACCACTCCCTATGCTGTAACCCACCCAACTCAGCGTCAGGTAGGCTGTCAGGCACTGCCAGCTCTACAGCCTGGGTCCATCAGTATTGTTTTTACTTTGATTTTTAAGTGAAGTTTTGAAACTGTTCACTCCTTTATTTCTATATTGAAAATGATTTCTGTTATGGTTTGACTGTCCCATTCAAAAATGTTGAAACATAATCCCCAATGTGGCAGTATTGAGAGGTGGGGCCTTTAATAGGTGATTGAATCACGAGGGCCCTGCCCTCATGAATGGATTAATCTATTTATGGATTAATGGGTTAACAGGTTAATGGATTAATGGAACAATAGGCTAATGGATTAATGAGTTATCGTGGGAAAGGAACTGGTGGCTTTATAAGAGAGACTTGAGCTAGCAGGCTCAACTCCCTCTCACCTTGTACTGCCTCGGGATTCTGCAAACTATCCACCAGCAAGAAGGCCCTCACCAAATGTGGCCCCTTAACCTTGGATTTCTCAGCTTCCAGAACTGTAAGAAACACATTCCTTTGTTGTTGTTGTTGTTGTTGTTTTGAGACATCTGTGCTTTGTCACCCACGCTGGAGTGTAGTGGCATGATTTCGGCTCACTGCAACCTCCGTCTCAAGGGTTCCAGTGATTCTCCTGCCTCAGCCTCCTGAGTAGCTGGGTTTACAGGCATGTGCCACCACGCCCGGCTAATTTTTTGCATTTTTAGTAGAGATGTCGCAATGTTGACCAGGCTGGTCTCGAATTGCTGGCCTCAAGTGATCTACCTGTCTCGGCCTCCCAAAGTGCTATTACAGGCGTGAGCCACCGTGCCCGGCCAAATTCCTTTTCTTTATGTTACCCAATTACAGGTATTCTGGTATGTGCAACAGAAAATGGACTAATACAACTCCGCACTGCCTTTAGTCATTGGCTGCCATGAGAGTTTTTATGGATCCACTCTCCCCTACCTCAGTTGGAGGGTATAGTGAGTGGGCTGCCTTAGGGTATGACTTCTGTTCCACATTAGTTCGTGGCAGCTAACTTTGTTTCAAACCTGTTATATACCTTTTTTTTTTTTTTTTTTTTTTTTTTTTGAGATGAAGTCTCACTCTGTGGCCCAGGCTAGCAGTGGTGAGATCTTGGCTCACTGCAACCTCGCCTCCCGGGTTCAAGAGATTCTTCTGCCTCAGCCTCCTGAGTAGCAGGGACTACAGGCGCATGTCACTACGCCTGGCTAATTTTTGTATTTTTAGTAGAGATGGGGTTTCACCATATTGGCCAGGCTGGTCTCGAATTCCTGACCTTGTGATCTGCCTGCCTCTGCCTCCCAAAGTATTACAGGTATGAGTCACTGAGCCCAGCCTGATACTTTTTTTTTTTTTTTTTTTAAGAGATAGGGTCTCATTATGTTGCCCAGGCTGGTCTCAAATTCCTGAACTCAAGTAATTATCCCACCTCAGCCTCTAACTTTTCATTTTATTATTTAAAAACTTGTATTGAAGTATAGCATACACTACCTGGACACTGTGGCATGGGCCTGTAGTTCCAGCTACTCAGGAGGCTGAGGTGGGAGGATTGCTCGAGTTCAGGAGATGAAGATTTCAGTGAGTTGGGATCATGCCACTGCACTCCTGCCTGGGCAACAAAGCAAGATGCTGTCTAAAAAAATAAAAATAAAAATAAAAAAGAAAGAATGTATATGAAATATAGCATACATATACACACAGAAAATAGGACAAATCAAAATTGTAAATGCAATGAATTGTCACAAAATAAATACACCTGTGTAACCTCTGCTCAGGTCAAGAAATAGAACATTACCAGCATCCCAGAGGCTCCACTTCCCCAACTCCAACCCAAGTGCCCCTAATTGCCATTATGCATCACAAAGTGAGAGTCACACTTTAAAAAATAATTTCTTTTAATTTTTTGACTGTCAGTAGTAGTTTGGCTATTCTAGGTCTTTTGTAGTTCTGTATAATTTTTAGAATTGCTTTTTCTATTTCTGTGAAGAATATCATTGGTATTGTGATAGGGATTGCACTGAATCTTTAGATTGCTTTGGGTAGTATGGCCATTTTAACAATATTCATTCTTCCAATCCATGAACATGGAATATGTTTCCATTTTTTGGGTGTCCTCTTCAATTTCTTTCATCAGTGTTTTATAGCTCTCATTATAGAGATCTTTCACTGCTTTGGTTAATTCCAAGATATTTTATTTGTAGATGTTATAAATGGGATTACTTTCTTGATGTCTTTTTCAGATTGTTCACTGGTGGTATTCTTCACAGAAATAGAAAAAAAATGCTACTGACTTTGTATCCTGCAACTTTACTGAATTTATCAGTTCTAATAATTTTTTGGTGGAGTCTAGATTTTTCCATATATAAGATCATATTTGCAAACAAGGACAATTTGCCCTCTTCCTTTCTAATTTGGATGCCCTTTATTTCTTTCTCTTGTCTGATTGCTCTAGCCAGGACTTTCAGTAATATGTTGAATAACAGAGGTGATAGTGGACATCCTTGTTGTGCTCCAGATCTTAAAGGAAAGACTTCCAGTTTCCTCATTGAGTATGATACTAGCTGTGGGGCTGTCATACATGGCTTTTATTATGTTGAGGTCATGTTCCTTCTGTACCCAGTTTTCTGAGGGTGTTTTTTTAAACATGAAGGAATGTTGAGTTTTATCAAATGCTTTTTCAGCATCAATTGAAATGGTCATATGGTTTTTGTCCTCCATTCTGTTAATATGATGTAGCACATTGATTGATTTGCATAAGTTGAACCATCCTTGAATCTCTGGGACAAATCTCACTTGGTCATGATGAATGATTTTTTTTTAAATGTGTTGCTGAATTCAGTTTGTTAGTATTTTGTTGAGGATGTTTGCATCAATATTCATCAGGGATATTGGCTTGTATTTTTTTTAAGTGTGTTTGTCTGATTTTGGTACCAAGGTAATACTGGCCTCATAGAATGAGTTTGGAAGTATTCCCTCCTCCTCTATTTTTTCAGAATTGTTTGAATAGGATTGGTGTTCATTCTTTAAATATTTAAATGTTTGGTAGAATTCAGCAGTGAAGCCATCGGGCCCCAGGCTTTTCTTTGCTGGGAGACTTTTTTTTTCTTTTTTTTACAGCTTTGATCTTGTTACTTGTTATTGATCTGTCCAGGTTTTGGATTTCTTCATGGTTCAATCTTGGTAGGTTATATATGTCTATGAAGTTATCCATTTCCTCTAGATTTTCCAATTTATTGGTATATAGTTGTTCATAGTAGCCAGTAATGATCCTTTGAATTTCTGCAGTATCAGTTGTAATATCGCATTTTTAACCTCTGATTTTATTTATCTGGGTCTTCTCTCTTTTGTCTTAGTCTGCCTAAGGTTTGTCAATTTTATCTTTTCAAGAAACCAGCATTTCATTTCATTGATCTTTTGTATTGTTTTCTTCATTTCAATATCATTTATTTGTGCTCTATCTTTATTATTTCTTTTATTCTACTAATTTTGGGTTTGGTTTGCTCTTGCTTTTCTAGTTCTTTAAGATGCACCACTAATTTATTTATTTGAAGTTTTTCTTTTATTATGGTGTAGGTACTTGTAGCTATAAATTTCCCTCCTAGTACTGTTTTCACTGTATCCCATAGGTTTTGGCATGTTATGTTTCCATTATCATTTGTTTCAAGAAATTTTTCAATTACTTTCTTAATTTCTTAATTGACTCATTGGTCATTCAGGAGCATATTGTTTAATTTCCATGTATTTGTATGGTTTCCAAAATACCTCATTATTCATTTCCAGTTTTATTCCACTGAGGTAAGAGAAGATGCTTGATTTTATTTCACTTTTTAAAAAAATGTTTTAAGACTTGTTTTGTGTCTGGGCACGGTGGCTCAAGCCTGTAATCCCAGCACTTTGGGAGGCCAAGGTGGGTGGATCACGAGGTCAAGAGATCGAGACCATCCTGGTCAACATGGTGAAACCCCGTCTCTACTAAAAATACAAAAAATTAGCTGGGCATGGTGGTGCGTGCCTGTAATCCCAGCTACTCAGGAGGCTGAGGCAGGAGAATTGCCTGAACCTAGGAGGCGGAGGTTGCGGTGAGCCGAGATCGCGCCATTGCACTCCAGCCTGGGTAACAAGAGTGAAACTCTGTCTCAAAAAAAAAAAAAGACTTGTTTTGTGACCTAACATATGGTCTATCCTAAAGAATGATCCATATGCTGAGGAAAAGAATGTCTATTCTTCAGCCATGGTATGAAAAGCTCTGTAAATATTTATTAGTTCCATTTGTTTCTAAATGAATCAAGCAGAAGTTCTAGAACTGAAAAATGCAACTGACATACTGAAGAATTATGTCTGATGTTTGTTGGTTTTCTGTCTGGAAGTTCTGTCTAATACTTAAAGCTGGGTGTTAAAAGTCTCCTGCTAGTATTGTATTGATGTCTATTTCTCTTGAATTTTTTTTCTTTGTAGAGACAGGGTCTTGCTATATTTCCTGGGCTGTTCTTGAAATCCTGGGCTCAAGTGATCCTCCTGCCTTGGTCTCCCAACATGCTAGGATTACAGGTGTGAGCCACCATCTCCAGCAAATAATATTTGTTTTATATGTCTGGGTGCTTCCAGTGTCAGATGCATATATATTTACAATCATCATGTCCTCTTGCTGAATTGACCCCTTTATCATTGTACAATAACCTTCTTTGTCTCTTCTTACAGTTTTTTTCTTGAAATCTATTTTGTCTGTTATAAGTATAGCTATTCATGCTCTTTTTTGTTTCCATTGGCATGGAACATCCTTTCCCGTCCATTTATTTTTAATCTGTATGTATCTTTATAGGTAAAAAGTGCTTCTTGTAGGCAACAGATCATTGGGTCTTATTTTTTCATCCATTCTGCCACTCTATGTCTTTTTGTTGCACAATTTAGGCCGTTTACATTTAATGTTATTATTAATAATAAAGACTTACTTCTGCCATTCTGTGATTTGTTTTCTGGTTGTTTTGAGGTCTTCCCTTTTTTCCTTTACTTCCTTCCTGTCTTCCTTCACTTTTTAACTTTGTTTATTTCTCTTTATGTCTTATTGCACTGTCTTGAAATGTTGTAGTTACTATTTTTGATTGCTTCATCATTTAGTCTTTCTACTTAAGAGTAATTGACAACCCACAATTACAGTTTTATAATATTCTGTGTTTTCCTATGTGCTTACTATTACCAGTGAGATTTATACCCTCAGATGATTTCTGATTGCTCATTAACCTCCTTTTCTTTCAGATTGAAGGACTCCCTTTAGCTTTTCTTTCTTTCTTTCTTTCTTTTTTAAGGACAGGTCTGGTGTTGATGAAATCCCTCAGCTTTTTCTGTCTTTATTTTTCCTTCATGCGTAAAGGATATTTTTGCTGGATATACTATTCTAGAGTAAAAGTTTTTTCCTTCAGCACTTTATATATGTCATGCCACTCTCTCTCTGGTCTGTAAAGTTTCCACTGCAAAGTCTGCTTCCAGACATACTGGAGCTCCATTGTATATTGTTTCTTTTCTCTTGCTGCTATTAGGATCCTTTCTTTATCCTTGAGCTTTGGAAGTTTGATTAACGTCTTGAGGTAGTCTTCTTTGGGTTGGATTGGCATGCCATTCTATAACCTTTTTGTACTTGAATATTGATATCTTTCTTTAGGTTTGGGAAGTTCTGTGATATTATCTGTTTGAAAAAACTTTCTACCCAATCTCTTTATCTATTTCCTCAAGGCCAATCACAAATTTGCCGTTTTCAGGCTATTTTCTAAATCTTGTAGGTGTGCTTCATTCTTTCTGATTCTTTTTTGATCTCCTATATGTATTTTTTTTTCTTTGTGTGTGTGTGAGAGATGGACTTTCACTCTTGTTGCTCAGGCTGGAGTGCAGTGGCATGATCTCAGTTCACTGGAACCTCCGTCTCCTGGGTTCAAGTGATTCTCCTGCCTCAGCCTCCCAAGTAGCTGGGATTACAGGCATGCACCACCACACCCGGCTAATTTTTGTATTTTTAGTAGAGACAGGATTTCACCATGTTGGTCAGTCTGGTCATACACTCCTGACAGCCGAGGTGATCCACCCACCTTGGCCTCCCAAAGTGCTGGGATTACAGGCGTGAGCCACAGTGCTCCTCTGTGTATTTTCTAATAGACTGTCATCACTCTCACTAATTCTTTCTGCTTGTTCAGTTCTGCTATTAAGGGACTGGACTCTGATGCATTCTTCAGTATGTCAGTTGCATTTTTTGACTCTAGAATTTCTGCTTGATTCTTTTTAGTTATTTCAATCTCTTTGTTAAGTTTATCTCATAGAATTCTGAAATCCTTCTCAATGTTATCTCAATTTCTTTGAGTTTCCTGAAAACAACTATTTCGAATTCTGTCTGAAAGGTCATATCTCTGTTTCTTCCGAATTGGTCCCTGGTGCCTTATTTAGTTCATTTGGTGAGGTGATGTTTTCCTGGCTGGTGTTGATGCTTGTAGATGTTTGTCTGGGCAATAAAGAGTTAGGAATTTATTCTAGTCTTTGCAATCTGTGCCTGCCCTTCTTAAGAAGGCTTTCCAGGTATATAGAAAGACTAGGGCCCCAAGCTCAGTAATGCTGTGGTTCTTCCAGACTCGTAGAGGTCCCACCTTGGTGGTCTTGGATAAGATTAGGAAGAATTCTCTGGATTGCCAGGCAGAAACTCTTTTTCTTTTATTTTCTCCCAAACAGAGTCTCTCTGTGCTGAGCCACCTAGAACTGGGGGTGAGGTGATGCAAACACCCATGTGGCCACCATAACTGGAACTGCCCTGGGGCAGACATGAAATCAGCATAGCACTGGGTTTTGCCCAAAGCCCATTATAACCACCACCTGGCTACTGCCTATGTTTGTGCAAGGCCTTATGCCTCTACAATAAGCAGATGTTGAAGCCAACTAGGTTTGTGTCCTTCTCTTCAGGATGCTGAGTTCTCCCAGCCCCAGGCAGGTCCAGAGATGCTATCTGGGAGCCAGGGATTGGAGTAACTACCTTAGAAATATGTCTTACTCTCCTGCGACTAGGCTGGCACCCAAATCACAAGACAAAATCCTTCCCACTCTTCCCTCCCCTTTCCACAAGCAGAGGAGCCTCTCCCTGTGGCCACTGCCACCACTGACCCATGGCGAGTTCTGTCTGACCACCAATGTTCACTTAAGGCCCAAGGGATCTTCAGCCAGCTGTGGTGAATGTTGCCAGGCCTGGGACTTACCCTTCAGGGTAGTGAACTCTGGCACAGAGCAGGTCCAAAAATGCTATCCAAGAGTCTGGACCTGGGGACCCCAAGAGCCTGGACCTGGGGACCCCAAGAGCCCGTTGGTACTCTACACCACTGTGGCCAAACTGATACCTGAAGCTGGCACGTCTGAGTCTCACCCAAGGCCTGCAGCATACTGCCTGTGCATTGCTATTGGTTACTCAGGGCCCATGGGCTCCTTAGTCAGCAGGCGATGAAACCTGGCAAGAATGGGTACTTCCTTTAGGCAGAGGGTTCCCTTCTGGCCCAGGGTGTGTCTAGAAATGTTGTCTGGGAGCTAGGGCCTAGGATGGGGGCCTCACAATTCTGCCAGGTGCCCTGTCCTATTTTGGTTCAGTTGGTATCCAAGATGCAAGACAAAATCCTTACTCTTCCCTCTCCTCTCCTCTCCTCAAGCAGAAGGAAGGAGTCACTTTTGTTGTTGTGAGCTGCACTGCCTGGGGTTGTGGGAGGGGTTGCAGAAGCACTTCCTTAGCCACCCCAACTGGTGTCCCGTGTCCACTGGCTCTGCACTCAGCACAGAACAGGACTTACCTAGGAATTGCAGTCCCTGTGGTCTAGAGTGCTTTTCAGGTTTATTTAGGACCTCAGAACACTTTGGCCCACAGAGTTGAGGCTTGTTGAAATTCAAGTTCTGACTGCTGGGATGGGCAATTCCTCTCTGACTAGGGCTGATCGAGATGCTCCTTCTGTTGATGGATGGGCATCTGCTGAGTTTAACTCAGTTTTGCTTTCTGCTGTGACCAGGCAACACTGAGTTCAATGCAGGATCCCACAACCACTGTACTTTCTCTCAAGGGCACAACACCTGCTACTGCTAGAGGAATGGGGGAGTGGCAGTGTTACCAATTCAAGACTATCTTTCCTACCTTCTTTCAGTAATATGAAGTTAAAACCAGGTACTCTGATTGCTCACCTGATTTCTGGTTCTTTTGAAGTTGCTTTTTTTGTGTGTATAAAGACGTTAAATCAGTGTTCCTGCATTGGGGGACGATTGGTGAAGGCTTTTATATTCAGCCATCTTGCTCAGCCCTCTCCTGATTGAACTATTTCTTAAAAATTATTGTGGCTGGGCACAAAGGCTCACATGTGTAATCCCACTACTTTGAAAGGCTGAGGCAGGAGGATCACTAAGGCCAGAAGTTCAAGACCAGCCTCGGTAACGTAGCAACAACCCATCTCTACAACAAATAAAAAAATTATCTGGGCATGGTGGTGCATGCCTGCAGTCCCAGCTACTTTGGAGGCTAAGGTGGGAGGACTGCTTGAGCCCAGGATTCAAGGTTGCAGTGAGCTATGATCTTGCCACTGCACACCAGCCTGGGCAACAGAATGACACCTTGTCTCTAAAAGATTAAATAATTTATTTATTTTAAAGACTTTTCATTATGCTTGAATATTTTTTTGTGTTTTTTCTTTATGCTTGAATATTTTCAAAATAAAAATTAGGGAAAACATTTCTCTCTCATGTTTATATTCAAATAATTCCATTGGCCTTCAAACTCTAGCTAGTCTTTCTTAGCATATAAATTATTCTCTGAGGCATATCTAAAATAATAATTTCTCTTTTTTTCTTTTTTTTTAGAAGGAGGCTCACTCTATCACCCAGGCTGGAATGCAATGGCATGATCTCAGCTCACTGCAATCTCTACCTCCTAGGTTCAAGCGATTCTCCTGCCTCAGCCTCCCGAGTAGTTGGGACTACAGGCGCGTACCACCATGCCCAGCTAATTTTTGTGTTTTTATAGAGACGGAGTTTCAGCATGCTGACCAGGCTGGTCGTGAACTCCTGACCTCAGGTGATCTGCCTGCCTCAGCCTCCCAAAGTGTTGGGATTACAGGTGAGAGCCACTGTGCCCAGCCATTCCTCATTTTTAACTTCCAACTTCTTCAGAACAATTAATAAATATATCATGCCACTTTGTATTAACGGGTGATTTACATTTTTAAATCATTCAGTCAACTGCAAGCTCTTTAAGGTAAGGTCTGGATTTTATATAATGCTGCACAAAACTGATCTCAGTGTATTACTCATATTACACCACGTCTGTTAGTGGTTATTAAGTTAAGCCAGCAAACAGTAACTTTTTTACTCCAGCTTGCCAGGAGGAAAAAAAAAAAAATAGAAGTCAAGCAGAGAGTCTATCTAAAATATCAGCATATTGTTTGTACAGCATAAAATTCATACAGCAATCAAAGAGTTTTACAGTCTCTACCTAGATGCTCATTGTTATTGAATGACTCATATTCTTTATAAATTTTATTTAAAAGTTGCAGTCTAAGTCTTAACTTTAACATGATTAACAGTATTATGTTTTTTCTTTATGTTTTGAATTTTTTTTGTAGACATGGGGTTTATTTTGCCCAGGCTGGTCTTGAATTCTTGCCTCAAGAGATTATCCCCCTTTGGCCTTTCAAAGCACTGGATTACAGGCATAAGCCACCACTGTAGGCCAAAGTACTTTGTCTTTAAATAAGGGGTTTATAAGTGTATAAATCATATATCACTAAATTTTACCATATTTTCCTGAAGTAGTAGATAAAAAATAATTTTTTTTTTGAGACATAGTCTTGCTCTGTTGCCAGGCTGGAGTGCAATGGCATGTTCTCTGCTCACCGCAACCTCTGCCTCCTGGGTTCAAGCGATTCTCTTGCCTCACCCTCCAGAGTAGCTGGGATTATAAGTGTTTGCCACCATGCCCGGCTAATTTTTGTATTTTTAGTAGAGATGAGGTTTCACCATGTTGGCCAGGCTGGTCTCAAACTCCTGACCTCATGATCTGCTGCCTCAGACTCCCAAAGTGCTGGGATTATAGGCGTGAACCACCATGCCCAGCTGAAAAATACATTTAAATTAATTCATAGGTGGATGGGGAAAAAAGGCATATAATGAGAACAAGTGATCTGTCCTAAATCGCACAATCAATTCTCAATACTTTATATCTCTTTTCAATGATGCATGCTTGTTTTCTACTTGATGAGTTGGATTGTACTTTACAAGAAACCTAAAATAAATCGTTAGGTGAGGAAATGTGACTTTGATTCATTAAAAAATATATATTTATGCATAATGTATTCTTATACCTGTAATTTATAAATATTCATAAAGATTTCTATGCTTCAGTCTGTTTCTTGATATAGGTCTATTTCATTTATATAATCATAAATAATATGTCAGTATTTATTTTGCTGATTTAAGGTTTTCATCCAAAAGTTCAACAATGGCTTCTTCATCTGCTGATTGAAGCAGTCTCTGAATTAGCTGATCCAGGCTCTTCCCACCACATACAAATTCCTGGTAAAAGAGAGAGCTATAATGAAACCTGATAATTAGAAATACAAAGACTTTAATGTTTATTTCATTTCTTTGCAGTTATTATTTAATAACAATAAAAGATTACTGGCGTTCTACAATATAATGAACATGATTGGTAACTTGGGAAGATACCCCACTCTGCAGTAAGAATTAAGTTAGCATTTAATTTTAAAATAAATCTTCTGAGATTTGGATTTTTCTAACAACTCTGGAGATAACAAAATGAAGAGATCTAAATGGACTTTTGAAATTGACCACCTCCCTCTCTTTAATATTCCATTGGTTGGCTTTTATGACAATACCATTCTAGGCTCTCAAACCATCTTTGGGAGAACTGGTTTGTTGCTGAATTGTACCCTAAAAAAATGGCTTAATTCTTGTCCTGAAAATTCTACCCTTTTCACTCACGTTATTTCCCAAAGGAAAAAGACTGACAGGTCTCAATTCCTCTAGCATTTTGTTCCACAAGCATTTTGTGCATTAATGTGCATACTGCTCTTTGCCAACTCCTCTGGATGTGGCTTAGAGGAAGCCTCCCCCAACCATTTAGGACAAGAATTTCTGTATGTTTTATGTTGTAAATATTCTGTATGCTGTCTCCTCAGCAGGATATGGCTATCTTGCATAGGAAAATAGTAGCCATGTTGAAAAGGAGGAAAATATTTGCAAAGTTCCCTTTCCTCTGGAAACATACAGTATTAACCAAACATGTTTGGCCACATTGTTCTAATTACACCATGTTCTTTCAGTTCTTTTTCTGGTAGCCGTGACAATTTTCTGGGAGACAGCCACATTCTCGTGACCAGTAATATCTTTCAGATGGGCCCTTAGGTGCATAGTATAGTATTCAGTTGTGAAACAAAGGCAAGGTAACTAACTGGCTTCTCTAGTTATAAAATATCTGACTTTGGCCTAACTAACAATAAATGACTAACCAAACTAGCATGCAAAACTCAGAAGTAATAAGGAAAATAACACTGATAAGCTCTAATAATCACTAACTAGTCTACTGGAAGGAAAGAAGACATTCCATAGTAGTAAAAGGAACAGAATTAAAAACAGCATGAAAAACATGCAGAAATTTACAAACATATGAACAACACAGGCATTTCCCTTGTAAAACCAGGCCTTTAATTTTGAGTACAGAATGGGACAGAGTCAAGTAAAGAAGCCTTAGATATCACACGGCACCAAGGAAAAGGATCAAAGCTTTCTGTCTGCTGCCTTTTCCACATAGTCCTTTATGGAACCAGTTCACCTCCTTCAGAGGCAGCAAAACAGACATTTTTCTGCACTTCATCATTAATATATTTATGTCAGTGGTCTTTGCTAGATGCTATTTAGGTAGGTTAATGTTTGAACAATCTTGACAGAGTCTTTTCCCCAACAGCCTAACTGTAACACCTCAATCTAATGAAGACACATTGTGGTAGGGAGAATACTAAGATGCCTCCTGGTGTACACACCGTGAGTAACTCCCTCTCAGTGCAGACAGAGACTGTGAAAATGACGGAGTATCATTCTAGTGTCTAGGTGACTAAGCAGTTGCTTTTGAGTTAATCAAAATGAACATTATCCAGGTGAGCTTGACCTAAACAGGTGAGCCCTTAAAAGGCCCAAGCCATTCCTGCAAGAAGAGATTCAAAGTGGGAGAAAGTCTCTGGAGGGAGCCACTGGGAAGCAACTTCCAGCAGTATTTGGGTGCTGAAAAGCAGCCTCTAGATGACTGCCAGCAAAGGAATGGGGACTTGAGTCCTATAATCCAAGACAATGGCATTCTGCTGGCAACCACATAACCTTGGAAGAGGGCTCCAAACTCCAGAAGAGTATGCAGCCTGGCAAAGCCTTGATTTCAGCCTTGTGAGATCCTGAGAAGATAACTAAGCTCAGTTGTGCCTGGATTTCTGACCTACAGAAATTATAATATTATTTTTTGAGAATGGAGTTTTACTCTTGTTGCCCAGGCTAGAGTGCAATAGCTTGAACGTGGCTCACCGCAACCTCTGCCTCCTGGGTTCAAGTGATTCTCCTGCCTCAGCCTCCTGAGTAGCTGGGATTACAGGCGTGTGCCACCACATGGCTAATTTTTTATTTTTAGTAGAGATGGAGTTTCTCCATGTTGGTCAGGCTGGTCTTGAACTCCTGACCTCAGGTGATCTGCCCGCCTCAGGCTTGAGCCACAGCACCCAGCCAAGAAAATACTTTAATCATAGGTATTGCTTTAATTGCTATATTTCTGGTAATTTGTTATCCGGCAATAGAAAATCAATATACATTTACATATGCAGACTGAATATATGTTCATATATTGTGATTGCATAATGGAGAATTTGGAATTTAGAAAAGATCATTGTTTCAAAATGGCATAAAGATCATTAATTTTTTAACCAGCAAACTAATAAAAATGTTTGCAAATTTTAGGGTGGCTTGATGATTTAAATTACTTGATAACATTTTAGATATACTTGGTAATATCTACATAAAGGTTCTAGAATTTGACTAATTTTCTTCTGAAATCAAGGGTACACAAATATTACCTTAATATCACGAACTTCATATGCTATCCTGTGGTCAGTGACTCTATCCTGGGTGAAATTATATGTCCGAATTCGCTCTGACTGGGCTCTTGTTCCCACCTGTGCCATAACAAAAGGCAATTTACATTTTACCTTTATAAATATCTTCATTACAATGGAAAAAGCACTTGGTAAATGACTATTCCAACAATTTAGATATGTTCTAAAAGTCATAGATACAAAATGGCAAAGAACAAGAATGGGCAGAACTTAATGTTTAATACTACAGGTTTGTAGAGCGCAGTTATAGAATAAGAAGGAATGTTTCTTTGCTGTTTCAAACTCCAAATATTTAAAATCACATTAATCATCTTTCCACTCCAATAAGTTCTTCCTCCTGGTTTCCACAAATGACAGCACTGTGTATTCCCTTTTACCCAAGTAGAAAATTCTGACATTCTGCAATTTGTCAAACATTTTGTGGGTTTGAGTTTACTATGCCAGGCTTTGATACAGATGCATACAGGGGGAGAAACCATCTTCAATTCATCCTATTCTCTAACTGCCCATTTCCAATTGGTTTCATGGGTCTCTTATTATATCCTGCTCTTTCCATTTCTACTCTCACTCATGGACTCATTACTTTCACCTACAATTCTGCAAAAACCTCCTGATTAATCTCCCAGTTTTCTGCTCACATTGTGCTGCCCTACTTACTTAGTCTTCCTATAGTATGGTTTTCTGATAAATTTTCTTTGGTTCCTTCTTGTCTACTGAGCAGACACAACTCAACTCAGCATTCAAGGTACTTTGTAACGTGGCCAATCTTCCCAATGTTATTTCTGAAAATTATGTGAATCTCTA
This sequence comes from Sapajus apella, assembly GCF_009761245.1. Classification (NCBI taxonomy): domain Eukaryota; kingdom Metazoa; phylum Chordata; class Mammalia; order Primates; family Cebidae; genus Sapajus; species Sapajus apella. Next base: position 24,581,212 of record NW_022436972.1, on the reverse strand, counting down.
TAATGCCACTAATAAGACTATATCATGTGTGTGTCTGTTATCTCTGCTATAAAACATCATCTCAAGGGATGCCCTTCCCTAACACTATCCTACCATCTCTGCCTTTCTGACCCCAGCATATATTGAAATATGTTCTCTTCTTCCTCTGAAACCTATTGTACTTAGAATCTTCTTCATGGCACACCACAGTTTGTATCATGCTACAGTTATTTGCATTCTTCTTAGTCTGCTCATCTCCTCCACCTCCCTAACCCCTGATATACCCAACACCCTGCCTCAATTGCTTTCATTTATTAAAATAAAGACATTTCTGGCCAGGTGTGGTTGCTCACACCTGTCATCCCAGCACTTTGGAAAGCCGAGGCGTGCAGATCACGAGGTCAGGAGATAGAGACCATGCTGGCTAACACAGTGAAACCCTGTCTCTACTAAAAATACAAAAAATTAGCCAGGCGTGGTAGCATGCACCTGTAGTCCCAGCTACTTGGGAGGCTGAGGCAGGACAATCGCTTGAACCCAGGAGGTGGAGGTTGCAGTGAGCCGAGATCATGCCACTGCACTCCAGCCTGGGAGACAGAGCAAGACTCCATCTTGAAAAAAAAAAAAAGACATTTCTGTAACTTACCATCTTAAACCCTAAGGCAAGTGATATGAAACTAAACTCCTGACCGCTGGAAGAATTTTTTTAAATTATGGATTCCTAAGCCCAACCTCAGATATAATGGATTAGAATTATATTTTGGAAATCCCAGATCATCTCTTCTGACAATCAGTCAGGCTTGGAAACCACTATCCCAAACCACCATATTCATGGCCAAGACCTCACTCCAGATCAGTTACATCAGAATTTCTGGGGTGGGGCCTGGGTATCTACAAAAACTCACTAGGTGATCAGTAGAGCCAGGGTTGAGAATCTGGCATAATGCCTTCTGTATAAAAACCAAGTGTATCGCCGGGCGCGGTGGCTCACGCCTGTAATCCCAGTACTTTGGGAGGCCAAGGCGGGTGGATCACGAGGTCAAGAGATCGAGACCATCCTGGTCAATGTGGTGAAACCCCGTCTCTACTAAAAATACGAAAAATCAGCTGGGCATGGTGGCGCATGCCTGTAATCCCAGCTACTCAGGAGGCTGAGGCAGGAGAATTGCCTGAACCCAGGATGCAGAGGTTGCGGTGAGCCGAGATTGACCATTGCACTCCAGCCTGGGTAACAAGAGTGAAACTCCGTCTCAAAAAAAAAAAAAAAAAAAAAAAACCCAAGTGTATCTATTGGTTGAAGAAAAAACTTCCAAGCCTTAGAAATCCCTATTTAAAAATTTCAGGTAGGTAGATAAGTTATTCAACAGGCAGTGATGTCTTTTTTGGCTGGTCAATCAGACTACCGAAGAAGACACACATGAGCAATTTGCATAAAGCCAATCCTGAATACCTATTTTAAAAATTACTTTGTGGGCTGGGTGCAGTGGCTAATGCCTGTAAATCCCAGCACTTGAGGAGTTTGAGGTAAGCAGATCACATGAGGCCAGGAATTCGACACCAGCCTGGCCAACATGGCAAAATCCCATCTCTACTAATACAAAAATGAGCCAGGCATGGGGGTGCATTTCCGTAATCCCAGCCACTCAGGAGGCTGAGGCACAAGAATCACTTGACCCCAGGAGGCAGAGACTGCAGTGAGCCAAGATCATGCCAACCTACTCTAGCATGGATGACAGAGCGAGAATCTGTCTCAAAAAATAAAAATAAAAATAAAATTATTACTTTGTGGAACCTCTAGGGCCAAAATGTTAAACGGCAAATAAATCTAAATGTCTTTTTAAAATTCAAATGTGGCAGAGCTCATAGTATTTATGTTATCACTTATTTGCCATGAAGTAATGGTGTATACTCAGGGTATATTGTTTGCTTGTTAAAAACGAAAATAAGTTATGGTTTGTAAATAAGCATTCCTATCTGCAAGTGAATACACTGATGATGCTCTATAATCTGGGATTACCACTAAAGTTTTAATATTATTTATCCTGTCACTTTTACTACCTGCAAGTTAGCATGTAGGTAAAGAAGGCTAAAAACACAAAAGTGTGAAAAAGCTAGGACACATCTAGATGAAAAGTATAAATAATGCTTAGGTTTAGACAATTCATTATCCTAAAAGGCCACAAAATCTTCCAAATTTAAATTACTGTAGCATAGCCAGGTGTGGTGGCACACACCTGTAATCCCAGCTACTTGGGAGGCTGAGGCATGAGAATCGCTTGAACCCAGGAGGTAGAGGCTGCAGTGAGCTGAGATTGTGCCACTGAAAACCAGCCTGGGTGACAAAATGAGACTTCATTTTTAAAAAAAAAAAAAACAACTATAGTGGACCTATGGACAAATAGCAAAAAATCAGTTATTTCTGACTACTTTTTTTTCCAGTCTCTCTCAGTGACAAACTTTACTTCTTTTAGAATTTAAATTATAGGCCAGGTGCAGTAGCTCATGCCTGCAATCCCAGCCTGACATGAGCAGATGGCTTGAGCTCAGGAGTTTGACACCAGTCTGGGCAACATAGTAAAACCTCGTCTCTACCAAAAAACAAAAAATTAGCCTGGTGTGGTGGCAAGTGCCTGTAGTCCCAGCTACTTGTGAGGCTGAGGCACAAGAATTGCTTGAACCTGGGAGGCAGAGGCTGCAGTGAGCCGAGATCATGCCACTACACTATAGCCTGAGTGACCGAATGAAACTCCATCTTAAAAAAAAAAAAGAATTTGGCCAGGAGCGGTGGCCCGTGCCTGTAATCCCAGCACTTTGGGAGGCAGAGGTGGGCAGATCACGAGATCAAGAGATCGAGACCATCCGGGCCAACATGGTGAAACCTTGTCTCTACTGAAACTACAAAAATTAGCTGGGCGTGATGGGTCACGTCTGTAGTCCCAGCTACTCGGGAGGCTCAGGCAGGAGAATCGCTTGAACTCGGGAGGCGGAGGTTGCAGTGAGCAGGGAAAGTGCCACTGCATTCCAGCCTGGTGACAGAGTGAGACTCTGTTTCAAAAAAAAAAAAAAAAAAAAGTAAATTATATATTTCGTTTACTTAAAATAATGACATTATTCATTTTGCTTAGAATTCATCTATTTATCTATTTGAATAAGTAACACTATACCATGTATATTGTACAAAATTCAAAAAGTACCAAATGATATATAAAGAAACATAAATGTCCTTTCTACCCCTTGTCCTTAATCTCCTTCAGTAGCAATCACTGTTCCCAGTTTTTTTGCAGTGTCATTTGTATTTGATCTCACATAGTTATAATACAAGCATGGGTTTTAATTTTTAAAAATTTAAAATGTTCTTAACTCTCAAATAATTACTTTGTCTTTTAAACCATTTTCCTCTTAAGACAGTAATGATACAAACATGAAGAGGGAAACAACTAGGAAATAATTTTTCAACATCTTACATTTACTAATTTGCAAACTGGTATGCCCAGGTTTAGTCATAATCCATTAGTCCATTTGCATTGAGTTACTGCCTATTCACGAAGGAGCACATTTCTCTACGCTGCAAAACGTTCCCATTTAAGCAAGAACAAATACTGCATTCTCTAAAGAAAATGATGACTTTTTGAAAAAATAGTTATTAAATTATTACACCAAGTACATATTACCTGCAGTTTTCTAGTGCTGTGTTGTTGACACTTGTTTTTCTCGATGATCTGCTGGTAGAGTCTAGCTCTCAGCACACTCAAAGCTATTTCTTTATTTCTTATCTGTGATCTTTCTTGTTGGCATTCTACTACTAGTCCTGAAAAATAACAGGGATCAGAAGGTAAACTGCAGGTTCCACAGACCAAATTAAGATAGAACTAAGGAACAGTTTAAATGTAACAGGTTAATCAGGAAAAGATCACAAAAGATAAAAACATTTTAGGTTTAGCACACTTCAGAAACTAGCTGGGTTATGATGATAGCTGTAGTTGGCTCTTTGGATTCTGATGTGTAAATGAGATGTTCTGTATGAGCGCCCAAAAAGCAGCAGCATCTGCAGATGGTTACCTATCTTTCAGTCCCTGAGCCTGGCCTCTTCTTCCTAGCTCATCCAGGCATTTCTGCAGCTCAACAAACAGCAAATTACTGCTACTCCCTATGCTGCACTGCTCCATTCTCTGTCCAATTCAAGAACTCGCCTTTTCCCCTTTCAATCACAAATATACACAGAGCTGAGGTTTTAAAAATACCTTTATAGAAAGAAGCCAATGGAAGGATGCTACTCAGAGCTTTTAAAAAGAAGAGTTTACAGGGAATGTTTCTGAGTTGTCTGAGTTCTAAATTTCTAAGTTGTTCTACATAGTCTGAGTAAGCAGGGGTCCAGCTAATCAATACATCTAACCACAAACAAGATTTGGCTGGCCAGCTTCTGCATTTGGATGGGTTTAGCCCACTGTGTAGTCCAGTTCCTGGCCCAAATCCAGCTCTAAATTGATCACTTCTTGAGGCTGTGTCGTTCTTAACTTTGCAGCTATCACTCAGAAGGTCCGTGTCTAATCCCGCTCCTCAGTAAATTAGAGGAGAAAGGGATTTTTTTTCTGCATCACAAAAACTAAAAACCAAAAACCCCATTAATATAGCCAATCTGCACCAATACAGTGGTAAATATTTTGCTGGAGATTTAAAGAATTTCTATAACATTCTATTCTCTGAACTATGTTTTCTCCCTGTCTAAATAAGCTGCAGTCTCTACCTGCTAATACTTTTAGTAGGGCACTGAGGTTTCACCTCTACTAGTTTAAACTTACTTCTTGACTACTTCACTGCAGCCATCTGGCTGGGCTGGGGGCACTGACTGGCACCCATTTTCCAGGTATTTGTCTGGAGTTTCCTTGAATCTCGTATCCTTTTTGTACTACCCAAAAGAATATGAACATTTCCATTTTAAGACGGCTTGGGCTTTCATGAACTTTCCTCCACATTCCTCTTCTTGTCAGGGATGATCAGAGGTCAGGGCCTTCACTGCCTCCAGTAATAAGTGATGGCCCCCTGGTCCCACTGCCTCTCTTAATCTGTCTTTTTCTCATTCCTTTGTTGCCACCGAACTCGGGGTACCCATGGGTGATGTAGGGCTGACTCCCTACATTCTGGTGCCCAACATGGGGCTCATGGATCCCTATGTTTTGGCACCCAATGTGTAGGGCTCACGGACTCCCTACAATTAACCATATTGGTGCTATAGTGCTGCAGAACACCAGAACGAATTCTTCCTATCCAGCTGTAATTCTGTATCCTTTACCCAACCTATCTCTATCCTCCCCTCCCCCTTGCCCTTCCTAGCCTCTAACCATATTTCTACTCTCTGTAAGTCACTTTTTGTAAAGTCAGCAATTTATGGCTACACAGGGTGGTTTTACAAACCTTTAATATGTTTTAAAGTATTCTGGTTTATTTTGTCAGAATTTTGATTACCTTTTACCCTATTTTTTACTCATTTTAATTTTTAACTTATCTTAAGCTAAGTATTAATGTTCTGGACTGCATATAATATAGAATGATATCCAACAGTACAGGGTTTAGGTGAAACACATTAAGTATCCAACAATTTATGGATTATTAAAGTAAATTATGGCAAGTTACAAAAAGCATAACCTCAGGTTGGGCGCGGTGGCTCATGCCTATAATCCCAGCACTATGGGAGGCTGAGATAGGTGTATCACTTAAGGTCAGAAGTTTGAGACCAGCCTGGCGAACACGGTAAAACCCAGTCTCCACTAAAAAGACAAAAATTAGCTGGGTGTGGTGGCGCATGCCTGTAGTCCCAGCTACTTGTGAGGCTGATGCAGAATCACTTGAACACGGAAGGCAGAGGTTGCACCACTGCACACCAGCCTGGGTGACAGAGCTAGACTCCATCTAAGAAAAAAAAAAAAAAAAAAGCATAACCTAATTTTGGGGGGAAAAATGGCATATTTTTATATGGATAGAAAAGAATTTGAAAGGATGTATACCAAAGATACATGTCAACAATGGTTCTGGGTTATTATTATGGATGTTTTGTTTTGCTCATGCATATATTCTTTTTTTTTTTTTTTTTTTTTTTACAGTTTTCTATGGAATAAAAATCAATAAAGAAAACAAGAGAAAATATGAAATTATCTTCTTGTTGGATATTTAGGTTGTTTTAGCTTTTCATATAACACACAACACAAGCAATCATAATAAGCTGAAAATGAATTTAAAATTTAAAAATGATGTCTGACTTCAAGATGGTTTCCTTTTTTTTTTTTTTTTTGAGAAGGAGTTTCGATCTTTTTGCTCAGGCTGGAGTGCAATGGCACAGTTTCAGCCCATTGCAACCTCCACCTCCTGAGTTCAAGTGATGCTCCTGCCTCAGCCTCCTGAATAGCTGGGACTACAGGCATGCACCACAACACCTGGCTAATTTTTTTGTATTTTTAGTAGAGGTGGGTTTCACCATTTTGGCCAGGCTAATCTCAAAGTCCTAACCTCAGGGCATCCGCCTGCCTTGACCTCCCAAAGTGCCAGGATTACAGGCGTGAGCCACTGTGCCTGCCCCCACCTTTTTAAAATCATACTACAACAAGAACAAGGAACAGAAACACAAACTCCATCTGAAATAAAACTAGGTCATGTATATATGCCCAAACATGATCTATAAAGACAGAAAGTGGTTGGAAGAATGGTAAATGACTTAGCAGATGGAAGGAAGATGAGACTTAATTCCCTGTAGAGGGAGATGCTGACCAGAAACTGGCCAATTTGCCCTGCTAAGTGCCAGAAAGGCTCAGAAATAGAGACACCAGGTATTTCAGAAGTCAGGCTTGAGAAGCTGGGGCTGAATACAGAAAGTCTGTAATAACCAATAGATCCTCAAGTCTCCTCTCTCAATCTGCAGAAGGCAGGAGGTATATTTCTGGATAATTAAATCAGGAAAGTTCTAGACTTGGGACTAGGTACAAGGGAGGGCAAGTGTGGACCACGGGCCTGAAGACAAGAGGATTAAGTAAAAGGCTACTATTGAATGGTGAGACCTTGACCTTACTCTTAGCTGTATCCTGGAAGATCCTTCTCAGGAGAAAACAAACTCACAAGAGAAAAGATCTGCAGACATAGATATCTGGGGGATCCTAATAAAAAGCTGATTAATCCTCTAACTGCCCTACAGTGGAACTCACTAGTGGGTATGCGGATAAGTGCACTCCAAGCTTTTAGAACCTGACTCTTAAATATGTATAGACAGCCAAGAATTCCTAGACATTTCTAGCATGAAAGTGAATGGGCTGAGTGCAGTGGCTCATGTCTGTAATCCCAACATTTGAGATGCTGAGGCAGGCAGATCGCTTGAGCCCAGGAACTGGAGACCAGCTTGGGCAATGTGGAGAAACTTGGTGACTACCAAGAAAAAAATCCAAAAATTAGCTGGGCGCAGTGGCAAGTGCCTATAGTTGTGCTACCAGGAAGTGGGGCGGGGAGTGGTGCTGAGGTAGGAGGATCACCTGAGCCTGGGAAAGTCACAGCTGCAGCGAGCTGTGATCACACCACTGTACTGCAGCCTGGGCAACAGACTGAGACGTTGTCTCAAAAAGAAAAAAAAAGAAAAGAAAGAATGAAACAAAGATAAACTCAGAGGAAACAGAGACACTGCAGAAAGCAGAAGAGCACTTCAGGGAAACGAAAATTAATATCCTTGAGCAATAAAAAAGAGAAATCAGTATCAAAAAATAAGAAAAAATGCTATGAAAAAAATTTTGAGAACAAGAAAGAGCACTCAAAAGTTAAAAAAAAATAATTTTTTTTAAAATCAGGAAAAGGGTAGGAAAAAGAACTAAAAAACAAAGTGACAGACAATATGAAAAAAAATGATAAATTCAAGAGGTCTAACATCTAACTAATAGAAATCCAAGGAAGAATAAAGAAAATATTATGTAAGAAATTACTAGGAAAGTATTTCAGAGCTGAAAGGCATGAGTCTCTAAACTGAAAGCAACAAATATGAGGAATGAAAAAGATTTTCACTATTCTAAGGGGAAATGATTTCCAACAAATGATCAATGAAGTGTGAAGTTAGAGTAGAGCTTTTTTTTTCCTTGAAGTAGTTGCTGGGGGGGAAAAAAAAAGCTATTTTCAGATCTGCAAAGCCTTGTAATATTTACATGTCACAGGTCTTTTCTAAGGAAGCCACTTAAAGATGAGCTTTGTTAAAATGACAGAGTAACAAAGAGAAAAGATGATATGGAACCCAAGAAATGGGAGGATCCAACACAGAACAGAGATGAAGGGAACTTCCCAACTGCTGGTGACCAGGACAACCCCTGTGCAGTGCCCCGGGGAGCAGCTGGTCTACACTGGAGCAAGATGATAAGAGTGCTCTGTCAGGGAGTCTCCAGAAAGCACTGGAGCGACTTCATTTTACACAGCTTTTGGAAGATGTAGGCAGACTCAGAGTCAAAGAAAAGTAAGCAAATGGAAAATCAGTGAGGTAATTATTAACTCTAGGAAATGAAATCACAGGACTGTATACTAATGGGCTTAGCATCAAACACTATCTGTTCATTATATGAAAACAGTGAAGATTAATTTTGCCAAAAGATAAATATTTGGAAGAGGAAGGGATATAAGAGGGGTAAAATTCTCATCTACCACATCAAGACGTAAATATGTAATCTTTATAGTTGGTCAGAAGAGCACTATTTGCCTATTATTTAGAAATACTGAGGTAATTACCAGAAGAAATAACTAAAAGAGGTTTGTTTGTTTTTTGTAGGTAGAGAAATGAGCTATAAGAATTTAAAGTGGTTATCTCTAGGAAATGGGAATTGAGGGTAGAGGAAGTAGGAAGAAGGTGGGAACAAGTCCAGAGGTCTGCTAGTTTTTTTGTTATTGGATTTTGCCATTAGACTTTTAAAATAATATACATCGTGTAAAAATTAATTTTAAAAAGAAAAATTAAGAAGTTAAAAAAGTTTTTAATGTGAAAAACCGTAGGTATATTTAAAATCACATTGCAAACCACAAAACTACCTGAGTATGCCAGAATTACCAATATTCAAAATAAAAGCATTAGTGCAGCAAAGCCTAATGGAGTTAGCCATCAAGCTACAGATGACAGAAGATCCACGGCAGTAGCCCATCCAAGGCTACTTCTGTGTTTCATTTGTATTTAGGCAGAGCCACCTCTGGTTGCTCACTCCTGTCCAGCATACCTGGGAGCTTCCCTGAATAGGTCTGCTCACTGTCTGCTCTTTTCAGAAAGGAAATCTTTCCAAACAGAAGGGGAATATAAACACAATAGACATCCTGATCCACAACCCCAGTGACATTTTTAAAGAGCTGTGCAGGGAACCAGATACTTACACAGGACGATTTCCTTCCAAATGCTGAGTAAGATGGGAAAAATGGTTAAAAGTACAAAGCCAAGGGACTTGCTCACCTGTGGGGATATGGACAAGTCTGACGGCACTATCAGTTGTATTAACATGTTGCCCTCCTGCTCCTCTGGCTCGAAATGTATCTATTCGCAAATCCTTGGGGTCCAATTTCACATCTACCTAGAAAAGAAGGCATGGCATAATTCTACACTCCAGGAATTCCTTAATACAAAATTGATTCTGAGATTTTTCGAATAAACTGTACTGTTTTAAGATAAGTCATAGCTATTAGACTAAGAGACGCAACTTATACCAAATAAAGGGCAATAAACTCCCCATTCCAATAGGATGCTATTTTGTTTGAGACAGGGTCTCCCTCTGTTGCCTAGGCTGGAGTATAGTAGCACAATCATAGCTCACTGTAACCTCAAACTCCTGGGCTCAAGTGATCCTCCTGCCTCAGCCTCCTGAGTAGGTAGGACTATAGGTGCACACCACCATGCCAGGTTAATTTTAAAAATTTCTTGTACTGATGGGGTCTTGCTATGTTTCCCAGGCTGGTCCTGAACTCCTAGCCTCAAGCGATCCTCCTTGGACTTCCTGAATGCTGAGATTACAGATAGGAGCCACCCCGCCTGGCCCTGGGATGCCATTTTTAAGCACTGATTTAGGATGTTATGAGATTACTGAGTTTGCAATCTTTCAAAAGTTTCATCATTCATCATCCCAAAGTAAATGTTAAAAAAAAAACCCGGCCAGGTGTGGTGGCTCACGCCTGCAATCCAAGCACTTTGGAGGCCAAGGCGGGCAGATCACCTGAGGTCGGGAATTCAAGACCAGCCTGACCAACATGGTGAAATCCCGTCTTAAAAAAAAAAAAAAAAAAAAAACAACTCCAAAAATATATAAAATACACACTATATATTGATTCTCACTATTGTCAGAATATCTATTTGCAAATTTGCCTACTCACTAAAATTTGCTTGTATTCTCAAATCAATACCCGAGGCACATCCACAGTCATTTGCAGACATGCATAGAGCAGTGAAAAATATGAACTGCTTCACACTTGCCTACTACCAGCTGAAGTAGGACAAGGTAACACTCTACCTTCTTATTGCAGCTCTTCCACAGAGGCGACCAGAGAACAGAGGTGTAGGGGGCAGAGGAGAGCAGTGCTCTGGCTCTGGGGCCAGCTGGACTGGGTTTGAATCTGAACTCTAGCACCTGTTAGTGGAGCTGCATCAGGCAAGTCACTTGACACTCATGAGCCTTGTTTTCTCTTTTGTAAAGTAGAGAGAATCTACCAGGATGGGTTATTTTTAGAATATAAGATTATAATAATGAGCTCAGTATGTGTTTGTGTGTATGTGCATGTGTGTATGGACTCAGCTAATTTTTTTTTTTTTTTTTGAGACAGGGTCTCACTGTTGCCCAAGCTGGAGTGCAATGGTACAATCATAGCTCACTGCTACCTTGAACTCCTGGGCTTAAGCAGTTTTCCTGCCTCCACCTTCTGAGTAGCTGGGACAACAGGCGTGTGCCACCACACCCAGCTGTTCCTAACACTGATTTAGCAAATACTGAACCATTACTCCCAAGTGGTTCACTATCTATAAATCAGTGTTTGCTGTAACTTTACAGAACATAACTATTAGGAATAATGAAAACCAACTTTATTCATGTATGTGTATGTTTATTAGTGGATTGAAAGGTGGCTCCCAAAAAGATACATTCATGTTCTAACTCATGGAACCTTATTTGGAAAAAGGGTCTTTGCAGATGTAATTAAGATGGGATTGTCCTGGATTATCAGAATAGGCCCTAAATCCAATGACAAGTGTTCTTATAAGAAACTAACTAGAGGAGACAGTAAAGAAGAAGACATTGCGAATTTGGAGAGTGGTATAGTTTCAAGCTGAGCAATACCTGGAGCAACCAGAAGCTGGAAGATGCAAGGGAGGATTCTCCCCACAGCCTTCAGAGAGGCACAACCCTGCTGACACCTTGATTTTAGACTTCTGGGTGCTAGAACAGTGAAATAAGTTACTGCTATATAAAGCCACTAAGTTTGTGGTAATTTGTTACAGCAGGCTGTGGAAACTTACATATATTACACACACACACACACACACACACACACAAATAGTTAACAAATATGCTTTTTTTTTTTTTTTTAGACAGAGTCTTTCTTTGTTGCCCAGGCTGGAATGCAGTGGCATGATCTCAGAATTCACCGTAACATCTGCCTCCCATGTTCAAGCAATTCTCCTGCCTCAGCCTCCCGAGTAGCTGGGATTACAGGCCTATGCCAACATACCCAGCTAATTTTTGTATTTTTAGTAAAGATGGGGTTTCACTTTGTTAGCCAGGCTGGTCTGGAACTCCTGACCTCAAGTGATCTGCCCACTTCGGCCTCCCAAAGTACTGGGATTACAGGCATGTGCCCCTGTGCCCAGCCTACAACAAATATGCTATTTTTAAGGGGAGAGCTAATATTTTATTCCACATCCATCATTTATTAGTATGAATGACAGAAAGCAAGTGTGACTTTTCTCTTTGAAAAGTAGTAACAGGGTCAAGGTTGGAATCTAACATACTATTTAGCTGATTTTTTTGTATGTTTCCTCTCAAATGACTGCTACATAGTGAAGAAAAAGATTATATGGCTTTTGTTAAAATCTGTGAGAGTCGGCTACCTTAAGACTTAAATAAATACTGAAGAGGTAAGAGTAACTTACCATTTTATGTAGCTACAGTATATTAAGTAGTTACGTAGAAAATGTGTGGATAACATACTTGATATTCTCCCAAATGTTACAGAAATTATCTAATAACTTTTGGGGAACTCTGGGTACAGATGTGACTTAGGGCAGATGAAGTATTTTATTTTATTTTATTTTGTTTTTTGAGATGGAGTCTCACCCTGTCGCCCAGGCTGGAGTGCAATGATGCAAATGTCGGCTCACTACAACCTCTACCTCCTGGGTTCAAGCAATTCTCTTGCCTCAGCCTCCTGAGTAGCTGGGATTACAGGCATCTGCCACCACGTCCATATAATTTTTTGTATCTTTAGTAGATACAGGGTTTCACCATGTTGGTCAGGCTGGTCTTGAACTCCTGACCTCATGATCCACCCACCCAGCCCACCAAATTACTGGGATTATGGGCGTGAGCCATCACGCTCAGCTTTCTTTTTCCTTTTACTTAATTTTATTTTCATATGTAAACATTCACATGGCTCAAAAGTCAAAACCATAGGGTTATCTTGCTTCCATCCTTATTTCTTCTACCCCACTCCTCCTACTTACCCTGTTTTTGTTTCCTTTTTTTTTTGAGATGGAGTCTTACTCTGTCACCCAGGCTAGAGTGCAGTGGCCTGTTCTCGGCTCACTGCAATCTCTGCCTCCTAGGCTCAAGCAATTTTCCCACCTCAGCCTTGCGAGTAGCTGAGACTATAGCTGTGTGCCACAATGCCCAGCTAATTTTTGTAATTTTTGTAGAGAGGAGGTTTTGCCATGTTGCTTAGGCCAGTCTTAAACTCCTGAGCTCAAGTGATCTGCCTGCCTCAGCCTCCCAAAGTGCTGGGATTACAGACATGGGCCAGTGACATAGTGAAACATGGTGAAACCCCGTCTCTACTAAAAATTCAAAAATAAGCTGGGCATGGTGGCACACCCCTGCAATCCTAGCTACTCAGGAGGCTGAGGCAGGAGAATCACTTGAACCCGGGAGGTGGAGGCTGCAGTGAGCCGAGACTGCACCATTGCACTCCAGCCTGGGCAACAGAGCACGACTCCATCTCAAAAAAAAAAAACAGAGAGAAAAGAAAAATCAAATCCTAAAATGAGATAAAAACAGAAATAAATGAACCAAAATAGTTATCATGATGATAACATAACTACACAGAAAAAGATTATTTCAGATGATCTTTGAGCGTAGTGCTCTGACTATGCATTCTTTTTTTTCAAATAGAATCTACTCTGTCACACAGGCTGGAGCGCAATGGTGTGATCTCGGCTCACTGCAACCTCTGCCTCCCGGGCTCAAGCAATTCTCCTGCCTCAGCCTCCCGAGTAGGGGGGACTACAGGCATGTGGCACCACCCTTGGCTAATTTTTTGTATTTTTAGTAGAGACAGGGTTTCACTGTGTTGGCCAGGCTGGTCTCAAACTCCTGATCTCAAATGATCCTGTCTGCCTTGACATCCCAAAGTGCTAGGATTACAGGCATGAGCTACTGCACCCAGCCTGACTATGCATTCTTGGTAGAATATATTCTAAAGACAAAAATCGTAAACATTACTCAGTAGTTTACTATTAGTAATGTTAATATTATAATTTTGGAACTATTTTATATATAGTATATAATGAACCAAGTAAACATATTAAAGTGATTAGAAAATAAGATTTTTTATATTAGAGAGATGTAAATATAAAATGCAATAAGTTGAGAGGTGAAAAAAATTTCTGAAATGTTAAATTTGTATTGGTAGTAACAATATGAAGCTATGATTTCAAAACATGTATTTCCTGGCTATATCCACTCAAACAGTCTAGAAGTAACAGCACTAACAATAATAAACATACCTACTATCTAGATCTTGATTTCTGGATACACTCCCCTCTAAAATGAACCAGGCTGATTCTAAGTCCGAGGCAGGATAGTACAAAATGGGCCTGGGAATCTAACTATATCAGAAAGCATAGATGCACTCAAAGAACGATGGTATCATTTCAAAAAGACAAAAGGGGTGCCCTAAAAAGGCTACTATAGACCAAATCTGGGACTATTTGAACATAAAGAAGACTAGGAACTATAAATAAGTGAATTAAAACATGAATCCATGAGTCTATAATGAGGTTAATATGTGAAACTTGATATGAGTATAATTAAATCATACACTAGAGAAAGAACGCAAGAAAGTGTGGGCTAGGAGGTGAGGGTAGTAGGGAGGAAAGTTCTTCACAGAAGAATGCCAGTTTGTAAATGTGGAAGGAATGACAGAATTAGAAAATCACCATCTTGCAACCCCAAAGTAAAGAACTGATTCAGGCAAGGATCACCAATGGATGTTAAAACCATGGATGAGAGGCAACTGGGAACAGGATATATGTATCCTAGAAATTACTTAGTAATTGCAAAGGGAGAAATATACTTTTACAATGGAAATATTTCTGTGGTCACCATCTTCAGTAACTACTAAAACTAAGGCACACTAAAAGTGGGACAATCTAGCATTATATGCCTCCTGATAAGATGCAACATGACTATAACCGCACTTATAAAGTATTTTCACTCAAAATGTGTAACCTGCATAGAATGGAACATGTAGATATAACTTTCAACATACAGTGGATAAAGGAAAAAGTTAAAGAGTACCATGAAGAACAATCAGAGGAATCCAAAATGTGGGACATTCTTCAAGACCAATGGTCCAGACTTTTCAAAAAGTCAATGTCATTAGAAAAAAAACAAGTTAGGAGACTGTTCCAAACTTAAAAAAATATAGCAACTAATTGCAATGTGTGAAACTTGTAAGGATCCTGGTTAAAAAAAAAAAAATCACAATACCCAGGTACAGTGGCACGCCTGTAGTCCTAGTTACTCAGGAGGTTAAGGCAGGAGGATCACCTTGAGCCCAGGAGTTTAAGTTCAGCCTGAGTAACATAGGAAGACCCTGCCTCCAAAAATAGATAAATAAATAGCTATAAAAATACTTTTGGGCTGATTAGGGAAGCTGTTAAATGTACTAGAGATTAGATAATATTACACAATTATGGTTAGTTTTCATAGGTAATGGTAATCTGCTTATATCGGAGAGTGCCCTAGGAGATGTATGTGAAAGATTTGGAAGGTAAAGTCTCATGGTGTCTGCTGTATCCTTCGTAGTTCATTTAAAGAAATGTATATATATATATATATATAT
>NW_022436972.1:24534752-24565521 GCF_009761245.1 Sapajus apella | reverse complement strand
AATAAAATACATATTATTTTATTAAATCATATTCTTATTAATACAATTTTCAACAGCTTCCTATTGCCCATCAATCAAAGCTTTTCAAAATATACCCATTCAAACCTACTTCAGAGATTACTTCCCTGACAAGCTATGGGTAAACTGGCCTCCCCACTGCCTTACCCACACACCAAGACCTTTCCCACCACCATGCTGCTGCTCAGGTTGTTCCTTCCCTCTGCTCTCACTGATAATCCCCTTTCCTGATCATGGGTTGTATCTGAAATCTGTACCAAATACAACTTCCTTATGCAGTATGCTGGTTCTCATTTCCCTCTACTGCTCAACCTACATTATTCCTCTCTCCCCACTTTGATAGTTTGTGGTTTATTACTGATGACTCCTCTGTCTGCTATGATGTATCACTGTGTAACCAAGCAGAGGAAAACTTTCAGGTGGATTAAAAGAAAGGGGCAAATGAAAGAATTATCATCATATGTTTTGAATCAACATGCTTGAGTATTTAAAGGTAAAGAACTTGCACTGTTTGTCTATGCTGTATACATTTTTTTTTTTTTTTTTGAGACAGTGTCAAACTGCTGCCCAGGCTGGAGTGCAGGGGCATGATCTTGGCACACTACAACCTTTGCCTCCCGAGTTCAACTGATTTTCCTGCCTCAGCCTCCTGAGTAGCTGGGACTACAAGTATGTGCCACCATGCCTGGTTAATTTTTATATTTTTAGTAGAGACAGGGTTTCGCCATGTTGGCCAGGCTGGTCTTGAACTCCTGACCTCAGGTGATCCACCCACCTCAGCCTCCCAAAGTGCTGAGATTACAGGCATGAGCAACCGTGCTCAACTGTCGTATACATTTTTATCAGCCCAAATAGAAGATTTTGAAAATAAAGACAAATGATTAACTTTTTCTGCATTCTCATAAAAATCAAATACATTAGCCACTTAGTCTAATTAGTAATACTTTCTTACTATATTTATTTTAAAAATAATAAAGTTATTTAAAGTAAAAACCTTAATATACCTTTGCATTAAATAACAGAGAAAAATGATTTTGAGGCAAGACAGGTATCTAAATTCCTCAGGGGAATTTTCTCTAATTCACATATTTCTTCCTAGACAAATGCTTCCTTCCTTCCTACTCTCTTCTTCCAGCTAACAACTCTACTATTATAGTAAGCTACTGTGACTCATGAGCCTATGCCACAGTGTTTAGTAGATACACACCAAAAGTTTCAAAAAAATGAGATAATATGGTTCTAGTCAACATCAGAGGTAAAATAATTTTTAGTATTTCCTATGGACAAAATCCTCAATATGCCTACCATAATCTGCTGGTGTATAATTCAGAAGTTCAAATTGCCAGTGCTTATAGCACGAATAATTCTGGTACATGTCAAATATTTCTCGGGTAAATTGTTGGCAGATGTCACCTAAAAGAAAATACAAAAAATATTTAGTCAGAACAAATTTCTGAAACCCATCCTTAAGACTAAGTCCTTCAGGAAATAAAGAATCACTATTTCCAAATTTAAATACATTTAATGGACTTTTAAAGTCAGTATTATCAAATAAATGTAAAAGTCAAGGACTTTTTAGATCATTTAAATAATAAAACAAGTTTACTGACCTCCAGTAGTTCTTCCAGATGTCACCTCTAAAATAACATCATTTTTGTCGTATTTCTCCTTTGGCACAAGGCTCTGGAAAAGCTGGAATAAAAATCAGCATTTTTGTGTATATTTTCCCCGGTATACTATTATTACTTGAATTTAGATAAAAGCCCCCCAAAACATTGAAAAAAAAGCAGTAATTGGCAAAATCATATAGTATCCCAATGTGGGTATTCCAAAAATGTTATAATAAGTATAACTAATTAGGCCTAAAATAGGTGATCAATTCATGTTAACAATGGAGTTACTTGTTAGTCTACTTTCTGCACTGTTATCAGATTATCTTAATTTTCTAGAATGCAGAAGTTCAGATCAAAGTCCAGGGTGTTCCATTCAATTTTCTTCAGATTTTGGCTCTTATAATTAGTTCTGAACAGTAGCTTCTTTCATCTAATGAATGAAGTAAGGCTTTGAAAGTCTTCGCTTTGACAAATGATTTCATATTATCTCCTGCTGTAACTGACAGCAGACACCATGCCATGCTGTGCCTTCTCAGCAGAGTCGCTCTAATTAAAGACTATGTTGAAGACTCCCAAGATAAGGCTCAAATGGAGTTTCTCAGCTGTGACCAGAAAAAAAAGGGGCTTCCTAATAAAGAAAGGCAACAACTTTCCTCTTAGGAAGAAAAGGGAAGTAATTTCATTATTACTAAAAGGTTTTTCAAATCAAACTAAAAGTACCTACATGTCATGGCTCTCCCTACTGCTGATTTCTGAAATACTCCGTCTCTGCTAGAAATGACATAGTCTATGGGAGATAATATCAGACTAAGAGTCAAACATCTTCTGCCCTTGATTAACTGGTTCACTTCGTAATAAAAATAACTGATATCCCACTTAACCTTCCCCTTAACTTTTCAAAAAGTCCGTCTCTTGGATTCCCAGAGCAAGACAGAGTGAAGGTAGGAGGATGGCAAATATGACAGAGGGAGACACGGTATACAGTAGTGTGTTCTTCATTGTCTTTGTCATTGAGCAAGAAGGAAAACAGACCACTATTGAAGGGAAATCTTCCATTTCCATGTCTAGGAGATATCAGCTGGTGCTGATACAGTATCATGAACCCTGAGAGGATCCGGTATGCGACACCCCTACTAGACCTAACTAAAGATGTGTGTTAACCAACTATCTCTACACCTTTGGATTCATTCCATTCTATCCAGATTGCAAATTTCCAATCCTTAATTAACAGTCACCATGAACTCCTCCTCTTCTCACACTTAAAACCCTCTGACTCTTCCCTGTGGTGAACTAAATTTCTTTACCAGCATGTATTCTCTTGCTTAACAAGTTAATAGACTCAACTCTGAATTTTTTTTTTTTTTTTACCCTGGGAGTCTCTGTTTTTTAATTTGATATCATAATTTCTTCATTCTAATTCTGCAGTAAATTATAGAAAACCAGCTTGATCACATATCATAAGAGAACACTTAAAAGTATTTGGAAAGCACCTTGAGCACCAAAGCAGAGTCTAACAAAAACAGTATTCCTTTATATAACAGTACTGAAATGAGCCTACCTCTGAAAACCTACCTCACTGTATAACATGTTGATTTTTTGAGCAATGGTTTGCCTTTCTTCCAGTGCAAGTTCTTGTAACTGCTTTTCATCTTGTTTACTTAGGCCTAAAAGCCAGCAACAGAAATAATGTTAACGTTTTTAAATCCTTACAGAGAAACTCCTAGGTAGCATGTTCCTCTTTGGCTACTAAGTTTTATTTCAGTTTTAAAGGCAAGGGATTATATACAAAGGAACATTTAGAATACCTGGAGAATGTCAATTAACAAGTATTTGCAGAGCATTTCCAAAAACCTCAATGTGAAAAGCAGTATAATCATGCCCTCCAAAAGCTTGTGTTTATTTAAAAGGTAAAATAGCTTAAAGGATTTAATATCTAAACAAATCAATTTATTAAGAGAAGTGACAAAAATATGGTTAATATAGAAACCCACATTTACAAAGCTTATTATTTGAATGGCTATATAAATCAGTGACTAATCAAATAAGTTTAAAAAAGGACTAGCTAATTAAATATAAACCCAAATCTATTAATAGTAGTGACAAAAATATGCTTAATATAGAAACCCATATTTACAAAGCTCGTTATTTGAATGTCTATAATTATGTAAATTGGTGATTAATCAAAGAGGTATAAAAAGGGATATAGCTAATTAAATATACACCCAAATAAGGTAAATTTTAGAGCAAACTGGAGTGAGCACTTCTTGTCTAAAGGTGGCAGCTGTAACTCAGCACACTGTGACACGGTCCAGCACAGCTAGAACTTCCATATTATCCAAGAGAAGTCAGAAATCAGAATTCTTAAAATCTCTTGTACATACTCAGTTCACTTTTTTTTTTTTTTAAGAGAGATGAGGACTCATTATGTTGCGCAGGCTGACGTGCAGTAGCTATTCACAGATGTGATCATGGCGCACTACAGCCTCAAACTCCTGGACTCAAGCGATCTTCCTGCTCCAGCTTCCCAAGTAGCTGAGATTACAGGCACGTGCCACTGTGCCTAGCTTAGCACAGTATTTTAAAACACAGAGCATGGCCAGGTATGGTAGCCCATGCCTATAATCCCAGCACTTTGGGAGGCCAAGGCAGGTGGATCACTTGAGGTCAGAAGTTTGAGACCAGCCTGGCCAATGTGGTGAAACCCCATCTCTACTAAAACTATAAAAATTATACAGGCTTGGTGGTGCACGCCTGTACTCCCAGCTACTCAGGAGGCTGAGGCAGGAGAATCGCTTGAACCCGGGAGGCAGAGGTTGCAATGAGCAAATATTGCACCACTGCACTCCAGCCTGGGTGACAGAGAAAGACTATCTCAAAAAACAAAATAAAATACATATCATGTGTGTCAGACAAAACATACATTTTTGTAACCTGTCCTTTGTGGGGAAAATGGGCCTTTTTTTTATTATTTCCAAAGCAGAAAGTTAAATCATGGAATTCTAGCAAAACAAGATAATGATGATCTAGTTATTGACCAAGGATGGTAGATCTCATGACCTTTGACTCCACTGCTTTAGAGGCCTTCGTCAGTGGCCATTGCTGCAAATTGAGGTAAAAAATTCTGACTCTTAACAATAATTATAAAGAAAATAGAAATGAAGAATCATAATTACAAAGAGAAGACTCTTTTATTCTCTAATCATGAAAGTCATTAGGGTCTGGTGGGATTCTATGCTTCATTCAAGCTTTCAACATTTAACATTTTGCTAGACACTGCTAGTTTCTGGGGAGACAAGGAAGAAAAAAACATGGCTTCAGGCCTCAAGTGGCCCAGTCTGGTGGCAAACACATATACATGATTACAATATGTGACAGGGCAGTGCCTGTGTGCCATGGGGGCATAAATGAAGGGGACTAAACCAGACTTCAGCACTTAAGGAGGGCTTCCTGGCTAAGGCATCGTCTGAACTAATTCTAATTATGGATCATCTGTTGTATAATTTTAATGTCACCACTGGTACCACATTGTGCACATATGTCACAAATGGAAACCAGGCTGACATTACTTAATAGATACCTGCTGGTTCAAAGGTATCAGAAAAACCTTCTGATTTGCAATCATATAAAATTATTTTTGTGGTCTCTTATTATTTGCTGTAAACCTGTAGAATCCTGTCTAATTCAATTTCATTATATCAACAAAGATTCGAGAACCTATTATACCCCATGTTTGGTGCTGAGATATAAAAATGAGTCAGACACAGGACCTGACCTTGAGGAAGAGACAATGGGGTTAGGGGCTTAGGCAAAGACAATTACATAAAGGATCATATATAAAACAGAGAAAGGCAATCATACTTGTTTTGCAATGGGTACTGAAGTCAAAGTATGACATCCAAGCCAAACTTTGTAAGAGGACTGACTTTTAACAAGGTGAAATGGGTATGTTAACAATGTGAGCAAAGATACAGACGTGGGACAGCATCAAAATATCCAGAGAATGGCAAGTTGTCTATTTTGGTTAGAAGGCAGTATACGAAAAGAGAATTAACATAGTACACTGAGAGGCTGGGGTCACTCTGAAGGGCTTATAAATGCCAAATCTAGAAACCTCTACTTATAGGCAATGGGACAGGTGAATAACATGAATAAGATTGCACTTAGGCTGGGCGCGGTGGCTCAAGCCTGTAATCCCAGCACTTTGGGAGGCCGAGGCGGGTGGATCACAAGGTCAAGAGATCGAGACCATCCTGGTCAACATGGTGAAACCCCGTCTCTACTAAAAATACAAAAAATTAACTGGGCATGGTGGCGCATGCCTGTAATCCCAGCTACTCAGGAGGCTGAGGCAGGAGAATTGCCTGAACCCAGGAGGCGGAGGTTGCGGTGAGCCGAGATCGCGCCATTGCACTCCAGCCTGGGTAACAAGAGCGAAACTCCATCTCAAAAAAAAAGATTGCACTTCGACTGGGAAAGCCTAGAGGTCAGACTACAAGTTAGGGATTGACTGTAATCAGCTAAGTCTGAGATGTAACGAAGATATAAATTAGTGCAAGGAACGAAGGGGACTCATGCAAGATACATCACAGAGGTAGACCCTACGGGACTTTGAATCATCCACCGAGCAGTGATAAGAGCAGAGGCTTTGGAATCTCATTGCTTAGGTTTAAATCCTTGCTCCTGCCCTCATTGGCTGAGTGACCTTTGCAAATTTAACCTTTCAGTCTCCTCATCTATAAAATCAGGGAAAATACAGGCTGGACAACGTAGTGAGACCTCGTCTCTACTAAAAATAAAAAAATACCTGGGAATGGTTGCACACACCTGTAGTCCCAGCTACTTAGGAAGCTGAGGTTCGAGGATTGCTGGATTCCAGGAGTTTGAGGTTAAAGTGTACTATGATTATGCCACTGCATTTAAAAAAAAAAAAAAAAAAAAAAGAGGCCAGACGCAGTAGCTCACACCTGATCCCAGCACTTCAGGAGGCTGAGGCGGGTAGATCACGAGGTCAGGAGTTTGAGACCAGCCTGGCCAATATGCTGAAACCCCATCTCTATTAAAAGTACAAAAATTAGCTGGACATGGTGGTGTGCACCTGTAGTCCCAGCTGCTCGGGAGGCTGAGGCAGGAGAATCAATTGAACCTGGGAGGCAGAGGTTGCAGTGAGCCAAGATCACACCACTGCACTCCATTCTGGGCGACAGAGTGAGACTCTGTCTCAAAACAAAAACAAAACGACAACAACAACAACAAAACAAAGAAAAGGGGGGGGAATAATAATATATACTACTCATAAGGTTACCTAAGCATTCAAATGAGATATTTGTAAAGCACTGAGCTTAGTGCCTAGCACCTAAGAGGACTTTGTAAATGTAGCTATTATTATTATTATTATTATAGAAGAATTGTAGAGCTAGTAGAGCCTTTAGAAATGATGTAATCCAATCTATTAATGTTATTCATGATTCAACCAAGACTGAAAGAAATTATGCCAATTTAATTAGAATGCATTTAGTAAACTCCTACTGTGTACAAGCAATCTTCTCAAAACTAATAATTACAAATTTGTGTGGCATTAAACCTATGTAAGAGACTTGTGGTACCATCAGTAGAAGGTAGAAAAATGTCAGGCTTTAAACATTCAGGACTTTATAGGTATAACAGTGACTGGCCTGTACATCACATATTACCTCTAAGGCTTAATGAGACAAGATGGGGGACAGGAGAAAATCTAGAAACTAAAAGTTAATAGCAAAATCTGGATAAATGTTGAATCATAGGTTAGTTCATTGAACTTTTCTCTCAACTTCTGTATAAAAATTTTGGAAATTTTTCATAAGAGAAAACATGTTGAGGCAATAACAGTATTAAGAAATACTAAAGCCGGGCGTAGTGGCTCACACCTGTAATCCCAGCACTTTGGGAGGCCGAGGTGGGTGGATCATGAGTTGAGGAGTTCGAGACCAGCCTGACCAACATGGTGAAACCCCACATGCACTAAAATTAGAAAAATTGGCTGGGTGTGGTGGAGCATGCCTGTAGTCCTGGCTACTCGGGAGGCTGGGGCAGCAGAATCCCTTGAATTCAAGAGGCAGAATTTGCAGTGAGCCAAGATCACACCATTGCACTCCAATGTGGGCGACAGGGTGAGACTCTGTCTCAAAATAAAAATACTAAAATAAAAAACTAAGATGAAGCATAGCTCGTAGTCTCAGCTACTCAGGAGGCTGAGGCAGGAGGATTGTTTGAGCCCCGGAGTTTGAGTCCAACTTGGGCAACATAGTGAGGCCCCATCCCTTAAAAAAAAAAAGATAAAAAATAAACATGCCATATAAAAAAATAACTCAAATAGATCAAAGACCTAAATGCATGGGCTAAAAATAAAAAATATGTAACTCTTTTAAGAAAACACAGATGTAAATCTTTGTGACCTTAGATTAGGCGATTTTCTTAGATATGATTCTCAAAACTCAAACAATAAGAGAAAAAAAGATAAATTGGACATCATTAAAATTTAAAAATATCATGCTTCAAAGGACAGCATCAAAGATAAAGAGAAAAACCACAGAATGGGAAAGTTTTGCAAATCATATATCTGATTATGGACTTTTATCTAGAATATAAAGACCACTTACAGCTCAATAATAAGAAGACAGTTCAATTAAAAACTGGCAAAGGAACTGAGCAGTCATTTCCCCCAACATGATATACAAATGGCCAAAAAGCACTAGAAAAGATGCTCAACATCATTAATCTTCAGGAAAATGCAAATCAAAACCACAATAAGATACCACTTCACACCCATAGGATTGGTAAGCTCCTTAGGGCTTACCCCTTGCTTCCTACAACAATGCCTGGCTCTTAGTAAGCCTCCAGCAGATGCTGGCTGAATAAATGACTAAATTAATGACTGAGTTAACCTTACCAGATTCCTAGAAAAAAAAATCACGTTAATTAAACTACTACAAGAAATCTAGAAACAGTATTTAGATATTTCCACCTTGAAATCCTAGCATGGCAACCCACATATAAACATATTCAGATTTTAGAAGGTTCTAGATTTGAAAAATAGGTAGAACTGATTGTTTTCAACACCTGGTTGGTAGTGTATAAACTTCTGGAGAATGGGGGTCTTGTCCGAGTGGAGATGCTTTGTTTGGTGCTTAAAGTAATAATAAAGACACTTAGGCTTATTATCTGATGATAATAACTATGAATAATTCTAGGATTCTAAGAAATCTGTTAGCTGTTTGTCCTGGCAAATATTTCCAGCCATTAAACATACAAATTCCAAGTAATCTAAAACTACAATTGGAATAAACATTAAAGAATAAATTCAACATTTACAACATTAAATATAAAGCTTCTTAGGCTGACGTGGTGCTCACGCCTGTAATCCCAGCACTTTGGGAGGCCAAGGTGGATGGATCACCTGAGGTCAGGAGTTTGAGACCAGCATGGCCAACATGGTGAAACCCCGTCTCTACTAAAAATACAAAAATTAGCTGGGCGTGGTGGTATGCTCCTATAGTCCCGGTTACTCGGGAAGCTGAGGTAGGAGAATCGCTTGAACCCTGGAGGCAGAGGTTGCAGTGAGCCAAGATTGCACCACTGCACTCCAGCTTGGGTGAGAGAGTGAGACTCTGCCTCAAAAAAAAAAAAAAAAAAAGAAATATAAAGCTTCCTTCCTTCATGGCTCCACTAACACGTGGTCTCCTCCAGGAAGCTTTCCTCTTTGCTCCCATGAAACCCTGTACCTTCCTCTAGTAGAGCAGGTCTCACATTATAAACAATACTTAAATTTTAAGTTTCTCACGTTAGATCATAGAAGCCCGTTGATGGGGTAGGAACTGTATGTGTAGCCATAGCATGTAGCTACAGTGTTCAATAAAGGTTTGCTCAATAAAATAAAGTTTCTGAAAAGGCCAACATTTTGTCTCGCAGACTCTAAGACCATGGCAAGTACCACGAGGAGCCCAGTTACTTAGTATAGTTGGTCTTTAGCAGCTAAAGTATGTACAGAATCCTGTTCTTTCCAGTTGTTGAACTTATTACCTGTAGGTTTTATGAAAGACTGAGTTCAGGCCAGCCTCAGTGGCCCAGTGGCCATAATCACGTCACCTTGGAAGGCCCTGGCACAGCAGTCCTAGCTACTCAGGATGCTGAGATGGGAGGCCAGGACTTAGAGGTTACAGTGAGCTATGAATGAGTCACTGTACTCCTGCCTGCGCAACAAGTGAGACCCTGTTTCAGTGGAAAACGAAACAAAACAAAGACTAAGTTCAATAAAGCTTGAACTTAGAAAATCAAACCTGTACTTACACACACACATATAAGTATGTGGTTTTTTTTCATAGCTCTTCCATA
The DNA here is from genome assembly GCF_009761245.1 of Sapajus apella. Lineage (NCBI taxonomy): Eukaryota > Metazoa > Chordata > Mammalia > Primates > Cebidae > Sapajus > Sapajus apella. The sequence continues at coordinate 24,555,523 of NW_022436972.1, read as the reverse complement.
GGACACATATGTATCTTTTACCTACTTTTACACATTGATTCTAATTCTTCAATTGCTTGTTTAGCCTCCTGAATTTCTTGGTAAATGGCTGCAAGAGGTGCCAACTCAGCACGCCTTCTGTTCAAGGACCTTCGGTTCTCTTCATTCACGGAGAAATGCTGCAGACATTGCTCAAGTGTTTGGTACTCCTTATTCAGGTTCTCCATATATTTCTGTAGTGCTTTATGCTTCCAGAGCATCCTGGTGTCTTGATGACAATATCTCCTGGACCAATTCTTACTTAGCAGATGATGAAGAATGCAATTCCTGTTTTGTCTAGAAACCTGCATCCTTGTATCAAAATGTATCTGTCCAAATTGATGAGAATGGAGCTGGATGTGACAGTGGAGGTAACCATTAAGAGATGGACGTCTAAAAAGCCAAACACACAGGTGTCGATTCATCTCAGCATCTGAAATACAACAAACACAGACTTTTAAAAAATCAGCTGTAAAAATACATACATAATAAAGCTGGAAGGAACATCAAAAAATCTTGTTTCATTTACTGTCTCAGCCAACTCCAAACAGTCGTAAAATCCAACTACCTACAAAAAGAAAATAATTCTTCAAATGTATGAATAATGTATTAAAATAAATAAAAACACATCCTGGCCAACATGGTGAAACCCTGTCTCTGCTCAAAATACAAAAATTAGCTGAGTGTGGTGGGATGTGCCTGTAATCCCAGGTACTTGGGAGGCTGAGGCAGAAGAATCCCTTGAACCTGGGAGGCGGAGATTGCAGTGAGCTGAGATTGCGGCACTGCACTCCAGCCTGGCGACACAGTGAGACTCTGTCTCAAAAAAATAATAATAATAAATAATAAAAATAAATAAATAAAAACAGCACTGCTTCCTACCTGCTCAACATATGGAATTAACTAAAGCATATGAGGAGTACAACTAACAAATACATCAACCGAATGAATTAAATCAGTTATTTTCTAGAAAGTATCCAGAATCTAGAATTGAGTGTATAAACAAGCTCTTGGCAGCAATGAAAACATACAAACTTAAGGTGGCTCAAAGAGTCACTTTCTAAAGTTTGGAGAAAATATTATTATTATCTTGTATAATTCTTTAATTTTAAGGATCTAGATGTCCAAGGAAGTCAAGTAACTTAATCTATTTAGTCGGCTGGATAGAGACAGAGCTGGTATTAGAATATAAGCTGTCTCTTCAGGACTCAGTACTTTTCAAAAGTGCTTCCCTTTCAGTTGAGATCCTAAAGGAAGAACAGTTCAAGTATTAACAGACCAAGAAAGTAGGGCTGGTGAAAAGCAGACAGTGGCAACAATTATATTAAGTGAAAAAAGCAAGGGACAAAGTAGAATCTCAATTACATTTAAAAACTATTCTACAAAATGTGGAATACATGTTACAAAAAAAGCACATAGAGTATTTTTTATAAAGAAAGTTAAATAAGAAACATACCAAAATGTGCCGGGCACAGTGGCTCACACCTGTAATCCTAGCACTTTAGGAGGCCAAGGCAGGTGGATCATCTGAGGTCAGGAGTTCAAGACCAGCCTGGCAACATGGGAAAATCCTGTCTCTAATAAAAATACCAAAAAAAAATTAGCCAGGCTTGATGGCACGTGACTGTAGTCCCAGCTCCTTGGGAAGCTGAGGCAGGAGAATTGCTTGAACCTGGGAGGTGGAGGTTGCAGTGAGCCAAGATCGCACCACTGCACTACAGCATAGGTGACAAAGCAAGACTCCATCTCCAAAAAAAAAGAAACATACTGCCGGGCGCAGTGGCTCACGCCTGTAATCCTAACACTTTGGGAGGCCGAGGTGGGTGGATCACCTGAGGTCAGGAGTTCAAGACCAGCCTGTCCAACATGGTGAAACCCCATCTTTAAAAATAATAATTTAAAAAGAAACATACCAAAATGTTAATAAAATGATTTATAGTTGTGAGATTATGAATACATTTTGCTTGCGATTTTTTCTACTTTTCAGTGTTTTCCAAGTCTCCTGCACATATAGCATGGATTACATTCATAATCAGGAAAAAAAAGGTTAGTTTAAAAAATTACAGGTTATGTGAAATTGGCTGTGTACAATAATTATCTGTTCTCCTCCCCTCCAACAGAGATAATCAAGAGCTAACAAAAGTACACAATGGTCTTACTAAGAAAGAGAAAATATAGTGTTCCAAGAAAAACACTTTGCCCCTAAAACCCCGAGGTTCAAAGTTGAAATAAGGGTCAAGCCACGCACAGTAGTATACACCTATTGTCCCAGCTACCCAGGAGACTGAGGCAGGAGGATCTCTTGAGCCCAGGAGTTCAAGGCCAGCCTGAGCAACATAGTGAGACTCCAACTCAAAAAAAGAATGGTCAAAATTTATCAAAATCAACCTGTACTGTCTCCAGTGATCCTACTATGCTAGGAGGTGCATTGATACATTAGGTCATTTGATCACTGTAAGTCTGTTAACTTAGCATTATCACCTAGGAAATAAAATATTCAGAATGGTTTTAAAATATTCAAAGTTTCCAGGGTTCTACTGATAGATTTTAGGATACTGCATCACATTATTAAAAGAAATGTGGAAGAAAGCACCAATGGCCAGCTGTCACAAACGTTACACTCCATCGCCCCAATGTTTCAAGCGTGTTAGAGAAAGTGTGTCCACTTGCTAACAGGCAGAATAAAGACTAATAAATACATGTCTCTAATGCTTATTGCTAAAATTTCCATTTTAGGAACAATAGTAGAACGAATAACTTTCAAATTCATGAATCTTAACATTAAAGAAGAAAAAAAAAAAACCCAAGATGTTTACTCTCCAAGATTAAATACACCTGAGAACAGCACGGCTTCGTCATTACCGATCACAGTAACAGTATTACTCTGATGCTTTAGGGAACGTTCTGAGCGTCGGCAGGTCAGAAGTGACAGCCCGCGGGGCACCAGCACGGGCAAACCATGCTGTGTAACTCAGTATATGGAGTGATTCCATAAAGAGGCAATATTGGAGGCGGCGGGGAAGATCAGGAAAGAACTGTGAATACCTAAGAAAAAGAAGAATGGAAGTTAGCTCTCTTTACTGAGGCCGGAGCCTTCCGAGACCCACCGCATTTCAGCCCGACAAACCCGAGAGCACGTCCACTTCCTGGTTCACTTCTTCCGGGTTAACACATGCTCCCAGCCCCTCCTCTGCCACTACCCTTCTCCGGAGGAGTAGTCCTCGAGCATGCGTTAACAATGGACTAAAAAGACATAACTGAACTAAATGAGAAAAATGAAAAAAGCGAGAATGAAACTGTCATGAGAATACCGGCCTCGCGCCACACTTATCCAGATTGCGACCCCAGAGCGTGGGTGCAGATGGTGGGAGGGGTCAAGGCGGGAATAAACTACAACTTTCAGGAGCGACCACCAAAGAATCCTGGGAGTCGTAGTTTACCTTGCGGCAGCCTCCAACCCCCTATGCAGCCAAAGGTGGAGCTTTTGGTTTTCACAGTTAACTGCAAACCTAGGAGAGAGATTCTCTACGATTCTGATTAAGCGATCAAGACTTACAACATATTGCATGTGAAATTACAATTACAATTATAATGTAATTATACTGCTGTCTGATTTTAAAAAAATGAAAACTCTTTTTTTCATCATCCAAAAATTTAGAAGATTCTGGATGTAGTTTCTATACTTTCAGCTTCTATTGCTTCAGAAAATACCTAATGACTAAAGAAGAGTATAATTTTTTTTTTTTTGGGGGGGGACAGAGCCTTGCTCTGTTGCCAGCTGGAGTGCAGTGGCACGATCTCGGCTCACTGCTGCCTCCACCTCCCGGGTTCAAGCGATTCTCCTGCCTCAGCCTCCGGAGTAGCTGGGACTACAGGCGTGTGCCACCACGCCCAGCTAATTTTTGGTATTTTTAGAAGAGACAGGGTTTCACCATGTTGCCCAGGATGGTTTCGATCTCTTGACCTCGTGATCCACCCGCCTTGGCCTCCCAAAGTGCTGGGTTTACAGGCGTGAGCCACCGTGCCCGGCCAAATTTGTATTTTAAAAGTAGTAACAGGGCCGGGCGCGGTGGCTCAAACCTGTAAACCCATCTTGGGAGGCCGAGGCAGGCGGATCACCTGAGGTCAGAAGTTTGAGACCAACCTGACCAACATGGAGAAAACCCTCTCTAGTAAAAATTAACCGGGCATGGTGGGGGGCACCTGTAACCCCAGCTACTAGGGAGGCTGAGGTAGGAGAATCGCTTGAACCCGGGAGCCGGAGGTTGCAGTGAGTGGTGATCGCGCCATTGCACTCCTGCCTGGGCAACAAGGGGGAAACTCCGTCTCAAAATAATAATAATAATAATAACAGGATCCAAAAATTAGGTGACTGTATATTTCCACGTTAGAGATTTTATAATGTTGCTTGCACATAGGGAATATAGGGGCTCAACCTAGATTCATAGCTTACGAACCACTGATTAAGTGAAGAATGAAAACTCCAGTTAATAAACAATCTCAGGAAAACGCAAGCATGTTGTCCTACTTTGACTAATCCAGTGGGATCCTGCCCTTGGCTATCACATTTACAGTCTTTCTATCTCCATGCCTCAATTTTTCTTCCTGAAAGAAAAGGCAAAAAATGTCCCATATTACTGACTTTACAGAATATTTTCTTGGATTATAATCACATACATAGAAAGGAGAATTAGCTATACATGCAAAATAATATCTAACATTTATAACCAACTTCAAGGTACCTACTTCTATGTACTATGTATTAAATACTGTTCTAAATGGTTTTACCCTATTAATTCATTTAATTCTTACAACTTTAAAATGCTCATTTTGTAGAGGAGAAAACTGGGGCACAGAGAGCTAAAGTAACTTGTTCAAGGTAAAAAACAGTAAGTGATAGAGCCAAGATTCAATTAAGGCAATCTGTCTTAATGATCTGTGGCTCCTAAGCTCTGATACAGGGCCTCCTTGCTCCAAAAAAGGAAAGAAAACATTCAATCATGTGTTCAATAAATACTGAACATCAGCTATGAGCTATTCACTGTTCTAGGGATGAGAATTTAGCAATGAACAGAAAAGGCAAAAATCTTTGCCCACATGGAACTTATGTTCCAGTAAGGGAAAAGTTGCAAAGGATCTACATTACATCATTCTCCTAAATTATCTGAAATGTTCTTTAATTCTTTATTTTGATTTGTGTATTGAGTTATATAACTTAAGTAAAAAATATACATATATGTATATAGCTTTATTCTCCTTAAAAAATTAGTCTTACTGCTATGGACTGAATTGTTTATATTCATAATCATGTTCATATTGCTAATATTTATTTTTAAAATTCATATATTGAAGCCTTAACCCCTCCAATACATGAGACTCTATCAGACACAGGGCCTTTAACGTGATTAAGGTTACATGAAGTCATAAGGGTAGAGCTCTGACAGATTAGGATTAGTGCCTTCCTAAAAAGAGATACCAGAGATCTTGCTCACTCTCCCTGCTCAAATAAAGAAGAGGTTATGTGAGTACACTGTGAGATAGTGGCCACCTACAAGCCAAGAGTAGAGATATCCAACTGAAACCTACCTTGTTGCCGCCTTGATCTTAGACTTCCCGGCCTCCCAAGAGGCTGAGAAACACACTTCTGTTGTTTAGGCCACCCACTCTTTTTTTTTTTTTTTTTTTTTTTTTAATAGAGATGGGGTCTCGCTATGTTTACTAGGCTGATCTCAAACTCCCAGCCTCCTAAAATCCTGGGATTACAGATGTGAGCTACCATGCCTGACCCAGTCTATGTTTTATTGTTATGGCAGCCCAAGCTGACTAAGACACATATGTTGAAATTTATTGAGATAGTAAGTCTTCATTTAATGTCATCGACAGATTCTTGGAAACTGCCACTTTAAGCAAAAGGATGTATACGGAAATTAACTTTACAATAGGCTAGTTGAAATGAACAAGAGTTAATTGTTCATTTCTGGTCACAAAAATATCACCAAACTATTAAATAAAGATCAAACACTTCTAATACTAAACTCTGAAATAAATGTAAGCCACATACACATTTAAGAAAGACCGATAACAACGAGTAAGATAATTAATTCCCCGATTATTCCAGTTCAGTGTGATGAGTGGCAGGAGCCTCCCCTGGCAGTTCAGGACGCAAGGCACGAACCCACCCTGGACAGGCCACCTACCATGTCAGGGTGCACTCGCACTCACAGCACTCACTCACACTGGGACCATGTAGACATGCCAGGTCAGCTCACATGCACATTTTTGGAATGTGGGAGGAAACTGGAGTACCTGGAGAAAATCCACACAGATATGGGGAGAATATGCAAATTCCATACAGATCTTTGTCGTTTCTTTTTCTCCTTAGTGAGAGTTTGAATTTTGTATTAAAGAGCTAAAGAAGAGATGCCAGATGTAGGTGATGGGGAGGAAGGCAGCAAATCATACTGCCACGTGTGTACCTATGCAGCAATCTTGCATGTTCTTCACATGTACCCCCAAACCTAAAATGCAATAAAATAAATGGGAAAAAATAAAAATAAAAATAAAAAAGAATTCCTAATTTTACTTTTTTTCATAGTAAAATATATCTGATTAAAATTCCAACCCATTGCCAGTCTTCACATCATGGGATGTCTCAAGAGCTGTGGTCAAGCACTTAATCCCCAGGAGACCAGAAAGCACCTAAACCCCAGGGGACCAGAAAGCCACGTGCAGAGAAGCAGAGAACCAGGTCTTCCACAACCCTGGACATTCTCTGGGGAGCCAGACAGGGTGGCTGTAGATACTGGTTCCAGGCTAAGTTGAAATCTCTGGTCCCATCTGGGAAATTTTGAGAAGCACTGAAGCAACTTAAAATCCAAGCACACAAGCCATGACATCCTATGACTGGTAGCACACTATGAAGATGCACGTGGCTTTCTGGTCCCCTGGGGTTTAGGTGTTTGACCACAGCTCTTGAGACATCCTATGATGTGAAGATTGGCAATGTGTTGGAATTTTAATCAGATAAATTTTACTATAAAAAAAGTAAACTTAGGAATTCTTTAGCTATTTAATACAAAATTCAAACTCTCGCTGGGAAGAAAAGGAAATGACAAAGATTTCTCTATTTGTATTCTTATAAACAAGAAAAGGCAGGCTGGGCACTGTGGCACTTGTAATTCCAGCACTTTGGGAGGCTGAGGTGGGCCTATCACTTGAGTCCAGGACCCTGTCTCTTCAAAAAATACAAAAATTGACCAGGCATGGTGGCACGTGCCTGTAGTCCCAGCTATCCTGGAGGCTGAGGTGGGAGGATCACTTGAGCCTGGGAGCTCTAGGCTGCAGTGAGCCATGATCGTACCTCTGCACTCCAGCCTGGGTGACAGAATGAGACCCTGTCTCAAAAAAGAAAAAAAGAAAGAGAGAAGGAAAGAAGGAAGGAAGGAAGGAGAAAGAAAGGGAAAGAGAGAGATAAAAGGTAGCCATTTCTTATTTTCATATATTCATCGCTGGCTCTGATTTTTCTCAGCTTGAAACAAACGCTAGGAAATACGCCACCTTCTGGCACTATTTAAAATAGATTTCTCTCAAATAATTTTCAGAGTCAGGGACTTCTAAGAGGCCTTGAAAAAAGTCAATGTATCTTTTTCTGCTTTAAAAAAAAAAGCAGGTCTCCCTCAGCCTCAGCCATGGTGAGTAGCAGGGGCACGAGTCTGAATGCAGTTCGGGAGACCATGGACGGGATGCTGAATAAACTGTGTTGTGCACCTGCATTTTGAGTTTGATCCAGCATATGAGGTGTGGAATTTTCCACTGTGATGTCATGTGGGTGCTTAAAAAGTTTCAGATTTTGGAGCATTTCACTTTTCAGATTTTGGGATTAGGAGTGTTCAACCTGTATTAGTCACACGTTCTGCTTGAGATTTCAAGAATTTTGAATACTAGCTTAGTTATGGAAACTCTGTCTCTTTGTGTACGGCTTTGAGAACAAGGAATTAAGCTTTATCACTGGTTATTAGGGAGCTTCACAGGGCAACTGAAGCACTGAAGGTGAAAATACGTGTTTCACTGTGTATTGGAGGAGGACTTCCAAAATTAATATGAAAATGGAATGAGACAAGAAAAATTGCATTTGAATTAAGGCTGCTGAGAATAAAGCAAGCTGACTTTCTGGAGAAATTCTGATGAGATATGTCAAGCTCTGCAAGAGGATTTGAAGATTGCATTGTAGTCTAGAATGTACAATGAAATTACTGCATGCAGCAGTGTAGAAAAATTTCCTTTGTAAAAGAATGATAAAGCCATAGCTTTATAAATCAGTGGGAAGTGGCTTGCAGAGAGAACTATCAGATGTGTTTACATCGCATCTTACCCATGGTTCTAATGATTTAGCATTGCTACGCTAGTATTTATGTATTCCTTATTCATAGCTCTGATAGCTTTAATTTTCTAAGCAATTTATCAGATGTGCACATCTGCTGTGCCTGGTTAAGGTATAGGGGAACCCATCAGTAGTAATGAGTAGTAGTTATGACTTGTTGATATTTCCATTATAAACTTTAATTTTGAATTGTTTATGCATTATAACTGGATTTATATTGTATTGGGCTGAAAATTGACAGGATTTCAGCCACTATTTGGGAATTTTGATTTAGATTCATTATGTGTATCAGATTCTTGTTTTTTAAAATAAGAGCATGGAAAACATTTCTTGTAATCTGCTCTTTAACAAGGAATATTTAGTTTTTTAAACAGTTCGTTGGGCAGCTAATGGTGTGAACCAGGTCATTTTTGTATTGAGTAAAAAATTAAACTTTTAGAAACTTGAATTTTAAAAGTAATGACAATGCTTAGGTTAGTATTATTTGTAATTTGAATCATATATATCTAATGAGAATGTAGTTGAGAATGTTTTCTTAAAATTTTATACTATAAATGGAGGCTTAAAAAAATAGTATGTGACATGAAACATAGCAAACATGCAAAATTCCTGTTTATTACATAAAAGTAATTTGAGTGCTTACCTAATAAATCTGGAATGGTTAATATATTATTAAATGGGTGATGTGTTTCAAAAGATATTTGCTATTTTTTGAAGAAATAAGGATTTCTAGTCATTAAACAACACTTAACAATCAAATGTTCTGTATTAGGAATCATAAGTATGGTGCTTTTTTTTTTGACCTTCTTAACATCTTGATATCAAGGATTATAAGTATGGCATTTCAGAATTATTTTGTGAGTCATTGTTTTTGCCCTTAAAATTTTAACTCATCCAAGTAAATATTCAAAAATAAATTTTAGAAAATATAGAATAGTATTGATTCTGTTCCTATAACAGAATCTCCGTGGAGTTTTTTTGCAAAACTAATATGGATTTAATCTGATTTTATTATTTCTTAAATTTTAGATTTTTTGAGGTAACATTTAAATGATTGTACAAGCATTCACTCTAGTAGCATTTTTTGTTTTTCAGACAAGCTGAAGTGGTTTTAATAAGATTTAGTAATATTTAAATAGAAACCTTCTCTGCTATTTATTTTAAATCTAGAGTTGTATCATTTTGACTTTTTAAATGCCTGCCATCTTTACCATGTGAACTGGAAGGTCTTTTACTAGTAGAATAGGTTGAGGAGACAGTAAGAATTTGTGAAAAGTCATTGGATTGATGATAAACACTACAAATATTATGTGTTATTTATAAAATCATAAAGAACACTTTTGTCAAACTCCAAAATTTGTATATACTTCCAGGCCATAAGAGTTGACATAGTATCATTTGTGACTTTGTAGATTAAGTTGTTTACATATGAGACAAAGCAGGAAAATATATTGAGAAGGGATAATGTTTACAGAGGTCTTCTTTAATGTGTCACATTTTAAAAATGTAAACATATATTTTTAATGCATACTTAAGTAATATTTAAGAAACTAAACAAAATAATGATACAATTGCAGTGTTGTACTTGTCAATGACAAAACCATTTTGGTAGTACAAAAAAAAAAAAAAAGGAAAAAGAAAAACAAAGGCAGGGCAAAAACTAATTAATCCTGAAGACTCCCTTTTTTCCCCTAAACTAGTATTAGGCTAAGCTGAAGTCAGCTTTATTTTAACAAGGTCATTTAATGTTGTCTCCTATAACTTCTTAGTAATTTTATCTCCATCTGTCATTCTAAATAAATATATTTTTTAAATCCTTTATGTGTTTTCAGTTGTACATTCTCAAATTTACATTTCAATAAATTCTATTTTTTTCATCATTTTTCCTTTGCAGTGGTCTTCCAATGCCTTTTTTTTTTTTTCCCATGGACCCATGTCACAGAAACCAATATCTTTTTTTTTTTTAAAGATAGTGGTCTTACTCTGTTGCCCAGGCAGGAGTGCAATTCCTCGTTTTTGGAATTACTGAAAGAAAAGACTCTTTAAGTCTTTTTTTTTTTTTAAGACAGGCTCTCACTCTGTTGCCCAGGCTGGAGTATGGTGGCGTGAACCCAACTCACTGCAACCTCTGCCTCCCGTGTTCAAGCGATTCTCCTGCCTCAGCCTCTCCAGTAGCTGGGATTACAGGCACCCGCCACCACACCCGGCTAATTTTTGTATTTTTAGTAGAGTTGGGGTTTCACCATGTTAGCCAGGCTGGTCTCCAACTGCTGACCTCAAGTGATCTGCCCACCTTGGCTTTCAAAAGTGTTGGGATTACAGGTGTGAGCCACTGTGCTTGGCCTTCAAATACCCTTTATAAGCATTAAACTGTTTTGTAATTTAAAGTCTACATTGAGAAATACAATGAAATCTGTATTTTGTGTGCATGTGTGTGAATCTAGATGTATATCTTTTTCTTTTTTCATTTATTACAAAAATTTCAAGGGCTGGGCATGGTGGTTAACACCAGTAATCCCAGCACTTTAGGAGGCCAAGGCGTGTGGATTGCTTGAAGCCAGGAGTTTGAAACCAGCCTAGTCAACATGGTGAAACTCCATCTTTGCTAAAAATACAAAAATTAGCCGAGCGTGGTGGCGCGTGCCTGTAATCCCAGCTACCAGGAGGCTGAGATACGAGAATCATTTGAACCTGGGAAGTGGAGGCTGCAGTGAGCTCTCACGCCACTGCACTCTAGCCTGGGTGACAGAGGAAAACAAAAACAAAAACAAAACAAACAGAAAAGACATAGTGAGACCTTGTCTCTTAAGAAAATAAAAGCTTTTTAATAGTATCTAATATCTGGTCAGTGTTCAAATTTCCCTGTGTCAGATTTTTTTCTCTTTTTTGTGGCATTTTGCTTGTTCACATCAGGATTCAAATAAAGTACATACGTTGCAATTGGTTGTTATACTGTTGGTTTATTTTAATCTTTAGATTCTTCTTCCCTTCTTTTTTTGCCTTGAAATGTGTTTGTTGAAGAAACTGGATCCTTAGCCCTGAGGAGTTTCACACAGTTAGAATTTTTCTAGACTTGCAGTATATCATGTGTCCTTTGTTCCCTGTATGTCCTGTAAAGTGGTCTAGAAACTTGATCAGATTCAGGTTTAAATTGTTTTTGGCAAAACTACTTCATAGCTGTGGTTATGCTCTGTAGTTATGTGGACTTTGCTTATGGGAGTCTCTTAAAAGTTGTGTCTTTTAAGATATTAGAAGCTCTTAATTGCCTAGATCCATTTTTTTCGCTAGGTGTGGCAAAATGGTGAAATTTTATTACTCCTTCTTCATTGATTAGCTAGAACCTCTACAAAGAGAAATTTTGCTTATCAGCTATTTATTGACTTTGCTTTGTTATTTTTATTTTTATTTTATTTTATTTATTTTTTGAGACGGAGTTTCACTCTTGTTACCCAGGCTGGAGTGCAATGGCGCGATCTCGGCTCACCGCAACCTCCGCCTCCTGGGTTCAGGCAATTCTCCTGCCTCAACCTCCTGAGTAGCTGGGATTACAGGCACGCGCCACCATGCCCAGCTAATGTTTTTTGTATTTTTAGTAGAGACGGGGTTTCACCATGTTGACCAGGATGGTCTCGATCTCTTGACCTCGTGATCCACCCGCCTCGGCCTCCCAAAGTGCTGGGATTACAGGCTTGAGCCACCGCGCCCGGCCTGCTTTGTTATTTTTAAAAGGAAAAATGAAAACTTTTCTAAAGCATAAAGGTGATCAAAAGCCAGACACTGTGGCTCACACCTGTAATCCCAGCACTTTTGGGAGCCAAGGCAAGAAGACTGCTTGAACTCAGGAGTTGAGACCAGCCTGGGCAACATGACAAGACTTTATCCCTACAGATAAAAAAATTAGACTCGTGGTTATGCATGCCTGTGACTCCAGCTACTTGGGAGGCTGAGATGGGAAGATCACTTCAGCCTGGGAGGTCAAGGCTATAGTGAGCTGTGATCGCACTACTGCACTGCATTCCAGCCTGGGTGATAAGAGTGAGACACTGTTGCAAAAAAAAAAAAAATAAAATTATTTTAGATTAAATTTAAAACTTGCTTTCTGAAACAATTTCTAAGATTTCCAATTTTTATTTTAGTCTTAAAATAATTTTATTTTTAATTTTGTAGAGAAGGGATTTCACCATGTTGCCCAGGCTAGTCTTGAACTCCTGGGCTTGAGTGATCAACCCGCCTCAGCCTCCCAAAGTGCTGGGTTTACAGGCATAAGCCACCACACCTGCTCAAACTTCGGCCCATTCCAAAACCCTTAAAAACCCCAGCCTCAAACTCCTCAGGGAGATAAATTTGAGATGAAGTTAAAATTACAATGATGTGCAATTCCAAAATCCCAAAAGCTCTGAAAAATCTTATTTGCAATTCAAAACTAAAAATCTCTAAAAATTTAAGATTTTTTATAACTTCTTGTGTGGGCAAATTTGACCTAACCTGAACATTTGGCAGGCAAACCTGACCTGGTCTAATGTAAATTATTTAAATCTTTATTTGTCCTACTTGATGTAAGAGCTCATATATTTTACTGAAGAAATATTAATGTATAGGGTTGCAGAGTGCTGCCCCAGGTCCTGCTGAGCTGTTATGCAATGTTTGGAATATGCATTAACCTTCCTAAACCCCAAATATTCTGAATTTTGAAATATATTTGGTCCCAGTGTTTCAGATAAGGGACTATGAACTGTAATAAAAATATAGTAGTTAACTTTCATTGAGTACTTATTCTCTACCAGGTAATGCTCTAAATGTGTTAGATTTAACTCACTTAATCTTCACAACAAACCTATGATGTAGGTTCAATTGCAATACTTCTTTTAGGAAACTGAGGCCAGCATGGCCAAATGAATTGCTCAAGATTATGCCCAAGGGACAGTCTAATGGCCAAAAACATTTGAACTAAGACAGCTGGGTTGCACTGTGACCTTGCATCTGCCCCTGTATTCCATATCTCACTAAATGGCACCATTTTCTACCAGCTCTCAATGATGTGGCTCCAATCTTGCCTAGTTCTCTGTCATGATGTAACCATAGAAGCTCCATTGCCTGATGCACATGGCAAGTCAATACTGAGACACTGGGTTATAGCAGATAAAGAGCTTTAATCACAGGGCCTCTGAGTAAAGAGATAGGAGGAAATCTCAAATTCATCTGCCTGAGGAGTTTGGGGCTGAAGTTTTTAAGGGTTTTGGAATGGGCCGAAGTTTGAGCATTGCTGATTGGTCACAGAGTGCAGGGTGAAGTCATGGGAGAGGGAGATGAAGAAACTATGTTCTTGCTGGGCGCTGTGTCTCATGCCTGTAATCCCAGCACTTTGGGAGGCCGAGGTGGGTGGATTACCTGAGGTCATGAGTTTGAAACCAGCCTGACCAACATATTGAAACCCCATCTCTACTAAAAATACAAAAAATTAGCTGGGCATGGTGGCACATGCCTGTAATCCCAACTACTCAGGAGGCGAAGGCAGGAGAATTGCTTGAACCTGGGAGGCAGAGCTTGCAGTGAGCAGAGATTGTGCCACTGCACTCCAGCCTGGGCGACAGAGTGAGAGTCCATCTCAAAAACTAAACAAAAAAAGAGGCCAGACATGCTGACTCACACCTGTAATCCTAGTACTTTGGGTGGCCAAGTGGGCGGATTGCCTGAGCTCAGGAGTTCAAGGTCAGCCTGGGCAACACAGTGAAACCCCACCTCTAATAAAATACAAAAAATTAGCTGGGCGTGGTGGCAGGTGCCTGTAATCTCAGCTACTTGGGAGGTTGAGGAAGGAGAATCTCTTGAATCTGGGAGGCGGAGGTTGCAGTGAGCTGAGATCACACCACTGCACTCCAGCCTGGGTAACAGAGCAAGACTCTGTCTCCAAACAAAAAAGAAACTATATTCTCACACTGATTCAGTTCTGTGGGCACCTTGAAACTGGTTGGCATCAGCTATTCCACTGAAATTCAGGATCTGAAAACCATTTAAAGCAATTCTTAAACAAATTTCTCATTATTATGACATCAGAGATCTATAAGAACAATGGGGATATAAATCAATCCTTAAAAGAAAGCCTTAGGATTCTAACATCAGAAATCCTATTGATATAGGAATTGAGAAGAAATCACTTACACAGGTAATAAGGGTATGGGAGTAACCAAACACCATCTCACATTTGACAATGCTTCCTGTATAATTTTTATACCAAGTAAGCCAAATTATGTCATTTTTGGACTTTAGGGAAACTAATATCTTAAAGGATTAATTAGGTCAAAAAAAGATATAATTTGATTTTAGAAAGTTTGTCAAATATCAAAGGTTTAAAAACACTTGATATTACAGGTAATTGTAAAATAAGTCATTCCCAGGAGGTTGAGGCAGGAGAATTGATTGAACCTGGGAGGTGGAGATTGCAGTGAGCAGAGATCACGTCACTGCACTTTATCCTGGGTGACAGTGAGAGTCTGTCTCAAAAAAGAATAAGGAAAGAAAAGAAAAGAAAAAGAAACATTTCCTTTAGACCTTTAAGTAGACATTTTAGCATCAGGCTACAGCAAATAGAACTTAAGGGGAAAACAAAACTTATATGAGCTGAAAATGAGTTGAAGAAGTGTGTTACTATTTCATGCCCTTTAAAAGGGGAGAAAAATAACCAAAAATGACAAGATATAATAAAAGTTGAACTTTGTATTAAACAAATTAAAATATTTTTCTTTCTTTCTTTCTTTTTTTTTTTTTTTGAGACAGATTCTCGCTCTGTAGCCCAGGCTGGAGTGCAGTGGTGTGATTTTGGCTCGCTGCAACCTCCACTTCCTGGGTCCCTGTTCAAGCAATTCTCCTGCCTCAGCCTCCCAAGTAGGTGGGATTACATGAACACACCACCATACCCAGCTAATTGTTATATTTTGTTTTTAGTAGAGATGGGGTTTCACCATGTTTGCCAGGCTGGTCTTGAACTCCTGACTTCACGATCCACCTGCCTTGGTCCCAAAGTGCTGGGATTACAGGCATGAGCCACCACACCCAGCCAAATTAAAATCTCTTATAATTTATTAAGAATAAATTAATCCCTCAAGAAAATTAATTTTATTGTTCTAACCAATTATTTAGTGTATAAGTGTTTTCTTTTTTTTACATCAATCCCGATCTCTAGAGAGACCATAATAATTTATCTTTAATTTTAGACAAGGTAATCATAAGAAAGTTTTTGGTTTTTTTTCTTATAAATTATGACATGCTTGGACTTTTCCATTTATGACATGCTTGGACTTTCTGGTTTGTCATGAACATCCTTTTTTTTTTTTTTTAGACAACCAGTCATTTTATTCTAGGGTTAAATTTACCATAAAAGATTCTTTCTTATATAAAGTTATTTCTCTTTAAGCTTTCTTACCAAAAACAAAACCTCTTTATTTTTATAACTTTCTTTACATCTCTCTTATTTCCTGGTTCCTTTCATCTTGTTTTGCACATAACCTTTAAATAAGCTTTGAATTGGACAAAAATTGTTCACTTTAAAACAAGGACACACTTTATTTTAGAATGTTTTCCTACAATATGTTTTTATTAGAAAATACCCAGATAACAAAATATCTATTATTTAATTTAATATAATTTCAGATTCTAAATTATGATGAGTTTTTACCTAATTATTTACCTATGTTACTTATGAAAACTGTGATAGTCATGATTTAAAGTTATGAAACTGCCATAGCAAAATTATAATTAAGACAGTGAAAAAGATCTGACCTAACTGACTCCATCTTGCTTCTAACCTCCAATCTGTCCTTGTTCATTCCTGGACATAGGACAAACTAACCTTGGGAAAACTTAGTTTATAGTTTAGCTTTGAAACAAAAATAACAGTCCTTTCCCAAAACAAACCTTACTGCCTGTGGACTAGACTGCCTAAAGCCACAAGATTAGAAGTTATGGCAATCTGGCCGGGTGCGGTGGCTCAAGCCTGTAATCCCAGCACTTTGGGAGGCCGAGGCGGGTGGATCACGAGGTCAAGAGATCGAGACCATCCTGGTCAACATGGTGAAACCCCGTATCTACTAAAAATACAAAACATTAGCTGGGCATGGTGGTGCGTGCCTGTAATCCCAGCTACTCAGGAGGCTGAGGCAGGAGAATTGCCTGAACCCAGGAGGTGGAGGTTGCGGTGAGCCGAGATCGCGCCATTGCACTCTAGCCTGGGTAACAAGAGTGAAACTCTGTCTCAAAAAAAAAAAAAAAAAAAAGAAGTTATGGCAATCTCACCAAATTCAAGATGTAGCTATTTTCATTAAACCAATATCTATGTCCTATTTATTAAAAATTACCTAAGCAAAGATCATTCTGTTTTGGGCTGGTTTATAGTTTTGTAACCCCTATGCCAAATTTTGAAACTTTGTAGTATTTGGCAAGGATAATTATGAAATTGCTTAATAAATGCAAACAAAAATTTATGTTGGCAATTTTTAAGATATTTCTATTATTAGTTTACCAATACTTTTAAAGCTAACTTATTTATTGAAGATTTTACTTGGGCCAGACATGGTGGCTCATGCCTGTAATCCCAGCACTTTGAGAGGCTGAGGCGGGCAGATCATGAGGTCAGGAGATTGAGACCATCCTGACCAACATGGTGAAAACCCGTCTCTACCAAAATACAAAAAATTAGCTAGGCGTGGCAGTGCATGCCTGTAGTCTCAGCTACTTGGGTGGCTGAAGCAGGGGAATCACTTAAACCCAGAATGTGGAGGTTGCAGTGAGCCGAGACTGTGCCACTGCACTCTGCCACAGCGACAGAGCAAGACTCCATCTTAAAAAAAAAAAAAAAGATTGGCCGGGCGCGGTGACTCACGCCAGTAATCCAAGCACTTTAGAGACCAAGGCGGGCGGATCACCTGAGGTCGGGAGTTCAAGACCAGCCTGACCAACATGGTGAAACCCCATTATAAAAAAAAAAGGCCAGGCGCAGTGGCTCACGCCTATAATCCCAGCACTTTGGGAGGCCGAGGTGGGTGGATCACAAGGTCAAGAGATCGAGACCATCCTGGTCAACATGGTGAAATCCCGTCTCTACTAAAAATACAAAAAATCAGCTGGGCATGGTGGCACGGGCCTGTAATCCCAGTTACTCAGGAAGCTGAGGCAGGAGAATTGCCCGAACCAGGAGGCGGAGGTTGCGGTGAGCCGAGATCGCGCCACTGCGCTCCAGCCTGGGTAACGAGTAAAACTCGGTCTCAAAAAAAAAAAAGATTTTACTTAAGTCATGTAAACTTGAAAAAGTATTTGACTAGTCTTTTTTCCTGATTAAAGTATTTGACTCACACATTTTTATTTTCTTGTTAATTAATTGGAGCTCTTTTAGATATATTCAATAGTGAAACATTGTGTATGCAATACAAAAATACATAGACAGGAATGGTAATAGAAAGACACCTTACAGATTCATAAGCAGCTTTTTTTCCTTATACTTTCAAACTCTTGATGACCTGTCTCACTATCCTAAGCAGTTGCTAGCTAAATAGCTTTAAATTTGCATATTAAAGGTGACAACTCAGGTGAAAATCAAATAGCAAAATTTACATGATAAGGTATAGAGAGAAAACGTCTGGTTGCTAGAGGAAAATTAAAATGAATTTAATTGCCAATTAAAAATAAAATTATAGAAATTATAAAGGCCTATTATTATTTTAAAAATTTTAATTTAATTTTGGTTTTTTTGACATGAGGTTTCACTTTTGTTGCCCAGGCTGGAGTGCAATGGTGTGATCTCACCTCACTGCGACCTCCACCTCCCGGGTTCAAGTGATTCTGCTGCCTCACCGCCTTAAGAAGCTGGGATTATAGGCACATGTCTCTATACCCAGCTAATTTTTTGTATTTTTAGTAGAGATGGGGTTTCACCATGTTGGCCAGACTGGTCTCGAACTCCTGACCTCAGGTGATCCATCTGCCTTGGCCTCCCAAAATCCTGGGATTATAGGTGTGCGCCAGCATGCCCAGCCAAAAGTCCTTTTAAACACACACACACACACACACACACACACACACACACACACACAAAGATCCTATAGCTTTTACTTCAAAACTTTAGGCATGAGATAAGTACAAATTTGCTGGCTGATTCAAACAGTGGTTTTTATCTTAATAGACAAATAACAGCAGATTTAAAGCAGGTAGAAAGGTAAATAGAGATAAAAGAGAACTTAGGAACTCTATAGTTTGCAGGTTGACCTTAGGGCTCTTTGTTCTTAATGTAAATGTGCACAAAGACCATACTACTTCCATTTTACATAAACTCTGGCAAGTAGAGGTGCCATAAAACCTTCAGAGTACTCAAAAGGGGGTAATTCTCCTTGCTTTCTCCTCACTCTTAGATTATTTGTTTCCCACTTTTTTTCTTAAAAGGAGGAACTGAGTTGTGGCCTAGGATTTTTGTGTGGTGAATGAACGTGAGTTGCTTGTGGGCAAGACAACAAAGTGTGTCACCTATCAGTCATTTCCACCCTCTTTCATGTTTTAGTTTCTCTCTCCAGAGGTCTATGACCTCTGAGAGGACTTGAAACACCTGGTGATCAGCCCTTATATGCATTTCCTGGATGAGCGTTTTTAAAGATTAATTTTTGTTTGGGATTTTACAGTAGGGCCACTGCACATCACAGGGGTCAACCCCCCAGACACTCCCATGAGGCCCCTGGTCACCCAGGGGTGCCTTTCTATTGGAAGGAGCAAATACCCTTTCTCTTTGGAACTGAGAAAACTCAGTCTCCCATTAACCTATGAAAACAACCATTCATTTCCTCATGTGAATGCTCACAAACAAGCTGAATTGAGATCAACTAGGGGAGAAAAAGCAATGGAGAAGATCCTTTAGAATACAGCTCTGAACTAGAATCAGGATCCTTAAACAACCACTTTCTATGAGAAAAAAAAAAGAAACAACCAAAACCACTTCATGTAAACTGTGCTCAGCCACGCCAAAGTTTGTAGCTCTTAGCTGCCATTACACACGCCAAGGTCAAATCCTTTCACAGTATGAGGTAATCTCTGGTACCTCCAAAGCCAAAGACATCAGGTCATGTCATACAGAAAAAGAGAGCTTTTAGATCTAAGAACAATCTGATCATGACTCTTGAAACTCCACAAAAAACACGGAACACCCCAGAAAGGGTGAGTGGTGCCTTTGTTCTGAGTTATTTAGAGAAGTTCAAGTCATTAGAAGCCTTCTTTAGATTTTTTTGGTACTGCAGATGGCAATGGGGGAGGGAGGTATGGGGTGGAAGAAAAGTAAATGAAAGAACATTTGTTTCGTTACGATAGGAAGCAAACACAGAAACCAAGTATATGATTTTGTGGTTTTATTTTTTGGTTTTTGTTTTTCCTCTTTTGCAGCTGTGAGAAATTTTAGCCAAATTAGAGAGGCTTTGTTGCCCATTACTTAGAATTCTCACTCAGATTTGACCAGGTAGAGTTGGTCAGGTAGAGTTGGTTAAATCTGATGGGAGAAAGACGGGAACAAGCAAAAACAACAACAAAAAACAAACAATATGATCACGGGGCACTCTAATGGTAAGAAGGAATTAAGATCAGCTTATTGTTAAACTTCAGTCAAGACAAAATCCCAATTCCCAGGGATGGGTCTCAGGCTAAAGACTGCCTTCTACCATCCTAGAAGCAAGAAAAACACTCGAACTCATCTTCCCTGCTGGGTTCAAGCTCAAACTACATAAAGGATTTACCTACCTTTCAACATCATGGGAGCAGAAAATTTTGCCTTCCTTGTAGGAAGCAAGCAAAATGCCAAAAACAAAAAACAAAACAAACAAACAAAAAAAAAGGCGGGGGTAATTGTACAGCAAAATAAACTTTAGATCTTGACCAAATTTGGGGAAATAGGAATTTTCTGGTGGGGATGCTTCCAGACCTCAGCAAACTGTCCTGTTGATTTGAGCCAATAAAATTAGCTTATGCTGGTACCAAGCATGAACAGGAAATTTGTCAAAGGTCAGAGGCATCTTCACTCAGAATCCCTCCGTGGTTACCAAAATGTGAACCCCAAATATCTGAGACAGGTCTCAGTTAATTTAAAAGTTTCTTTTGCCAAGGTTGAGGATGCGCACCTGTAACACAGCCTCAGGAGGTCTGGACAAGTGCCCAAGGTGCTCAGAGCATAATGTGGTTTTATACATTTTAGGGAGCCATGAGACATCAATCAACACATGTAAGATAAACATTGGTTTGGTCTGGTAAGGTGGGACAACTGGAGGAGAGGAAGGGGCTTTCAGGTCATAGGTAGGTAAGAGACAAAGGTTGCATTCTTTTGAGTTTCTTTTTTTTTTTTTTTTTTTTTTTT
>NW_022436972.1:24506333-24534652 GCF_009761245.1 Sapajus apella | reverse complement strand
TGCCTCCTGAGTAGCTGGGATTACAGGCACGCGCCACCATGCCCAGCTAATTTTTTGTAGTTTTAGTAGAGACGGGGTTTCACCATGTTGACCAGGATGGTCTCGATCCCTTGACCTCGTGATTCACCGCCTCGTCCTCCCAAAGTACTGTGATTACAGGCGTGAGCCACGGCGCCCGGCTCTTTTGAGTTTCTAATTAGCCTCTCCAAAGAAGGCAATCAGATATACATTTATCTCAGTAAGCAGTGGGGTAATTTTCAATAGAATGGGAGGTAGATTTCCTCTAAGCAGTTCCCAGCTTGACTTTTCCCTTTAGCTTAGTGATTTTGGGGCCCCAAGATTTATTTTACATTCACAGGAGCAATGGGGATACAAACAAATGGTCAATATCTGGTGCTATGTGACTTTTGGTTACAAGGAAGTAGGCCAAAGTGCTGCTGGATTAATGGTTAATTATAACTATATTTCTGTCCAGAATTCTTGTTAACACTGTGAAGCGACTTTAATGACATCCTCCAAGATCCTCGTTTTCAGCTCAAGAGGATGATCTATTTCCTGAAAACATACTTTCAAACATTTTTTTTGTTCATACTGCTAAAGCATGTTTTTAAAAGGTAAAGCTACAACCCTTGTGCAAATATAAAGTTGAACATGACAAAATGATTAATTTATTAATAAATCAGGAAATCAGTAGATGTTATTACCAGTTAAAGAAAATGCTGAGACAAGTAAGCACACCATAAGGAATTCTGAAACAAATTTGTTGAAACCCTTTCCTGTTTCCCCTGAGAATATTTGCTGGGGGTGCTTGTGGCTGCAATGTTTACTCCGAGATAACTCTGCCACAAAATATCTTGATTTTATTATTATTACTACTATTATTATTTTTTGAAACACAGTTTAACACCATTGCCCATTTTCAAGTGATTCTTGTGCCTCAGCCTCCCAAGTAGCTGGGGTAACAGGTGTGCACCACTGTGCCTGGCTAATTTTTGTATTATTAGTAGAGACAGGGTTTCACCATGTTGGTCCGAGTCATCTGGAACTCCTGACCTCAAGTGATCTGCCTGCCATGGCCCCTCAAAGTGCTGGGATTACAGGCATGAGCCTCCATGTCCGGCCCATTATAATTTTCGTGTCACTCTAGTATACCAACTTTGGAAACAAGACATCATTTTGTTATAGCATTCTGTTTTTAGTAGTGGTACTTCCATTTACAAAATATAGTAATTCTTGATTGCTGAAAATGTCAAATCTTAGAAAACATAACATTCCTATGCATGATTTTAACTTCGTTCTGAAACAGTTGTTGCCAAAGATTCGTTTGATGAATCAGGTTTTTCCAAATTAGTTGATTCTGATGATTCAGACAATTCTAATGTTAGTTCTGTTTAGAAATAACTCCAAGAACACTTTTTTTTGAGACGGAGTTTTTGCTCTGTTGCCAGGCTGGAGTGCAATGGCTCAATTTTGGTTCACTGCAACCTCTGCCTCCTGGGTTCAAACGATCCTCCTACCTCAGACTCCCGAGTACCTGGGATTACAGGTGCACACCACAATGCCCAGCTAATTTTTGTATTTTTAGTATAGACAGGATTTCACCATGTTGGCCAGGCTGATCTCAATCTTCTGACCTCAGGTGATCCACCCACCTTGGCTTCCCAAACTGCTGGCATTGCAGGTATGAGCCACTGTGCCTAGCCTAAGAACAGTTTTTGTATTTTATTTTCACATTGAAAATCAGTCAGATTAGGCCGGGCGCGGTGCACGCCAGTAATCCCAGCACTTCGGGAAGCCAAGGTGGGCATATCACAAGGTCAAGGTCAAGAGATCGAGACCATCCTAGCCAACATGGTGAAACCCTGTCTCTACTAAAAATACAAAAAATTAGCTAGGCATGGTGGCATGCGCCTGTAGTCCCAGCTACTCAGGAGGCTGAGGCAGGAGAATTGCTTGAACATGGGAGGCAGAGGTTGCAGTGAGCCAAGATTAAGCCACTGCACTCCAGCCTGGCGATAGAGCAAGGCTCAGTCTCAAAAAAAAAAAAAAAAAGAAAGAAAGAAAGAAAGAAAGAAAATCAGTTAGATTTGCTTCAGGCTCAAAGAGTGTATTTATGTCAGGTTAAATGAGTGTTATCAGTACTTTGTTTTTTCCTAAATGGGAAAAGGGTTAAAAGATGAACAACTTCAAGACCATAATCACTTGCTCCTCCATTGTACACAATTTACATTTCTATGGACAAGAATCATTTGCATTATTATCAGTTTTCCACAACTTATAGGTGTTGTAAAATGGCTTAAAGGCAGTTTACATGACAGGACACCTCATAATTCACCCATTTCAAAGTCTTTAATAATTTTTCTTGACATTACTAATTCCTCTACCTAGATTGTAAATCACTAAAATTCTTTTCATCAAATCAGTTCTTTTTTTTTTTTTTAGAAGGTGTTTTACTCTGCCGCCCAGGCTGGAGTGCAGTGGCCTTGATCTCAGCTCAATGCAACCTCCACCTCCTGGGTTCAAGTGATTCTTGCGCCTCAGCCTCCCAAGTAGCTGGGATTACAGGCACGCACCAGCATGCCTGGCTAATTTTTGTATTTTTAGTAGAGATGGGGGTTTCCTCATGTTGCCCAGGCTGATCTTGAACTCCTGACCTCAAGTGATCTGCCTGCCTTGGCCTCCCAAAGTGCTGGGATTAGAGGTGTGAGCACCACACCTGGCCAAATCAGTTCTTATTAAATACTACCATGTGCCAAGCACTCTGCTAAGTGCTGGGGGGCTCAATGGTGAGGAAAGCTAATATCATTCCAACTGTCATCATCTTTTAGTTTAGTTTTTTTCTTTTTATACTTACTGAAATCACCTTTCCAAAAGTTATAACAGTGAGAAAATCACGACAGTGAAGGCGATCTAATCTAGCCAACCCCTCTCTTGCCTTTAGCTTTCAAGCTGCCAAGCTAGCTTTGGAAGACATTTAGTTTATAGTTTCAATGATAATGAAACTTTCCCCAAACTCAGCTGCCTTTGTAAAGCAATGAGAGACCACCAGGCTAGGGGGAGGAAAGGAGCCTGAATTCTGTTAAGCTGTGGACAACATCACTATTGTAGAACCTATTGGCCTTTTGAGATATCTTTTCAGGTTTTGTTTTGTTTTGTTTTTGAGATAGAGTCTCCCTTTGTTGCCCAGGTTAGAGTGCAATGATGTGGTCTCGGCTCACTGCAACCACCACCTCCTGGGTTTAAGTGATTCCCCTGCCTCAGCCTCCTGATAGCTGGGATTACAGGTGCCTGCCACCATACCCAGTTAATTTTTTTTTTTTTTTTTTTTGAGACAGAGTCTTGCTCTGTCACCCAGGCTGGAGTGCAGTGGCACGATCTTGGCTCACTGTAACCTATGTACTCCCGGGTTCAAGCGATTATCCTGCCTTAGTTTCCCAAGTAGTCCCAACTACTCAGGCATGCGTCACCATGCCCAGCTAATTTTTGTATTTTTAGTAGAGACAGCGTTTTACCATTTTGGCCAGGATGGTGTCTATATCTTGACCTTGTGATCTGCCCACCTCGGGCTCCCAAAGTGCTGGGATTACAGGCATGAGCCACCATACCCAGCTGCAGCTGATTTTTATATTTTTAGTAGAGGTGGGGTTTCACCAGGTTGGTCAGGCTGGTATTGAACTCCAGACCTTGTGATCTGCCTGCCTTGGCCTCCCAAAGTGCTGGGATGACAGGTGTGAGACACCACGCTTGGCCTCTTTTGAGGTTTTTTGCATGTCTGACACCCATGGCTCTACCTGGACCCACTCAGAAGCTACTTAGTGCAAGAGGACAGCTTCAACTCCTTATGATTTCATCTCTGCCCCAACCAATCTGCAATATAACCACTCCCATCCCTTCCCTCTAGCTAACTTTGGAAAACCCTATGAGCCTTTGATGAGATTGATTTGAGTAATAACTCTGTCTCCCATGTGGTGTGGCTGGCCCCACATCAATTAAACTCTTTTTTTTTTTTTTTCAAGACAGGATCTCCTACTCTCTGTCACCAGACTGGAGTACAGTGGTGCAATCTTGGCTCACTGCAGTCTCTGCCCCTGGGCTCAAGCTGTTCTCCCACCTCAGCCTCCTGAGTAGTTGGGGCTACAGATGTATGCCACCATGCCCAGCTTTTTTTTTTTTTTTTTTTTTTGATATTTTAGTAGAGATGGTGTTTCACTATGTTGCCCAGACTGGTCTTGAACTGCTGAGCTCAAATTATCTGCCCACCTCAGCCTCCTGAGTAGTTGGGGCTACAGGTGTATGCCACCATGCCCAGCTATTTTTTTTTTTTTTATTTTAGTAGAGATGGTGTTTCACCATGTTGCCCAGACTGGTCTTGAACTGCTGAGCTCAAATTATCTGCCCACCTCAGCCTCCAAAAGTGCTGGGATTACAGGCATGAGTCACCATGACTTGCCAAAGTCTTTCTTTACTATAATGGCATAGTCTTTTTTGTGCAGCAGGCAGGAAGAACCCATCAGGTGGTTACAATACCAGTTTATTATAAAGGATATTACAAAGGATATAGAAGTGATGCATAGGGCAAGGTTTGGGGACGGGGCATGAAGCTTTTATGCCCTCTCCTGAAGCATCACCCTCCAGAAACCTCCACATGCTCAGTTCTTCAAAAGCTCTCCAAACCTCCAAAAGGGAGGCTTCATTACATAGGCATGACTGATTTAAGCTTTGGTCATTGGTGACCAAATTAGCCTTCAGCCCCTCTCCCTTCCCTGAATGTTAGGGAGTGGGGCCGAAAGTCCCAACCCTCTAAACCTACCTTGGCCTTTCTGGTGACCAGCTCTCATCCTAAAGTTAAAGTTACCTAGGGGCTGCCAGCCATCAGTCAACTCATTAGCATACAGCAGATATCACTTTGGAGATTCTAAGGATTTTAGGAGTCATATGACAGGAAACTGGGTCAAAGACCAAATATATATTTCACAGTACTACAGTCCACTCACAAGACTCTTACATCAAAAGGATATACAACTCAAAAGATACTGCTCTATTACTAGAAACCCATTTAATTATTAATAACTAGTCTAGTTCATTATATTTGTGAATGTCTGCCATAGTGAGGCCACTCAGGTCTGCAAACTTCCATTCCGTCTTGTCAGGTTCCTGAGATGCTCCAAGCCTCTTTCAAGATGTTAATGTAATATTATCCCTCAATGTATAACCCATTTATTCACTCCTTTAACCATCGGTGGGGGGTGTCCAGGTTCTTGGCATCTTGAACAAAGAATTGGAAAAATTGCACAAACAAAGCAAGGAAGGAATGAAGGGTTTTATTGAAAATGAAAGTACATTTCATAGTGTGGGAGCAGGCCTGAGCATAGAGGCTCGAAGGCCCTATTACAGAGTTTTTGTGAGTTTAAATACCCCCTAGAGGATTCCATTGGTTCCTTGGAGTACGCCCCACGTAAATGGAGAAGATGAAGTAAAGTTACAAAGTCATTTTCGGCCTACGCCCTATGGAGAGGATATTTCCTGTTACAGCTGAAGTGCGAATTGGCCTTATGTTCCTGCCTCCAGACCCTGCCTCACTATTCCTTCTTCTCTCCACTAATTTCCAAACTTTTCCACCTTTGCAAGGGACTTTAGAATCGGCCACTGCACTGGTCTAGATTGCAGGCAAGTCTAGTAAGTACCTCCCCTCAGTCCATCCTCATTTGGTAGGATAAGAACATAGATGAAGAACTAGTGAACCATCTTTACCAAAAGGCAATATAGCTGCATTCACTCTTAGTCCCTGTAATAAAAAATAAAAGTCTAAGGCCTTCCAGCCATCTGAATGGATCCCTCCTCTCTGCCAAGGGCATTCCAAAGTTATCCTGGAAGACTAGTTTCAGGCCATGATGGGAAGGCAGAGATGCCTTGTTATACTTTCCTTCTCCACCTCCTTTTTGGAATTACTGATAGAACAGACTCTTTAAGTATTTTTTTTTGAGATGAAATTTTGTTCTTGTTGCCCAGGCTGAAGTGCAATGGCACGATCTCAGCTCACTGCAACTTCTGCCTCCCAGCTTCAAGCAATTCTCTTGTCTCAGCCTCCTGAGTGGCTGGGATTATAGGCACCAGCCACCATGCCCAGGTAATTTTTTATGTTTTTAGTAGAGATGGGGTTTCACCATGTTGGCCAGGCTGGTCTTGAACTCCTGACCTCACGTGATCCACCTGCCTCAGCCTCCCAAAATGCTGGCATTGCAGGTGTGAGCCACTGTGCCCAGCCAACTCTTTAAGTCTTCTAAGAAACATTTACAATGTTCTCTCTTTGAAACCTGCTACCTGGAGGCACTATCTGCATGATAAAACCTTGGCTCCAACAACCTTTTAACGTAACCCAGACATTCCTTTCTATTGATTCTGGGTCCTTAGATAATAACTCTTTCAACCAATTGCCAATCCAAAAAATATTTGAATATGCCTGTAAGTTGGAAGCCCCACTTCTAGTTCTTCCACCTGAGGACTAAGCTCTGATTTTTTTTTTTTTTATCTTGCCCAAATTCCTACCTAAGGGGTCTAGGGAGTCATGCCCTAGAAACCATAAATTCTCATCAGATAGGTTTTATTTGACCCTATGTATCATGACTTACTTTTCAACCTGACTCTGGCATAACTTTATGAAACACGAAAACAAATATTTAACTCAAAAATATATTTCCTCGCTATGCCTTGAAATTGCCCTGCAAAGTCTCTCATGGGAAAAATCTACATTCTATAGAGAATCTCCTTTCCCCTTTGTTTTCCTTCCTCCCTTTCCACAGCCAGGAGATAATCAATTAAGAGCCAGGCATCCTTTTAGGTTTGACACTAAACATTTTACAACGTGCTCTCTCTCTCTCTCTCTCTCTCTGAAGGCTACTATCTGAGAGATTGCTCTGCAAAGTAAAACTTGGTTTCCACAGTCCTTTATCTTAACCTGAATATTCCTTTCCATTGATCCCAGGTCTTCAGATAAATTCAACCAATTGTCAACCAGAAAATATTCAAATTTACCTATAGCCTGGAAGCCCCCTGCTTTGATGTATTTCTTCTTTTTTTTTTTTTTTTTTTTGAGATGGAGTTTCGCACTGTTGCCCAGGCTGTAGTGCAGTGGCACAATATTGGCTCACTGCAATCTCTGCCTCCTGGGTTCAAACAATTCTCCTGTCTCAGCCTCCTGAATAGCTAGAACTACAGGTGTGCGCCATCACGCCCAGCTAATTTTTCTGTATTTTTAGTAGAGACGGGGTTTCACCATGTTGGCCAGGATGGTCTCGATCTCCTGACCTCATGATTCACCTGCCTTGGCCTCCCAAAGTGCTGGGATTACAGGCATGAGCCACTGTGCCTGGCCAAATGTATTTCTTAAATGTATTTGATTGATGTCTCCTCATGCCTCCCTAAAAATATAGAAAACCAAGCTGTACCCCGACCACCTTGGGCACATGTTCTCAGGATCTCCTGAGGGCTGTGTTACAGGCCACTGGTCACTCATATTTGCCTCTGAATAAATCTCTTCAAATATTTTACAGAGTTTGACTCTATTCATTGACACCCCAATTTTGCCAGATGGGGTAAAGGTACAACCCTCCTCGATGAGGTCCCTAGGAATCCTGGCATAAGGTTTAAACACACAGTGAGAGTTTCTTGCTTATAAATTACTCTTGCTTCCAGCATTTGTAGTTTCATCCTGGATCCTAGGACCTCTGCATCGGGTAGCAGAGGAAAAAGTTTAGGTGATGTGGGGAAGAAAGAAAAGAAACTACAATCATTATAGCAGTACGCCCCTCCCTTGGTAAGAGCTGTATATCATCCCAGCATTGTCCCCACCCCCTCTTCCTCAGATCAACCAGAACCACAGGAGAATCCGGTGAATCACCAGAATCCAGTGAGGACCTTGCGTCCCTCTCATGTCGATTGTAAGCGCACATCAGGAAGGCGTGTAAGCCAGCCTTTCATGCACTTACCGCCCTCTGGTTTAGACAACCAATGTTTCAATTGCCAGCTTCCCTCCTCTGTCAAACTATTACTCTGAGGAGGAGATTTCCCTGCTTACTGTTAGACATTATGGTCTGTACAGTGTGTTCCTTGGTCTGAGGAAATTGTGGTCAGCCATCCAAATCCATGCAATAGTTCCTGCTCTGTTGTATTTTTTTTTAAATAGCACTCTGAGAATTTGTAATTTCTACTGGGTAAGAAAGCCAGATCCAGAGTCAATGTCTATTCCTGTCAAGACCCATTTGTAGCCCCCAGTGCTTCCAGAATCAGTCTCACTTCCCAACTATGTTCAGGGCCTGCCCCTCAGGGAATCTGCCCATAGCCACTGGCAGTCTCTATATCTTGTGCTGACAGACACAACAATTTTTACTGGAATTTTGTGCCTGAGACAGTGCAAAAAGAACATGTTTAGATTTAGCTTATCTCTGCATTGTTGCAGTATCTCCATATCTACCCATTTCATGGACCCAGGTGGCTGCTTTGTAACAGTACTGACTCCACGTTAGAGAAAAGCTTGTTTGCTAGAATAGAATTATTGCTTTGCTTGAGTTTGTAGATTGTTTACTAAAAACAGCCTCAGGAAAACAGGATCTTCAAGAAAGGTAAAAGAAAATACTCTGGGAATAGGCTGACCGGCTGATACGAATAGGCTAATGGCGCCTGCAGAAGGTCATGAAACAGTGACCAAGAAAGCAGTGATTCAGCCTAAGCAACAGGATGAGACCTTATCTCTACTAAAACTCAATAAAATTATCTGGGTGTGGTGGCACGTGCCTTTACTCCCAGCTACTTGCGAAGCTGAGGCGGGAGGATCACTTGAGCCTGGAAGATTGAGGCTACAGTGAGTTATGATGACACCACTGCACTCCAGCCTGGGCGACAGAGCAGAATCCTGTCTCGAAGAAAGAGAGAGTAATAATTAACTACTGGCCTGAAATTGTGCATATTTCACAAGAATGTTTTGATCATAATTTCTCTAATTTCCCTTAAAAGCCCCAGGTCTGGAAGCCCAACTTGGAAAGATACTCTGAATGCTAGTTCACTGCCTTCCCTAGGTTGCTGGCTTTTTGAATAAAGCTAACTTTCCTTTCACCAAAGCTTGTTGTTATGTTTTTGGCTCTCAAGCAATGAGTGGCCAGACCTGAGTTTAGTTACAACCTCAAGGCAACACATGGAGCTATTTGTTTGATGATTCCCATCACCTGCCAAATCTGGAAGGGTATCTTTTGATGGACACTGACATGTCCTACTTTAATGAATGCCTCTAATGTTGATAGGGCTGTGCCCCATATGGGCATCCCTTTAATTGGATTCCATTGCCCTCCTGCCTGACTGTGTGGCCAGGTCATTGGCCACTGCCCATGGGTCAGTAAAAACCCAAACATAAGGGCTTTTTAGCACTGCTCAATTCTTCCACCACTGCTAGGAAAATAGCATGCAATTCTGCCCACCAAGCTGATTTGTTTTTACTTTTTTTGATCAGGGTAATATCCTTCCAAATAGGATGATGCCATTCACCTTTAAACTGCCATTCACAGGGTAAACAACTTTTTGAAAGCTGTTCATAGGGCACTATCTACGTGATGATAGAATCTAGCAGCTCTTCACACAGTTCCAGACTTAATCCTAGGGGGAGAAGATTTCTCTGTTCATCTCTTCCTTGTATTCCTCAGGTGGTTGGTCCTGTGTAAACCATTTCCATTTTATCATGGAACTCTGATGGGCATTGCTGTCCCCATTAGAGTGTCTCTCTGACACTGACCAAAACATCAGGTTTCAAGATCATTTTATGTCGTTCAGTCATAGGGGTAGCTTTAATTAATATCCTATATCAAGGTACCAAATGCCCCTTCATTGGAAATTCTCTAGTCCAAAGTCCCAGTAATTGTCACTGAGAGGTGCTCATAGACTTTTACCTTAAGCTCCAGTTTATATTCCACATAGAGCTAACAAACAGAGGATTTGTTCACTCCAGCACTCCAGCTTCTACTCTACGTTCTGTGTGGCTCTGACAATCTTGTTTGTTCCCATTTAGCATGTTCAAATACTACTGCTTAAAGGGCAGATTGACATACCCTCTGTTTTATAGCACTAGGTAGGGGAAACATTCCCTATTTGGGTACAATGTCCATCCCAATAACACAATCAGGTAAGATGCAACCACTTTACATTGTGTTCAAGCATATGAACTTTCCTATAAACCTTTATCTTAATTCTATCAACACTTAACTTTCCTGTCTGTAGCCTCCATTAGGACTAGACCAGACTGGGCAATATAAGGAGATACCATCTCTACAAAAAAATTAAAAATTTAGCTGATTAGGCCTGGCACAGTGTAATCCCAGCTGTAATCCCAGCACTTTGGGATGCTGAGGCGGGAGGATCACCTGAGGTCAGGAGTTTGAGGCCAGCCTGGCCAACATGGTGAAACACCGTCTCTACTTAAAAAAAAAAAAGAAAAAAAAATACCAAAATTAGCTGGGCAAATCCCAGATGCTTCGGAGACTAAGGCAGGAGAGTCACTTGAACCTAGGAAGCAGAGGCTGCAGTGAGCAGGGATTACACTCTAGCCTGAGTGACAGAGTGATACTCTGTCTCAAAAAAAAAAATAGCTGATTCTGCCACTGTACTCCAGCCTGGGTGACACAGTGAGACTATGTCTCAAAAAAAAAGTTTCTGATAACCTACAGGACACATTTGGCAGTTTAATAGTCAATAGGCTCTTAATTAATTAATTAATTAATTTAGATAGGGTCTAGCTTAATCCCCCAGGCTGTAGTGCAGTGGTATGATATTGACTCACTGCAACTTCTGCCTCCCAGGTTCAAGTGATTCTTGTGCCTCAGCCTCCCAAGTAGCTTAGAATACAGGCATACACCACCACGCCTGGCTAATTTTTGTATTTTTAGTAGAAACAGGCTTTCGCCATATTGGCCAGGCTGGTCTTGAACTCCTGACCTTGGGTGATCCACCCACCTCAGCCTCCCAAAGTGCTGGGATTATGGGCTTGAGCCACTGTGCCCAACCTGTCAACAGGCTTTTAAGTTCACTCTTCTTGAGCAGGTATTGTAATTCATGGCAACATCATCTCCCTGAGCAAAGAATCTTATTGTGAGTTCCTCAGATTGTTGACTTACTGGTTAATGTATGATCTACTGACACTGAGTGAAAAGGATGCTGATTTATTTCTGAATCATGAAGTTTTACTCATTGTCTGGCATGTGGACATTTTAGCTTATACGTTGCAATCTGTAGTCAATGATGGTGGGCTCTAATGAAAAAAGACAACTCTGGTATGAGGAGTCCACCTCCCTTCATCTAAACTCTCCTATAGAAGCCTTCCAACTTCTGACAGACCCTGGAAAACTCCCAACTTTGTTGATGTGTCTTCCTGGGTCGATCTTCACATTTGTCTTTCAATAAACCTTTATCAAATTATTTATGTCTCAACAGCCTTAATTTTGGCTGACATTTTTGGTGTAGCTGGCAGGAATTCAGAGTGATTCCCCGGGACCACCCAGCGTGGCTTCTGACCCTCTGCAGGTACTGGCAACATTCCTCGATGCCCCTGCTGGGTACTACAGAGGAGTTCCTTCAGAATTAATAAACCTCCCATCTTGGTCAAAGTTCTGGATCTTGAAGCTGCTATCCTTCTTGGCTAGGAGGCACAAAGACTCTTTCAGACTGAGAGTTATTGCTATGAATTCAAGGTAAGGTTGAAATTCTAGGACAGGGCAAAACAGGAGATCTGCTAATTGTTGTCCTGGAAGTTGGGGGAGAGACATTTTCTTTTCTCCTTTTTGATTGCATGAGGGCATGCTTGCTCCAGAGTTGAGACACTCACCATCTCCAGCCCAATGGGAATACTGGGCTGGGTGCGGTGGCTCATGCCTATAATCCCAACAGTTTGGGAGGCTGAGGTGGGTGGATCGCCTAAGGTCAAGAGTTTAAGACCAGCCTGGCCAACATAGTGAAACTTTGTCTCTACTAAAAATACAAAAATTAGCCGGGCGTGGCGGCACACGCCTGTAATTCCATCTCTTTGGAAGGCTGAAGCAGGAGGAGCACTTGAACCCAGGAGGCGGAGGTTGCAGTGAGCCAAGATCGAGCCACTGCACTCCGGCCTGGGTCACAGAGCAAGACTCTATCTCAAAAAAAAAAAAAAAAAAAAGGGAAACAGAAATTAGCAGAGGGAGGTGTAAGACATACCACCCAAAATATGTAGCAGTCTTATAGGAGAATTCTCACACAACTTTTTGCTTAGTTGGCAGGCTTTCTAAAGACTGATCATCTCTTGCCAGTGAGCATCCTGCCACTTCTTCAGAAGTGATTTGGGAATCTAAGGCAGCTAAGAGAAATCTTTTCAGCCTGACGGGTGAAATATCCAGGAAGAAAGATTCTATGTTGATACACAACATAGTTTGTCTTGCTCAAAACAACCAAGATAGGAAATAGGTCTTCTTTCTTTTTTTGAGACGGAGTCTTGCACTGTCACTAGGTGGAGTGCAGTGGCATCATCTCTGCTCACTGCAACTTCTGCCACCCAGGTTCAAGTGATCCTCCTGCTTCAGCCTCCCAAGTAGCTGGGATTACAAGCGTGCACCACCACACCCAGCTAATTTTTGTAGAGACAGTGTTTCACCATTTTGGCCAAGATGGTCTCAATCTTGTGACCTTGTGATCCGCCTGCCATGGCCTCCCAAAGTGCTGGGATTACAGGCGTGAGCCACTGCTACCGGCCAGAAACGGGTCTTCTAAGACTAAGGGTGCACCATCTCTGTCAACACCAGCTGGTTTTATGTATAATACTTATGGTCCTTCTACTTCCAAGTACTTAGACAAATGAACCTACTCATCCAGGATGGTCGTAAGCAGCAGTGGCCAAAATGGGGATTTAAAAAAAATTGTTTTACCCATAAAATTTAAATTCAGTTTTATTATTCCTCATGCAATGGAGGGTAAATTAATCTCTACTTCATATGTTATCAAAATACTACCTTCATCCTTTGATCACATGGAGTGTTTCATACACTCCACCCCAGTACATCCACAACTAGGAGCAGAATACTTCATTACCGGAAACCATGTAAATAAGAGTTCTGTTCAAAATCTCAGCAAAAGCTGGTCAATTCTTCTCAATAGAAATTCACTATAAATTCAAACAGACTAATCCGAAGAGCTTAGTCTGTTATACTCATTTCATTATGATATACAGTATCATGTTTTATAATGAACATGGGTTGATAAATTATTGGTGCATTAAATGGCAATGTTCCATTAAGGAGGCTGTTCTGCTTTACATATCTGAAAATTACTTAGAAAATGTCTGCATTTCCTAATTCAGAAACTACAGTTTTTCCAAAGACAAAGGTATTTAAATAGTTCAGTGCTTAGTGTTCTTAACACAACAACGAGACTTAGTTCAGAAGGTATTCTCTCAACTCTTAATCTAAGTAAGAATAGGCATGTGTTAGGCCATTCTTGCATTGCTATAAAGAACAACCATGTGTCTCAGTTGTTTGTAAAGGAAAGAGGTTTAATTGGCTCACAGTTTTGCAGTGCACAAGCACGGCTCTGGCAACTGCGTGGCTTCTGGGGAGGCCTCAAGGAGCTTTCATTTATGGTGGATGGTAAAGACAGAGCATGGCCAGAGCAGGAGTAAGTAGGGCGGAGTAGGCGCCACATACTTTTAAACAACCAGATCTTGTGTGAGCTCAGAGTGAGATCTCTCTTATCACTAAGGGGATGGCGTCAAGCCGTTCACGAGGGATATCTGCCCCAATGATTCACATTGGAGACTACATTTCAAAGTAAGATTTGGAGGGAAAACATATTCAAACCATATTGAGGGGATTTAAAAAATAAGGCTTTAAGAAGGCTTGTCATTTTAGAGCTGGTTTTTAACAGAATGCAAGTCCCAACTTTTGCCTGTAGAACAAACAAAATCTTAAAATGACTGATTGGTTCAAAATGGTTTTATGGAAAAAATCTGTAACTAAAACTTGGCATTGAATGAGAAGTCTCTACCATTTTTTTAAGCAAAATGTACAATAGTTCCAATGGGCAGCACTAAGAATGAGAGGCTCAGACATTTACAACAGCAGGTATTTTCTCTTTCTCTTCTTCACAGGAGGTGGGCAGAGAACTGCTAGGTTAGCTTCATTAAACAGTTTTGAAGCCTCGCTGTGTGAGAGCCAAGCACTTAGGTATTTTACAGCACCAATCTCCTTATCCCTAGTTAAAACCTGCAGATAGGTGACGGGAGTCAACTTCTTCTCCTTCAGTTTCTCAATTGCATCTTTAACAACACTAAGATCAAGTTTACTTCCTCCAAGGATAATGGGAGTGTTGGGAAATGGTGCTGCATTTCAGGATGCCACTCTGCACAGACATTTTCAAATGATGCAGGACTCACGAGGGAGAAGTATGTTAAAACTGTGTCTGTTTACAGATAGAATGGGGGCATAATCTGTCACAATCTTCTTGTCCAGATGTGTCCCATAAGCCCAGATTCACTGGTTTTCCATCTACCTGAACATTGGCAGCAGAATAATTGTCAAAGACAATAGCGATAATGCATTGGGAAATGCATTGGGTGTAAAACTTATCAGTAGACAAGCTTTACTTACAGCTCCATCTCCAACTACCACACACTTGATGGTTTGCACCTGGGTCACTCGCTGGGCCCTGGCAGTGGTGGCCAGGCACTAAGGCAAGAAGCAGTGGGATAGAAGCATGGTAGGCCAGGTGCATGGCTACAGGTGGCAGGGGATGGGATGTCAAGGTCATTGTCCATGCCACCTCACCCTTAACCCAAAATGGGAATCTTTTGAAAATGCCTAAAATAATTAATTTGCATGCACAGTTGGAAAAAGCTGGGTTTAGACAGACTGAGTGGGAGACTTACTACCACTAGCACTTAGAAGCTTTTATTTAGGTGATTGCAAAAGCAATTGCAGTTTTTGCATTGTTGGAACTTGCCGTTTGATATTGGATCCATTCTTACATAAATATGGCTACGTTATACATCATTTTAGTGAGTATTTTTAACTTTATGGTTTTGTGTTAATGACTTATTACTTGCTGTTTATTTTATGTTTATCTTAGGCTATGGAAATGATGTTAGACAAAAAGCAAATTCAAGAGATATTGTTATTCGAGTTCAACATGGGTGGTAAAGCAGCAGAGACAACTCACAATATCAATAATGCATTTGGCCTAGGAACTACTAATGAACATACAGTGCAGTGATGGTTCAAGAAGTCTTGCAAGGGAGACAAGAGCCTTAAAGATGGAGTGTAGTGGCCAGCCATCAGAAGTTGACAATGATCAGTTGATAGCAATCATCAAAGCTGACTCTCTTACAACTATACAAGATGTTGCGAAAGAACTCAATGTTGACCATTCTATGGTTATTTGGCATTTGAAGCAAATTGGAAAGGTGAAAAAACTTGACAAGTGGGTGCCTCATGAGCTGAGCAAAAGTTTTAAAAAATCATTGTTTTGAAGTGTCGCCTTCTCTTATTCTATGCAACAACAATGAACCATTTCTTGATTGGATTTGTGCAACCAAAAGTGAATTTAATTTTTTTTGCTGAGGTGAAGTCTCCCTCTGTCACCCAGGCTGGAGTGACCATGTTGGCCAGGCTGGTCTTGAACTCCTGACCTCAGGTGATCCACCTGCCTTGGCCTCTCAAAGTGCTAGGATTACAGGCGTGAGCCACCTCGCCTGGCCAAAAAATGGATTTTATATGACAACTGGTGACAGTAAGCTCAGTGGTTGGCCCGAGAAGAAGCTCCAAGGCCCAAAGTCAAACTTGCACCAAAAAAGGTTATGGTCACTGGTGATCTGCTGCCTGTCTGACCCACTACAGCTTTCTGAATTCCTGCAAAACAATAGTACATCTGAGAAGTATGCTCAGCAAATCGATGAGATGCACTGAAAACTGCAACGCCTGCAGCTGACATTGGTCACAGAAAGGGCCCAATTCTTCTCCATGACAACGCCTGACCATACATTGAACAACCAATGCTTCAAAAGTTGAACAAATTAGGCTACAAAGTTTTGCCTCATCTGCCATATTCGCGTGACCTCTCACCAACTGACTATCCACTTCAAGTATCTCAACAGCTTTTTGAAGGGAAAACGCTTCCACAACTAACAGGATGCAGAAAATGCTTTCCAAGAGTTTGTTGAATCCTGAAACATGGATTTTTACGCTACAGGAAGAAATAAACTTATTTTTCATTGCCAAAAATGTGTTGATTGTAATGGTTCATATTTTGAGTAATAAAGATATATTTGAGCCTAGTTATCATGATTTAAAATTCACCCTCCAAAACCACAATTACATTTGCACCACCCTATAAAAGAAATTTTGAAAGAAAAGTTGTCTCTATTTAACAGGTAAATAAAAGGATACCAGAAACCTTTTCTTTTCCTTTTTTTTTTTGAGATAGGGTCTTGCTCTGTTGCCCAGGCTGGAGTGCAGTGTCATGATTATGGCTCACCGTCACCTTGCCCTCCCAGGCTCAAGTGATGCTCCCACCTCAGCCTCCTGAGTAGCTTGGACTATAGGCACACGCCACCATACCTGACTAATTTTGATATTTTTAGTAGAGATGGGGGTTTGCCATGTTGTCCAGGGAGGTCTTGAGCTCCCAGGCTCAAGTGATCCACCCGCCACAGCCTCCCAAAGTGCTGGGATTACAGGTATGAGCTGCTGCACCTGTGACCTGAAACTATTTCTAAATTGAAAAAGATTAAGCAAATTTCTCCCTTTCACCTCCAACAGCTCCTCCTTATCCTCCTGGCTCCTTCCCCACCCCACGCCCTTATTTGAACTCATTCTTTTCTGCTTGTTCCTTTAGCTCTCCTATATCTCTTAGGTAGAGATTTTTGGAATTTCACAATGCATACATTTCTTTCTCTTAAAAGAGGGAATGGTATTTAAATTTCGAACAGTAGAAGCAAACAGAACAGGAATAAAACTACTGAGATTGTTAAAATACAGATACAACACATTTTTCCTAAACTGGGACTAATGAATGCCACTTACCGATTTACTGCAAGCATTCCTGGACCTTTTGTGATCTTAGTCCAATGATGGTTAAATATATTCAGCCACCCCTATTAAAATGGAACACTTAATTGAAAAATTAGAAATCTAAAAGAAAAAGAACTATCTAACTGTTTATAAAGTTAGGCTCTTAGATCAAACAGATTGAAATCTTGAGCTTGGAGTGGTAATATAAGGAAATATAAGGAATCTCTGTTCAATACAAAACTTTTACTTTTTCTGCTATGCAGAGACCAAAAAGAAAAAGCTGAAAGAAAAGAGAGAGAAACTGCTCTAATCTTTCCCGCCTACATTTGATAACCAAGCAAACTACACTGGCAAACAAAAGATAGATTCGTTACTAATTCAAGGATAATTCGGGATTTTATTTTCCTTGTTCGATTCACCCAGTCCTAGCCAAAATGTAAACATTAAAAATTTAACCTTAAACTCATTTGAAACTGAAAAAAAGGGTAAAATTTGTTTTTAAAAAATCAAACTGCTGGCCAGGCATGGTGGCTCATGCCTTTCTAGCACTTTGCAAAGCAAAGGCAGGAGGATCATTTGAGGCAGGGAGTTCAAGACAAGGCTGGATAACATAGTGAGACCTCCATCTCAATGAAAATAAAAATAAAAATAAATTAGCCAGGTGTGGTGGCATGCTTCTGCAGCCCTAGCTAGCTGGGAGACTGAGGTGGGAGGATGGCTTGAGCCCAGTAGTTCAAGGCTGCAGTGAGCTATGAATATGCCATAGCACTCCAGCCTGGGTGCCAGAGTGAAACGCTGTCACCAAAACATAAAATCAAACTGCCACAAAAACTTATTTGCCTGAAATTTTGGTCCACAGCCTTCATTAGATTATCTGTAAGGGCAATTAAATTTTAGCCATGTGAACAGATTACAATTTTGTCAGAAATATAATTTGGACACAACGGTCTTTTATTAACCAGAGAGTTTTTAATACTATCTCATGACTAAAATTCTAAAATGAAAGCTGTGAGATCTTTGTGTGTGCCTGTGTGTGTGCGTGTGTGTTTAGACATATTTATATACATGAACCTGTATTATATGTTGTGTCTACATGGTAAAATCTGGCATAGTTGACCAGAAATCTTTTAAGGATAAATGAGTGCTCATATAAAATATATAATAACCCTAATGGCTTTTAGTTTATGTGAAATTAATAAAGCATTAATAAATAAGATGTTTTAAAAGTTATTGGTAAAATAAAAACAGAAATGTCTTCAGAATTGTCAGCACACATTTTGCCTAGGTTTACTGCTTTTGCCAGACAGTTTTAAACCTTTCTCTGCTAGGTATCTGAAGCTGTCATGGTTTAACACAAAGGTTATAAAAGCATAAACTCGGCCTAAAACAGAATGATCTTTGTTTATGTGATTTTGTGATAAGACTAATCTAATGTTGATTTAATGAAAACAGCTGTGTCTTCTGGCTTATCAGCAAAATACTGATATACTTAACTTTAAGGTGCTTATTTAAGTGAACACCCGATAGTCACAGGCTATAAAAATGGTTAAGGAAATAATTTGATACCATGACTAACTTTGTCCAATATCTCAGTTTTCAGAAATAATCCAGGTTATCTGCTAAAATAAAAAAATTAGGTAAATGAAATAAATTTCCATAAATGAACTTTCAATGTATCTTAAAGTTCATTTATGATATCTTAAAGTTAAGTTAAATTAATAGATACTAATTAAATCTGAGTCATTTTCAAATAAGATTTTAAAATCATGTTATAGGAAAACATGTTTCTAAAAATTACAAAATGATTCTCATGATAAAGTATTAATATATTAAAAATGAACCAAGTAGGTAAAAAAAGAAAAGAAATTAAAAGTAAAATACTGATATGTGACAGACAATTCAAAATCTTCCTTCCTAGGTTTCACTAAATTTAAGAGTTAAAAATTATAATTAATATATAGAATTCTGTATATAAAGTGTGCATAGATATACAAAATGTATTTTTGATAGGAAAATTTATTAGAAATGCATAAAGCTGTGTTTTTTATTCAGAAAAAAATAATTTTGTCTAATTTGGAGGTTAATTAAACATTGTTTCAAAATATCGAACAGATAGAAAAGAAGAAGTAAGTAGGAGAGTGATATGTGAAGAAAGTATAGATATGAAGATGTACTTTTGGTAAGAAAGGTTAAAAAGAAAAGAGAATAATTTTATATGAGAAAAAACTTTATATGGTAAATTTGTGAAATAAGGTTAAAAAATTTTTTTTTTGAGAGAGTCTCACTCTGTCACCAGGCTGGAGTGCAGTGGCATGATCTTAGCTCACTGCAACCTCTGATTCCCTGGTTCAAGTGATTCTCCTGCCTCAGCTTCTTTAGTAGTTGGAATTATAGGCACATGCCACCATGCCCAGCTAATTTTTATATTTTTAGTAGAGACGGGTTTTCACCATGTTAGCCAGAATGGTCTCTGTCTCCTGACCTTGTCATCTGCCCGCCTCAGACTCCCAAAGTGCTGGGATTACAGGCATGAGCCACCATGCCCAGTCCCTAAAGTAAAATTTGAGAGCAAAAGTATAGGAGGATGCAGAAATTCCAAATATATTGTCAATGGTACATATTGTTAGTGTATATTGTGATAAGGTTTGTGAAAAGAAAATTTATGAAAGGAAATTTGCATGCAATCAAGTTGGCTATAATTAAAAGAAAATTACTTATAAGTCTTTCTAAAGATTGAGCTTTGATATTAAAATTACACTAATACAAAACTAAACATTTTGGTTCCCTATGTTAGAATAAAAATTTTTCATCAAGTATTGATTTACTTTTAGTAAAATTACAAAAGGTTCTGTTTTTTAATTCTGAAATCTGTTTCTTTTTAAACCTTCTCAGACTTACATCTTGGATGTCTAACTTTTACTGTACCTTGCTGCATGTGATTTGCAGGTCACATGTCATTGCCTTCTGTTTTTTTATCCCTGTGAAAGGTACATCTTTTTG
Organism: Sapajus apella; assembly: GCF_009761245.1. Taxonomy (NCBI): domain Eukaryota; kingdom Metazoa; phylum Chordata; class Mammalia; order Primates; family Cebidae; genus Sapajus; species Sapajus apella. The sequence goes on along the minus strand of NW_022436972.1, from coordinate 24,514,589 downwards.
CTTGGCTGGGATGGTAACTCTCTTCTTCAACGTTTTTTTTTTTTTATCAATTCCTATAACTTTTTCTCTGGTTCTAACACTGATGTTATGGCCTGACACTGAAATGTTTTATCTTAAAGGTGTAGAAAAGCAATGTTTTCCTTTAGTATAACTTGATTTTGTACTTTTGGCTTTTCTTTATAGATCTGCATTGTTCAGTATGATGAGGAAACATCCATGTTGTTACTAAGAGACCCTACTTTGTTTCCCTACTCAAGGTAGTAGTTTTCTTTTTTTTTCTTTCTTTTTTTTTTTTGAGACGGAGTTTCGCTCTTGTTACCCAGGCTGGAGTGCAATGGCGCGATCTCGGCTCACAGCAACCTCCGCCTCCTGGGTTCAGGCAATTCTCCTGCCTCAGCCTCCTGAGTAGCTGGGACTACAGGCACGCGCCACCATGCCCAGCTAATTTTTTGTATTTTTAGTAGAGACGGGGGTTTCACCATGTTGACCAGGATGGTCTCGATCTCTTGACCTCGTGATCCACCCGCCTCGGCCTCCCAAAGTGCTGGGATTACAGGCTTGAGCCACCACGCCCGGCCAAGGTAGTAGTTTTCTTGTTTACATTCCTCCAAAATAAATTGTACATCATAATCATGGACAAATTCTTCCTTTGTCTGTTTAAATTCAAGTACTTTTTTCCTCAGGTTTGACTTACAGGTTATCTAAATGTACTTCTCATGAGGAAAAGCAATCACACTACAGAAGGTTTTCCTTCTTTCTTTTTCTTTTTTTTTTTTTGGTAACAGGCCCCCCCAAGAAAAGATCTTACATTTTATCAAGATAATTCTTGTGTTGTCTTTATTAGGATTTTGGTTACTTAGGAAAACCGAGTAAGCTTTAAATGGGTTAAGGTTTTCACAGCCATTAACTTCTATATTGCTTTTGAAGTTTTATGATTATTACTCTGGTTAAATGAATAGCTATTATTTAATAGCGACCTGTGATTCTATTTTGTTTTTTGGATTTTTTGTTTGTTTTTGTTTTGAGACAGGGTCTTGTTCTGTTGCCGAGGCCGGAGTACAGTGGTGTGGTCATAGTTCACTGTAACCCGGGCTCAAGTCATCCTTCCACCTCAGCCTCCTGAATAGCTGGAACTACTGATGCATGCCACAACACCCAGCTAATTAAAAAATTTTTTTCATTTTTTGTTTTGAAGATAAGGTCTTGCTCTGTTGCCCAAACTGAAGTGAAGCGGTGCAATCACATCTTGCTACAATTTTGAACTCTAGGGCTCAGGCGCTCCTTGGTCACCTGAGTAGCTAGGACTGCATGTGTGTGTCACTATGCCTGGTTAATTTTTCATTTATTTCAGATACCAGGTCTCCCTATGTTGCCCAGGCGGGTCTTGAACTTCTGCTTCAAGCAATCCTTCTGTCTTGGCCTCTCAACATGCTAGAACTACAGATATGAGCCACCGTGCTGTAAAAAACTTTTTGTAGAGATGAGATCTTGCTGATGTAGTCAGGCTGGACTTAAACTCCCGGCCTCAAGCAATCCTCCTACCTCAGCCTCCCAAAGCACTGGGATTACTGGCATGAGCCGCTGTAGCTAGCCCATTAATTCTCTTTGATGAAATGTTTCAAACCTTCTGACATCTTTGGCAGATTTTACCAGGATCAAAATTCCAAATTAAGCTTATTTTGGCTTAAAATTAACTTTGGCATATTCTAGTTGGGTCCCTGGAAATATTAAAAAATGTTATCTTTCATTTTGTAGAGATAATGATTTGACTTATTTGGTAAATTGTATGGTTGGCATTGTCAAATAATAATATTAAATCTTCTTTCAGTTATATTTATGAGTATGTTATCAGTATGTTTCCCAAATCATACAAATTAATAAAAATATAATATCAGTCATAATTTTATTATGATTTTTGATTGCTATGTTAAATCTTTCATGAAGTTATATTTGTATGGATATGTTATCAATTAAATATTCTAAAAATTATATAAAAGTTATAAAATTCTGATGGTTCTGATGTGACATTATCAGTCATTATTCTGGTTGCATCTACTAGATATTTAGAATGCTGCGTATAATAGCAATAACTAAATTTCCTGGTCAATTGGAACTTTCATCAGATTTTAATCATGCCTATTCTAAGTTTTTATCATCTGCAGCTGTTGTTTTGAATTCTTCTCTAAAAGCATTTGCAATCAGCTTTAGTCCAAAATTGCTTTTCACGGAAAAGACAACAAGTACTCTTAAACACAGATTTCTGATAACTTTAAGATAAATGGGCTAAATAAAAACTCCCAGAATTCTAATGAAAGACTGATTCATGAGGATTGCTAACTCAACATCTAGCAGAACGAGAATTACAAGGGACTGAACTAATGGAGCACTAAAATGATTACATACATTTTTGTTTGAAATATTGCTGATGCTTTTTATATTTTGTTTTCCAAAGTCAACACTTCCACAGTATATTTCACTACAAAGACACTCCCCAAGGCTAGTGGGTGACCCAATGCCAATCAGCCCACTCTGTGATTAGCCCACAGTGTTGAGTGTTTCCACAACCTCTAAGCTTTTACATCTTCCTTTTTACCTAATCACAGCACCCTGCAGTAACAACCACTCACTGCAACCACTGACTGCCACTTCCAAAACTGTAGCTTTTGCCAGTAATTTGTCACCCATTACCCACACAAAAGTCAGGTTCTCTCTCACAATACAAAGTCATCCTTGGTATCCCAAAAGTCAAAGAGATCAGGTACTAATTTTAATTGCTCTTTTTTTTTTTTTTTGAGACAGAGTCTTGCTTTTACAACCAGGCTGGAGTGTGGTGGTGTGATCTCGGCTCACCGCAACCTCCACCTCCCGGGTTCAAGCCATTTCCCTGCCTCAGCCTCCTGAGTAGCTGGGATTACAGATGTGTGCCACTACACTTGGCTAATTTTTTGCATTTTTAGTAGAGATGGGGTTTTACCATGTTGGCCAAGCTGGTTTTGAATTCCTGACCTCAAGTGATCCACCCACCTCAACCTCCCAAAGTGCTGGATTACAGGTGTGAGCCACCACACCCAGCCTTTAATTAAAGGCTTATAATTCTTATAATTCTTCATTATTTAACAATTCTTATAATTGTTATAGTTGTTATATCCTCTTATAATTGTTATATCCTCTTATAATTCTTCATTATTTAACAATTTGGTTTACTCCATGACAATATAATTTGCAATTTATAAATTAATAGAATCAGAGTTCAAAAAATTCTTGAATGGAATAATTCGACCTTATCTTCTAATTCTAAATATATTTTCCATTTTTTCTGAGAGAAGGAGCTGTGAATAGTATGTAACTTCCAATCCTTTTGTAATGTCCAGGGTTTTTGCAAGTATTGCAAAGCAGAGGATTAGGTTGGTTTTGGAACTTACTAAGTTAGACAATTGTTTTAGTTGCAAACTCACTATCTTTTTTGCTTTTCCTCTGTTTGACTTTCTTTTCTTTTTCTTCCTTAGTTAGGGTATGAGATATTTGATCAGCAAAATAAACTAGCTCATGAGTTTGAGAGGTAGTACAACTGGGGCATTGTCTCTTTGCTACAGTTGTTAGTTCTTCACCTGATCCATTTATGAAGTTTTAGTTAGGGAAAGCATCATTTTGGTAAGTTAGCATACATTTATTCTGATAGGTCTGAACATTGTTAAAAATTTTTTTTTCATGCTCTCATGGTATAACATTACAGGCTCATCAAAATTTTTTTGGCATTGTTATATTTTGTTCCAATCAACTACTTTTTGGAAAATGAAGGGGATAGGATTTCACAGAGCTTTGGCAGTATTGCAGGCCCATTCAAGAGTTGCTTCAGAAATTTATGGAAGTCCTTTAAATAATTTCTCCAATTTGTCTTTGCTATCTAATCTTTGGCTTTACTTTCTGACACTAACATACGAATCCCTTGGTATAAACCAGAGAATCTGGGATTATAAGCTTAAATATTTGGCCGGGCATGGTGGCTCATGCCTGTCATCCCAGCACTTTGGGAGGCCGAGGTGGGGAGATCGCCTGAGGTCAGAAGATCTAGACCAGCCTGGCCAATATGGTGAAACCCTGTCTTTACTAAAAATAAAAATAAATAAATAAATAAATAAATAAATAAAAATAGAGCTTATTACCTGTAGGTTTTATGAAAGACTGAGTTCAGCCCAGCCTCAGTGGCCCAGTGGCCATAATCACGTCACCTTGGAAGGCCCTAGCACAGCAGTCCTAGCTACTCAGGATGCTGAGGTGGGAGGCCAGGACTTAGAGGTTACAGTGAGCTACGAATGAGTCACTGTACTCCTGCCTGCGCAACAAGTGAGACCCTGTTTCAGTGCAAAACGAAACAAAACAAAGACTAAGTTCAATAAAGCTTGAACTTAGAAAATCAAACCTGTACTTACACACACACATATAAGTATGTGGTTTTTTTTTTCATAGCTCTTCCGTAGGACACATATGTATCTTTTAGCTACTTTTACACATTGATTCTAATTCTTCAATTGCTTGTTTAGCCTCCTGAATTTCTTGGTAAATGGCTGCAAGAGGTGCCAACTCAGCACGCCTTCTGTTCAAGGACCTTCGGTTCTCTTCATTCACGGAGAAATGCTGCAGACATTGCTCAAGTGTTTGGTACTCCTTATTCAGGCTCTCCATATATTTCTGTAGTGCTTTATGCTTCCAGAGCATCTTGGTGTCTTGATGACAATATCTCCTGGACCAATTCTTACTTAGCAGATGATGAAGAATGCAATTCCCGTTTTGTCTAAAAACCTGCATCCTTGTATCAAAATGTATCTGTCTAAATTGATGAGAATGGAGCTGGATGTGACAGTGGAGGTAACCATTAAGAGATGGACGTCTAAAAAGCCAAACACACAGGTGTCAATTCATCTTAGCATCTGAAATACAATAAACACAGACTTTTAAAAAATCAGCTGTAAAAATACATGCCTAATAAAGCTGGAAGGAAAATCAAGAAATCTTGTTTCATTTACTGTCTCAGCCAGCTCCAGTCTTAAAATCCAACTGCCTACAAAAACGAAATAATTCTTCAAATGTGTGAATAATGTATTAAAATAAATAAAAACACATCCTGGCCAACATGATGAAACCCTGTCTCTGCTCCAAATACAAAAATTAGCTGAGTGTGGTGACACATGCCTGTAATTCCAGCTACTTGGGAGGTTGAGACAGGAGAATCATTTGAACCTGGGAGGCAGAGATTGCAGTAAGCCGAGATCACGCCACTGCACTCCAGCCTGGGCAACAAAGAGCAAAACTCTGTCTCAAAAAAACAAAAAACAAAAACAAAAAACGTTTAATTCACATTTTCTAGCAAATTCAATAGGATCTTGAAGAGGATCTGGGAATTTTTAAATTATGTCTTTAAGTTCTACTTTTGACCATGGTTGATATAGCAGTCAAGTTCTCCTCTAATGGACACAAGGTATTCCCAAAATGGAGCCAGAACAACAGAAGAAAGAGGAAGAGGAGGAAGGAAAGGTAAATTTGGACAAGGACGTTCTGTCAAAAGAGAAGGAAGAGGCCAGGTGCAGTAGTGGCTTATGCCTATAATCCCAGCACTTTGGGAGGCCGAGGCAGGTGGGTCACTTGAGGCCAGGAGTTCGAGACCAGTCTGGCCAACATGGCAAAACCTTGCCTCTACTAAAAAATACAAAAAATTAGCTGGATGTGACACACGTCTGTAATTCCAGCTACTTGAGAGGCTGAGGCAGGATAATTGCTTGAATCCGGGGGTGGGGGTATGTGTGTGGAGACTTTAGTCAGCTGAGATTGCACCACTGCATGCTAGCCTGGGTGACAGAGTGAGACTCCATGTCAAAAAATAAAAAAGAGAAAGAGGAGCTGGAGGGCGAGAAATTTTGGCAGTATTTTTAAGTTCAGAAATTGTTTTATACTTTTGTTTTACTCTTGCAGAGAACGGACTTTATCACAACCTCTTTTAGAAGCTTCTAATTACCATTGAAAATAGCTCTCCCAGTAATTTTCTTTTCTTTTAGAGCCAGCTTTTTCTAATTAACCATACAGATAAACTATTTTAGGTATTTCAAAAGTACCCCATTTTGGCCATTGTAACTTAGGGTCATCTTGAGTAATGTGAGATCCATTTTTTCCTAGATATGTGCATGAGGAGGTGCTGTAAATATTAACTATGAATCCAGGTGCTGTTTCTAGTGGTGTATCTCTATTTCAGAAGGAAGGCTCAGTTATAGAAGGTTGCCCATATTTAAGACTTTCTTGTTGAATGGCCAAAAAGACCTAGCAGGAGGAATTTTGATCACTCAAGAGGAAAAGCATAGTCAGTTGAACTGAGCTTCACAATCTGGCCAGTTTTGAAGACTTTCTTTTTTCAGTGATAAATTGATATCTCCTTGACCAAAATTTTGAATGAGAGAAAAGTTTGAAAAGTTTAAAGTATAATTCAAATAAGATGTTAATATTACAGAAAAAGTGAAACTTACAAATCTGTGATCAGCGAAATCACTGAAGAATAACAAATGAAAGTCCTACCTAACAGCAGAGTTTCAATTTCAGCCCTATCAACTTAGGAATGTGTGTAGCTCAAATGTCTGAATCCTCAAGCAAGCCAGGAAGATGCAAACTTGAAAGGGGCCTTTCCATAGATCCTTGTTGACACTGGCAGGTTAAATAAACTTCTGGTACCAGGTCTCCAATTATCAGTGAAGTGACAGTGATCACTGGAGGTCTGCTTTAGGTCCTGTTTGGGTCACCAAAATGTTAACCTTAGGCAATGAGATGCAGAAAATATGATTAAGCATAGAGTTTATTTGAGCTCAAAGCTTGAGGATGGCTACCCAAAAGCATAGATTCAAGTTTTCCTGAATACGCACTTCCATTTGCTGTAATTACAAGTGGTATAAACATTTTTATTTTTAATTAGAGACACGGTCTTGCTATGTTGCCCATGCTGGGCTTGAACTCCTGGCCTCAAGCAATCCTCCTGCCTCAGCTTCCCAAAGTGTTGGGATAATAGACATGAGCCACTGCACCTGGCCTTACCAGTGTTTTTTAAATAAAAATAAAAAAGAGGCAATTCCTAAATTGTTTACCAAGATTATACATTAAAATGACATAAGTTATTGGGTGGCTACACATTGTTCTTTGCATCACAGATTTCAGGAGCATGAAGCTAATGGGCAAGGCAGCTAGTCAAGAACCAAATGCCTTTAAACAATTGCCTGGGTGCAGGGGGCCTGACTGAAGTTCCACACTGATGTCTCTCTGGGGCTGATACATTTTGCGTACCTCACATAGATCAGATTTCTCAGAACTATTTTTCCTTTTCTCAGGGATAATAGTGTTTTTCTCATAGGGTTTTCATAAATATTAAATAAGAAATAGCACATTGCATATAATGTCTGGTACAGAGTAAGTGTTCAATAAGTTACTTATGATGGAATGATTATAGTAATTGAGAAGGGAAAGGAGAGAGGAGAGAGAAGTAAAAGTTCCCTAAGAAGGCAAAGATGTACGCCCTCCTAAGCACAGGTAGTAGAGTTAACTCTGTGTTCATTGTTATTTAATAGGAAACTCTTCCCTTCACTCTCTGAAGGTTCACTGAAAACTGACAAAAGGCAGATGAATAGGAGAAAAGGTATACACAATTTTATTTTCATGTGAATAGCATAGGGGAATCACAGAATGGTTACCCAACAACCCAATATTATACAAAAGCTTATGTATCTGTTTCCAGAGGGATCTCTCCCTCTGGAAACATCAATACATCCAATCTGGATGTATTGATCTGGGAGGTGGGAAGCAGATGATAATAGAAAGGTGAAGGACAGGCCAGGCGCGGGGGTTCATGCCTGTAATCCCAGCACTCTGGGAGATGAGGTGAGCGGATCACCTGAGGTCAGGTTTTTGAGACAAGCCTGGCCAACATGGTGAAACCCTGTCGCTATTAAAAATACACAAAAAGGCCGGGCCCGGTGGCTCAAGCCTGTAATCCCAGCACTTTGGGAGGCCGAGGCGGGTGGATCACGAGGTCAAGAGATCGAGACCATCCTGGTCAACATGGTGAAACCCCGTCTCTACTAAAAATACAAAAAATTAGCTGGGCATGGTGGCGCGTGCCTGTTGTCCCAGCTGCTCGGGAGGCTGAGGCAGGAGAATTGCCTGAACCCGGGAGGCGGAGGTTGCGGTGAGCCGAGATCGCGCCATTGCACTCCAGCCTGGGTAACC
>NW_022436972.1:24468706-24506233 GCF_009761245.1 Sapajus apella | reverse complement strand
AAAAAAAAAAAAAAAAAAAAAAAAAAAAAAAAAAATTAGCCGGGGGTAGTGGTGAGTGTCTGTAATCTCAGCTGCTAGGGAGGCTTAGGCAAGAGCATTGCTTGAACCTGGGAGGTGGAAGTTGCAGTGAGCTGACATCACACCACCGCACTCCAGCCTGGGTGACAGAGTAAGACTCCATCTCCAGCTCAAAAAAAGAAAAAAAAGAAAAGCAAGGACCAGAGCTGCACAGAAACAAAGTCTGACTTATTATGCAGATAAAGTCCCTGGGAAATCTCTCGGTGCTGCTCTCAGAAGAACAGATGAAAATTCTGTGTGGGTGTGGGGATGAATCTCAGTCTCTTCTCCTGTGGTTGATCTTTCCTGATTATTTGATGAGATTCCTAGGGAGGGAGTGTTAAGACAATTGTATTTAAATTTTCTTCATCAGATAAGAAATTCCAGAAACAGTCTTTCTTATTAATTTATTTTTAACTTTTTGAGACAGAGTCTCCCTCTATTGTCCAGGCTGGAGATTGTGCAGTGGCACAATCTCAGTCTTGGCTCACCGCAACCTCCCTCTCCCGGGTTCAAGCAATTCTTTTGCCTCAGTCTCCTGAGTAGCTGGAGTTAGAGGCACCCACTACCACCATACTCATCTAATTTTTGTATTTTTAGTAGAGACAGGGTTTCACCATGTTGGCAAGGATAGTCTCAAACTCCTGACCTCAGGTGATTCTCTCTCCTCGGCCTCCCAAAGTGTTGAGATTACAGGTGCAAGCCACCTCGCTTGGTCAAGAGTCTTTGTTAGGGTGCTTCTGGAAACAGTATCAGAGAGACAGGAAGGTGGGAGAAGGGGCAGGGAGAGACCTTTGTTCTCAGGCTTATTTTTGAGGATTTTCAAAAGCATTCAGCATGGCTATATTTGGGGAACCATTTCTGTGCCCCAATACAGGAAGAAAAGGGAGAAACACACTAGATCTAGAATCTTTTTTTTTTTTTTTTTGAGATGGGGTCTTGCTTTGTCACCCAGGCTGGAGTACAGTGGCACAATCATGGCTCACTGCAGCCTTGACCTCCTGGGCTCAAGTGATCCTCCCACCTCATTCTTCCAAGTAGCTGGGACCACAGGTGTGCACCATCACATCTGGCTAAATTATTTTAACTTTTTTGTAGTTATGGGGCATCCTTATGTTGTCCATGCTGGTCTTGAACTCCTGGGCTTAAGTGTTTCTCTGGCTTTGACCCCCCCTAAAGTGTTGGGATTACAGGCATGAGCCACTGTGCCTGGCCTAGATCTAGAATCTAAAGCACTTGGCAACTTGATAATAAGAAAAAACAGTCAAAGTTGATTATAAAATTTTGAGTCAAGCTGGGTGTGGTAGGACCTGAGTAGCTGGAACCTGTAATTCCAGCTATTCAAGAGAGCACCTGGAGTAGGTGGAACCTTAATTCTAGCTACTCAAGAGGCTGGAATATATACATTCCAGATAAATCCCAGAAAGAGCTTTCTTATTTATTTTTTTATGGTTTTTTAATATTTATTTTTATTATATATATATATTTGATGCTAACTACAAGCGTGGCATCAATGACAAAAAATAGAGAAGTAGTTTTCTCTATTTTTTTGGACTACTTTGATGGGGAGATAATACATTTTATTTCAGCTGTTAAAGCAGGAAATGCTTATAACACATCCAGATGGAGATACTAAACATTGAGAATAAAGGCCAGGAGATCAAAAGAAGACTTGAAACTGGAGACAGATTTGAAATCATCTACTTGATGTCAATCATGAAGCTATGGGAGCAGGAGAATTTATTAATTTTGTATTGCTAGTATATTAATTCTGTACATGCTGGTCTTGCACATAGCAGGTGTTCAATGAACATGTTTTATTATTGTTGTTGAAAAAGAAAACAAAATTGTCTAGATAATCTACATTTAGGAGAAGAAAGAGGACTTGATTGAGGACCCAAAGGATCACCAAGAAGAGATACAAGAGAAAACTCAGAATCCTGCAGGGTCTTGGAGATGTAAGTGTCAGAGGCATTTGAACCAGAGCTACTCCATCTTGAGTGAGGGCTAAGAAAACTGAGGCTGGGACTTGCTGGGCTGCATTCCCAGGAGGTTAGGTATTCCTAATCTCTAGGTTAAGGGAATAGATTAATAACGTTTACTAAAGGGACCGAGACTCAGGAATGTCCTGATACCCTGATATCTTGAAAACAAAAGCATTCCTAATTTTGCTTTAAAGACAAATAATATAGATTCTTGCAAAATATAGTAATTAAGAAAATTAATTTTTTGAATCACAAACCCTTGTAGCAGAGCACATCTCCCAATGATTTTTTTGTTATTCTGTATATAAATAGGCATTGTGCCTAGGGGTGGGCGCCTTCCTCCTCTTACTTTCAGGAACGCCCTACTCTGTCTATGGAGTAGCTATTCTTTCACCACTTTACTTCCTTAATAAACTTGCTTTTGCTTTGCACTGTGGACTTGCTCAAAATTCTTTCTTGGCTGAGATCCAAGAACCCCTTTATTGGGGTCTGGATCAGGAGCTCTTTCCCATAACATTAGGAAGAAAAATTTATGAAGGAGAGGGTGGTCTACTGTGTGAAATGCCAATGAGAGGTTAAGGACCCTATGGACCGAGAAACTTTTTGGAATTGGCTAATTCTTAAAAATATAAGCTCCTTGAGGGCAGCTGTTTTTTTAGAGGCAGGATCTTGCTTATTGCCCAGACTGGAGAGCAGTGGCTATTCACAGGCACGATCAGAGTGCACTGCAGCCTCAAATCCCTAGGCTCAAGTGATGTTCTTGCCTCAGCCTCACAAGAAGCTGGGACTACAGATGTGTGTGGGGGCTCTCACTGAGAGTTGATATTTTTGACTATTAGAAGACTGCCTGTAACATTGTAGGTGCTCAAAAATAAATACTGTGAACAAAAGTTCTCTGAAAAGGAATTTAGAGAAAAGAGACTTTATTCCAAAGAAAAGTTTGCAAACTGGGGAGACACAGCCTTTGGTACAAAAGGAAGGTATATTCCAGAGAACAAAGGAAGGGATTGTTTTTTATACAGAAAATACCCATCCAGGGTCCCATGCTCCTCCATTTATGCAAAGCATGCAAACTTGCTTAGTTCTGATTTGTTGATGATTGCTGAGTTTTGATTGGTTGACACAAGTTACAACCTATTGGTTGGTTCAGGCCGCTATAAAAGTTGCAAAGTTAAGCAAAAGCGTGTTTTCCAGGAACTCAGATGACAAGTGAACAGAAACTCAGAGTACATGTGTGACTTCTAGTCAGCAAATGTCCAATTGGCTCTATTTTCAGTTCAGGCCAGTTAGACACTAAGGATTTGTCTTGAAGGATTGGCTTTTTCAGGGCTCACAACACAGAACAAATGAACTGGTGATATTTCAGAAAACATTTTCAGAAAACTGTTGAGTGCAGAAGCCAAATCTTAAAGAATAGAGTTGCCACTTTCCTAAAAGAAACCCTACTATTTCCCCTCAGTTTTTTGCACATAGTCAGAGTGATTTAATGCAGTTGTGTGATCATGGCTCACTGCAGCCTCAACCTCCCAGACTCAAGCTATTCTTCCACCTCAACCTCTTAAGTAGCTGAGACTATAGGCATGTCCCACTATGTCCAGCCAATTTTTAAAATTTTTTGTAGAGACAGGGTCTCCCTATGTTGTCCAGGTTGGTCTTGAACTCCTGGGAGTCATCCTCCTGCCTTGGCCTCTCAAAGAGTTGGGATTATGGGTGTGAGCCACTGTGCCTCAGCAGAATGACTTTTAAATAATTAAATTATCAGATCACCCAACTTACCTTCTGAAAATGCTTCAGTGGATTCCCATTTAACTTAGGATAAAAAAAACCAAAACCAAACCACATTGCCTGAGACTATGAACTGCAAAACCTGGCTTGTATTTTCAACTGTATTGCATATCACTTTCCTTCTTCTTCACTACACTCCAGCCACCTCCTTTAATCTGAAAAGGAAGACAGACTCTCACCTTTCCCTTCTATTCCTTCATCATACCAATCTTGTTCCTGCATTAGGGCATTTGCATGTGGTTCTTTTTGCTTAGACTATGCTGTCCCATGACACACGGCCCCCCCACCAGGATCTCCCAGCCAAACTTCGTTCTTGTCCTCAGGTTTCTGTTCACTTGTCATCATCACCTTCCCAAAGGGTTCTCATTCCTATGTACTTGGTTTAATGTAGTCCTTCCCTTGGGCCCCCATTGCTCTCAAGTGACCTTGCTTTGTGTCCTTCATAGGACTTGCTTTATGTCCCTCATAGGACTTCATACAGTTTGGAATTATCTCGTCTATTTGTTTATGTGTTTATAATCTGTCTCCTCCTACTAGGATATAAACTAAAGAGAGAAAATGCAGATTGGGAGGAGAGTAACTTTTGGATAAAATTTGGGGAAAAGCACAAAGGGATGAGATGAAGAGCTGAAAGGGAGGAATGAGAGTACCTTTCTCAGAAGGAAGAGCCACGAACATAGAAGAGAGCAGAAACATGGGGGAGTCTGAGGTGGAACATGTTGTGTAATCTGATAAATTCTTTTCCTATCAGCCTTTAATTACATGATTAAATTGGCTGTAGGAATAGCAGCAAACTATTTGATTTTAGATTGCCAGCTGGCCCTAGAAGACATGCAAGTATATGGAGTGGAGAAGATCCTTTTCCAGATTCTTTTCTCCTTGTCTTTACTAGGCTGAACAAGAGGAATCACTGGCCCATATTATGTATGTAAAAAGTGCTTTGGGAACTGTAAAGGTCTTTACAGATGTGGTTACTGTTATTTTACCTTGTGCATGATTCTAAAGGAGGTATGCACTGTCTGAAGCACCAGGAAGGAGCATCTGGGTGGATGTCCACGGTGGCCCCAAAGGAACTTCAGTATTTTTCCTGAGAAACAGTGAGCTCAGATTAATACAGTATTTTTTTTTAATCACAGGCTTTGAAATGACTAAGCATTAAATTCACATAACCCTGCTGTGAAACACATTATAATAATGTTATTATAACCCAATTTTCTGTTGAAAGGTAGAAATAAGATTTGTTCCAGACTAAACAGGAAGTCAGTAATAAGATTATAGTTACTGATTAATCTAGGCTTTCTGCTTGTGCATACATTACATCTTTTATACACATACAGTTCAGAATGACAACTACAGCAGGATGATCGGTGTTCTTTGATATTCCCTCCCTTTCCCCTCACCCCTGCCCTAGTGTAGACAATCAAGGTGATATGGTTTGGATTCGTGCCCCCACCCCAATCTCATGTTGAATTGTAACCCCCAGTGTTGGAGGAAGGGCTTGGTAGGAGGTGACTGGATCATGGGAACAGATTTTCCCCTTGGTGTTCTCATGATAGTGAGTTCTCACAGGATCTGATTGTTTAAAAGTGGGTAGCATCTCCTGCTTCACTTTCTTCCTCCTGCTCCTGCCATGTAGGATGTGTCTGCTTCCCCTTCGCCTTCCATCATGATTGTAAATTTCCTGAGGCCTCCCCAGCCATGCTTCCTGTATAGCCTGCGGAACTGTGAGCAAATAAATAAAGAGAATTTATAAATTCTCTTTATAAATTACCCAGTGTCAGGTAATTTTTTATAGCAATGTGAGAACAGACTAATACAAAAGGTATGTGTGTATGGTGTATGGAAGCCAGATGAAGAAAATATTAAATATGAGTATTTATAACTATATATAAAACTATATAGTTTAGTAGCAAACTAGAGCTGCTTTCTAGTATTTGAGATTGCAGATTTTCTTTGTGCAATGGTGCTTCCCTGGGAGATGCTGGCACAGAGCCGTGTATCATGGGAAGGGAAAATTGGCATTGGGTAGGAGGCTGCAGAGTACACGTGAGGAAGAACCTTCCTAGGCTGCTGATTTAGGGGCTGGGGAGAGCAACGGTGAATGAGGGTGGTGATTTAGCAGCTACCAAAGAGAGTGAAGATAGTTAATGATTTATAGTAAATAGGCTGGAAGAGGTCCACAGGAAACTTTCATAAAAGATAAACGTTCCTTGTCTTCAAAATATTTACAGTTGGTACTATGATTTTCTCCCCTTCTCTTGTATATTTCTTTTAAAAATTAATTTGTCATTTTGAAATAGGTCTAGAAAGGTCCATGTCCTATAAGAGTCAAGTGAGGGCTTGACTGAAACACTGAAGGTTTGGCTTTTCCCACAAGTAACCCTTTACTTCCGATGATGTAGATGAATGACCATGTAGATAAACTGGGAACCAAAGGGTTTTCAGGAATTAGTAATGCTGTGGTAAGCAAACTGTGGGTAGGGTCTGTGGCAGTGGTTGAGTATGAGGGTGCTGAGAGGAGGCACTTCTCTGTGCCTGCTCAGCTCTCTGGGTGGGGGACTGCCACCAGTTCAGGAGCAACTCAGACAAGCTCCCAAAGCAGCCGTCCTTGCCTACTTCCTAACAGCTTGGGAGCTCTGCAGAGAACGCATAGGCCCTTTGGATCCCTACTTTTATTTATTTTTTTCTTTCCATTTTTTATTTTAGGCTCAAGGGGTACATGTGCAGGCTTGTTACATGGGTAAATTACACATTGTGGGGGTTTGGTGTACAGATAGTCTTGTCACCCAGGCAATCAGCTTAGTACCCTACAGGTAGTTTTTCAGTCCTCACCCTCCCTCTACTCTCTACTCTCAAGAAGTCCTCAGTGTCTACCGTACCTTTCTTTGTGTCCATGCATACTCAGTGTTTATAATTCTACCTGTAAGTGAAAACATGTGGTATTTGATTCACTGTTCCTGCATTAATTCATTTTGATAATGGCCTCCAGCTCTATCTGTATTGCTGCAAAGGGCATGGTCTCATTTTTTGGGGGCTGTGTAGTATTCCATGGTGTATGTGTACCACATTTTCTTTATCCAGTCCACCACTGATGGGCATCTAGGTTACTTCTATGTCTTTGGTGTTGTGAATAGTGCTGCGAAATACATACATGTACATGTGTCTTTTTTTTTTTTTTTTTTTTGAGATGGAGTTTTGCTCTTGTTACCCAGGCTGGAGTGCAATGGCGCGATCTCGGCTCACCACAATCTCCGCCTCCTGGGTTCAGGCAATTCTCCTGCCTCAGCCTCTTGAGTAGCTGGGATTACAGGCACGCGCCACCATGCCCAGCTGATTTTTTGTATTTTTAATAGAGACGGGGTTTCACAATGTTGACCAGGATGGTCTCGATCTCTTGACCTCGTGATCCACCCGCCTCGGCCTCCCAAAGTGCTGGGATTACAGGCTTGAGCCACCGCGCCCGGCCTGTGTCTTTTTTTTTTTTAAGAGAGGGGTCTCACTCTGTTGCCCAGGCTGGAGTGCAGTGGCATGATCTTGGCTCACTGCAACTTGTCTCCCAGGCTCAATTGATCCTCCCACTTCAGCATCCCAAGTAGCTGAGACTACAAGGCACTTACCACCATGCCCTGTTACTGTGTGTGTGTGTGTGTATGTGTGTGTGTGTCTTTAGTAAAGACAGGGTTTTGCCATGATGCCCAGGCTGGTCTGGTCTCCAACTCCTGAGCTCAGGGCGATCTGCCTGCCTCAGCCTCCCAAAGTGCTAGGATTAAAGGGGTGAGCTACTTGGCCGTGCATGTGTCTTTATGGTAGAACTAGTTATATTCCTTTGGGCATATACCCAGCAATGGGATTGCTGTGGACCCCCAATTTTAATGACAGTACTTTCCCTATTTTAAAAGACTCCTGTGATTCTGTGTGAAACATAAGAGACTAAAAGAAAAAAAAAAAAAAGACTCCTATTATTCTTTCTTTCATCTCCAATCAACTTAAGCTAGAAGGAAGGAAAATGAAATAGGTGGGTGTGGTGGCTCACGCCTATAATGCCAGCACTTTGGGAGGCAAGGTGGGTGGATCACCTGAGGTCAGGAGTTTGAGACCAGCCTGGCCAACATGGCGAAACCCTGTCTCTACTAAAAATACAAAAATTAGTCAGATGTGTTGGCACATGCTTGTAATCCCAGCTACTTGGGAGGCTGAGGTGGGAGGATTGCCTGAACCCAGGAGGCAGAGGTTGTGGTGAGCCAAGATCATGGGACAGGGTGACACTCCGTCTCAAAACAACAACAACAACAAAAACAGGAAAATCAAATAAAGGGCAGCCCAGTTCTGACTACAGCCCATTAAATGCAATTATTCATCAGTTATAGTCTCAGAAATATGCACCCATTAAGATTCAACATATGCATAAATAAGCTTATGTACCTAATGTTTACACACACCTTAATACTAACCCTACACTGTATGTATGCCACCCGTGTATCTTTCTAGACTCGCACATTACCATCAATATGCTCCCTTTTATTTGTTGTAGAAAGTATCCCAGAGTTGAAAGATCCCGGGTTTAAAGAGTGTTTCTCTTATTATTATGTGGCTTGTAGGAAGGGGAACAACCTGAAGAGAAAGAGTAGGTAGACTTGGAGGACCACTGGCCTTATAAAACAATAATTCCAGTGGTTTATGCCTGTAATCCTAGCACTTTGGGAGGCCAACGTCAGCGGATCAGAAGGTCAAGAGATCGAGACCATCCTGGCCAACATGGTGAAAACCTGTCTCTACTAAAAATACAAAAATTAGCTGGGCCTGGTGGGCCACGCCTGTAGTCCCAGCTACTTGGGAGGCTGAGGCAGGAGAATCACTTGAACCGGGGAGGCAGAGGTTGCAGTGAGCTGAGATCGTGCCACTGCATTCCTGCCTGGTGACAGAACAAGACTCCATCTCAAAACAACCAACCAACCGTAATTGCCACTGAAAGTCTTAGGTGCCCTAAACTGCTGGGAATATTTCTTCCCACCTTTCTTTCAAACGTGCATTCTGATTGGTTAGCTCATTTCAAGGGCTGCCGGAGAGCCTCACAAAGATTGTAAACAGGTGGGGTGCGGCGGCTCAGGCACGTAAATCTCAGCACTTTGGGAGGACTTGGGGGGGGGGGTGGTGAATCACCTGAGGTCAGGAGTTCAAGACCAGCCTGGCCAACATAGTGAAACCTCGTCTCTACTAGAAATATAAAAAGGAGCCGGGTGTGGTGGCGGGCGCCTGTAGTCCCAGCTGCTCAGGAGGCTAAGGCGGGAAAATCGCTTGAACCTGGGAGGCGGAGGTTGCAGTGAGCCAAGATTGCACCACAGCATTGCAGCCTGGGCAACAAGAGCGATACTCCGCCTCAAAAACAAAAAAACAAAGATTGTAAATATTTGGTTTGCACTGAAAAGAGAAGGCTTCTTCTGTCTGAATCAAGGAGGAAAAGGAAGGAAAACAAGTTTGTCTTACATCAAAAGTTTACTTTGCGTTGGACACTTAAATTCCTAAATGGGAGAAATGCAAAAAACTCTGACTCTTCAGAGTCATAGCTAACATTATCTTGGGCCACAAACTTACCAAGAATGCAATACAAGCCGGTGTCTCCTCTTTTCTACCTAAAAAAAATTCTCATTTTTATTATTACTTTATTGCAAAGAGAAACAGACAGTAAGTCGGAGTTTTACGAGGGGCTCCGGTGCATAGGAACAATGGTGAATGAGGGTGGTGGCTCACCACCCCATGGGACTCTGAGGTTTTAGTGACAGCTCGCCTGAGCCCCAGGGGGCGCCGAGATTGCGGCGAACAGAGCAGCAGCTCAAGGCAAATCCATTCAGTGGGTCCCGGCCACGCCCCCGTAGTCACCCGCAGCTCCTAGCCGCAGGGCGCCCCGCGCACGCGCACGGCTTCCGGCTCGGGAGGCGGGCCCTGGCTGCCATCTTGCTGCGCGCGGGAAGCGCAGCCGCCGCTGGGCAGAAAGCAGAGCCTAGCGAAAGCGTGTACTGCTCAGACCGCCTTCCTTCTCCATTGCCACCAGTGCCAAGCAGCTAGGCTGCCCAACTGCAACTCTAGGCCAATGAACTAATCCATCGCCCGCAGCCTGACTCTCAGCAGCGGTTCGTCCCGGTGCCCAGCCCTGCGAAACGGAGCGCCAAGGCACCCAGCCTCCCCGCTGGCCACGATGCCGAACGTGCAACTGCCGCCCAAGGAGAGTAACCTCTTCAAACGCATCTTGGTGAGTGGCCGTAGGCCGCGCTGCCGTCCCCAGGTCTCCGGGTCCTCGGGCCTTAAGGGCAGTCTGGCGGTGTCCGGCGCAGGCCGGGCTTGGCCTCCGCTGTCCACCGCTCTTTGTTTACCTCGGAGCCCGCGGGACCACACTTCCCCGCTCCGATCGGCCCACTGTGGTCTCCGGGCCGCTTCTCCGCGCGCTTCCTTTCCTCAGTCTGCGGCGGCTGGCCTCACCCCGCCGCGCTCTTTCCAGAAACTTCACGCCGCCCTCCGCAGTGCCCGGGCACAGCCTCGTTCGCTGGTAGTGGCTGTCGTGCTCTCTGCGGCACCGGCTTCGCAGCCGCTCCGCAGGAATCATTCCCTGTTGGTTTATTTTGCTAGCCTCCCCTCGGCGAGGTGTTTGCATTCTGCATTTTCTGCTTTGCGTTTTGCATTCGTTGCTTTCTTTGCGTTTATTCGATTGCACAGTGTACTCTCATACCTGTTAAAGCGGGATCGATGCAGTGGTGGAATTTATCCTGGTTACGAGAAAATAAAACCGGCAAGTCTAGGAAGCCAAGCCTGGCACCACCTCCCTTTGGGAGAAAGTTTGCCTGTCTGTAATGTACCTTGTTTACCCTCTTTGGAAGTGAATCGTTGACTTGAACTGTGTGTCTGAGTTGTCACAAACTTCAACACAGCTCTTTGCTTTTAAGTCGCACAGGCCTTGCTTGAGTAATTAAAGCCGCGTGGACTGGTTGGTTTTGCACATGAGGGGAGCGGTTTTTTACTTTAATGCCGAGCAGAAGCCTAAATAATGGCCCCGTAGTGATGACCGCTGCAGAGCCGGGTGGGCAGTTTTCTGTGGGCTTGGTGCCAGCGTCTCTGGTAGCTTTCCAGGTTCTGTTCTTCAAGGAGAAGAGGCAGCATGCCTTTGCTTTTCTCAGTATACTCTGGCGACCCTAGGTTTTAAACTAATATTGTTGATAGGTAGCTGTCTTTTCTGGTTCATCTTTTCATCTGAATTAAAAAAAAAAAAAAAAAAAGCGTTTATTTCCTAAACAAGTGTTTAGGATTAAAGGCGAATTTATTGAAAGCTGGGTTGGCTATATGGCTGTTAGCTGTTGCTTAACTTTACTATAAAGAAAATACTAATTTAGAGTATTTTTAAGTATTAACAGCGGCAGGTAGTTCATAGTAGCTGTTCTGTTTCAAGCCGATAGAAACTTCACACAGTCTTCAGAATGTTAAGATATATAGCAGATGGGATAAAAATTTTAAATATTATGTGGTGCTTAGTTTTGAACAAATAAAAAGAGACAAATGTGAGAATATTAAAAATACAAATATTAAAGCATGTGGCAGTTTGCTTTATTGGGCTTTTTATTTTGCTTTTTCTCATGACCTTTTATTTTACACAGCATGGAATTGGAGAAGTGATTTATTTATTTATTTTTATTTTTTATTTTTTTGCCCCAGAAATCTGAAACATTAATGAGAATATCATCTATAGATTGCTAGTTGGATTTCAGGACATTGGGCATCTTACTTCAAAGATGACAGCACTTCTTTTCTCTCTATGTTGAGTTTTTTTGTAGTTCAAACCATGGATCAGTGTCATAAAGAAAAAGTTACGTTGTTATTCTCAAATTACAAAAAAGGTAGAGTTTATCCCCAAATAAATTGGGCAATGATAACCATAAAAAATTAATTAATTATTTTGAGCTGAGAATCTTGCTTTGTTGCCCAGGCTACTGTCCAACTCCTGGCTTCAAGTCATGATCCCACCTCAGCCTCCCAAATTGCTGGGATTACAGATGTGAGCTACTGTGCCCAGCCAACCTAAACATTTTAAAATCTAGGTATGTAATGTTTCTTACAAGGTTGCATGAATTTAGAAGGATTCTGCGTAAGTGAATTGTTTTTTTTCTTTTCTTTCTTTTTTTTTTTTTTTTGAGATGGAATTTCACTCTTGTTGCTCAGGCTGAAGTGCAATGGCGTGATCTTGGCTGACCATAAGCTCCGCCTCCCAGGTACAAGTGATTCTCCTGTCTCAGTCTCCTGAGTAGCTGGGATTACAGGCATGCACCACCACACCCGGCTAATTTTGTATTTTTAATAGAGGTGGGGTTTCTCATGTTGGTCAGGCTGGTCTCAAACTCCCAACCTCAGGTGATCCGCCCGCCTCGGCCTCCCAAAGTGCTGGGATTACAGGCATGAACCACTGCACACGGCCTGTGATTTTATCATTTCACAATTGTAATAAACGTGGGTAAAATTTGGTTACAACAAATTCCATAGCAAACAGAAGTCTCTATAATAAGTTTATCTTTAAAGTTTAGTGGGTTAAAGTGCTTTGCCACTAACAATAAAATTTTTTTGTATTGAAAAACCTCAGACACTTCACAAAAAGTGACCAGCTGGTTTTTTATGTGTTACACATGGCTTATATCTGCATGTGTTATTCCCCAGACAGACTGTTAATTAGCATTACAGTTTGTTGAACTTTGGAGCTATTTCATGCCCTCTTTTAGGAAGAGACAAACCTAAGGTTGGTAAATGACCCAGTGGCTAAGGTTCTCTGTCTGGTTAGTAGCAAAGTTGAGACTAGAATCTATCGTTTCTACTTAGTATAGAAACGATAGTCACTCCTGAGTGACTGTAGACTTGTCTTTTTTTTTTTTTTTTTTTTTTTGCGGCGGAGTATTGCTCTGTCACCCAGGCTGGAGTGCAGTGGTGAGATATCGGCTCACTGCAATCTCTGCCTGCTGGATTCAAGCGATTCTCGTACCTCAGCCCCCCGAGTAGCTGATATTTCAGGTAGACTTAGACTCTGGGGCCAGAGTTGGGTTCAGAATTGTGGCTCTGGCATTTACTAGTTATGTAAACTCTATACCTATGCCTCAGTTTCCCTAACTAAATAGAGATATCATGCATCTCATAGACTTTCCTGGGATTTAAATAAAGAGGAAGTAAGCTGTCTTGGGATGAGGAAAAAAATAAGAACAGTGTCTGGACACATAGTAAATGTTTCCAATAGGTGTTACCTATTACTGCTGTTACTGGGAGTATGATTATTATTATTTTAAGATCATAAGTCAGAATAGTATTTCTCTTTGTCTTTTCCAGTAGTTCCTTCCACTTTTTTCTTGTCATTTGTGAGACAGACTCCTGTAGTCAAACTGTTATTTTTTATTTTAAAATATTTTTGGAATAGGCAGTATATTCACATGGTTCAAAATTTAGGTTTCTCTCTTGTCCTTATCCCAGAACCACCTAGTTCCCTTCCCCAGAGGCTGTCAAGAGGCTGCAGTATAAACTTTTTTTCTGTGAAGACTTTTCTAATTTCTTCCACATCCAGCCGCTGATGCAAGGCTTAATGAAGGTCTCTTCCACTGCTAGTGCCATTTTGCTTTGAACTTAGTAGGCTGTATTTATTGAGCAGTTTCTTACTTGTGTAGCCATGGCAGTGCAGCAGTGTTTAAAATAGGCTAAGTCCGGTGCAGTGACTCATGCCTGTAATCCCAGTGCTTTGGGAGGCTGAGGTGGGAGCTGGGATCACTTGAGCCCAGGAACAAAAGACCAGCCTGAGCAACATAGCAGACTTCATCTCTACCAAAAAAAAAGAAAAATCAGCTGGGCATGATGGCATACACCTGTAGTCCTACCCACTCAGCAGGCTGAGGTGGGAGGATCATTTGAGTTCAGCTGTTTGAGGTTATAGTGATTGTGTCACTGCACACCAGCCTGGGCAACAGATCAACACTCTGTCGCTAAAAAATAAGTAAGAAAGATAGCTGAGATCATTGTTCTAAGGATCCATTATATGATGTTGGGGAAGACAGACACTTAACAATAGCATAAATAAGATTTCAGGAAATGATAGCACTGTGTGGAAAATAGAGTAATATGGTAGATAATATGTTGGGGAAGGAAGGCAGATGGCAGTATTTGATAAAGTGGGCAAGTAGGGGACATGTGAGACTTGGATAATGAGGAACCATCCATGGGAAGATCTGGGAAAGCATTTCAGGCAGAAGGAACACAAGTGTAGGAGGGGATAAGCTTGGCATGTTGAGTAATATAACCCCAGTGTGACTGAACAACGTAAGCCGGGGAAGAGTAGAAAGCAATGGGGTGGTTCTCTGCATCAGTGGCTGCCAGGGAGGGATGTTAATTGCGTACCCTGACTGGTGGCTTTCAGGAATAAAGATGTTCCTAATCCTTGCATTGGACTAATGATGGTCTTTGGAGTAAGACCAGAGTTTGCAGCTAAGCTTAGCTGCTTATAAACAAGTTCTTGAGCTCTTGAGTTCAGTTTCCACATCTTTGAAGTAGAAGTAATGACACCTACCTTAAATAATTGGTATTAAGATATTACAAGTTTTATACAGAGACATAATAGCTGCTCAATAAATGGTAGTATTTGTGTGTGTGTGCATGTGTGTGTGCATGCACTTGGGTTTCATTCTTGTAGTAGCAAAGACTTTTAGTGCAGTTTCTGGTATTTTTCTGTTGTCACGTATGTTTTTGCTTAATTTCTTTTTTTGAGACAGGGTCTTGCTCTGTTGCCCAGGCCTAGTGCAGTGGCACAATCATGCCTTACTGCGGCCTCTTCCTTCTGGGCTCAAGTGATCCTCCCACCTCAGCCGCCCAAGTAGTTAAAACCACAGGTGTGCATCACCACCACGCCTGACTAATTTTTACTTTTTTTAATAGAGATGAGGTTTTGCTTTGTTCCTCAGGTTGGTCTTGAACTCCTGGGCTCAAGCAATCCTCCCGTCTTGGCCTCCCAAAGCATTGGGATTACAGGTCTGAGCTATGGTACCCAGCCTGCTTTTAAATTTTGAATTAAAAAATTCTGTGTACTAGGAAAGGGAAATGAAATAAAAAGTTCTGTGGCAGTATTGATTGATGAATTTCTGTTTTTTTCTGTTTGTTTATTTTGAGATAGAGTCTCACTCAGTCGCCCAGGCTGGAGTGTAGTGGCACGATCTCGGCTTACTGCAGCCTCCACCTCCTGGGTTCAATTCTCCTGCCTCAGCCACCTGAGTAGCTGGGATTACAGGCATGTGCCACCACGTCTGGTTAATTTTTGTATTTTTAGTAGAGACGGGGTTTTGCCATGTTGGCTAGGCTGGTCTCAAATTCCTGAGCTTAAGTGATCTGCCCACCTTGGTCTCTCAAAGTGTTGGGATTACAAGCCACCACCTGACTCGGCCAAATTTCCTGTTTTTTAAATGTCTTTTTTCATTGTCTTCTGTAAAAGTGAAAATATGTAGATTTTAGAACAATTTGACAAGAATAGGTAACACAAGTATACTGCACGTTTGTAAGTGATATCCTTTCCATCATATTTTGACCTAATTTTGGATCATGAATTTAGAATATATGATGCCGTGAAAAGTTGCTTTGTTGTGTATTCGTTTGATAAAATAACTTTTGTTCATTTTTTTTAACAGAAATGTTATGAACAGAAGCAGTACAAAAATGGCCTCAAGTTTTGCAAGATGATTCTATCGAACCCCAAATTTGCTGAACATGGAGGTATTGTCTTATGTGAGAGATTGCTTTAGGGAAATCGAATTCCAAAACCAGACAGGATTAACAGTGAAAGAAGAATATTTCCCAGATTCCAAGGCCTTGCATTTCTTTACTAGAATGCATAATTGTTCAGCATTTTTACAGTGCTCTATGAGTCTTATTCTAGATTACCTATATTATCCTTAAGTATATGTACTGTCTTTTAGATTAGGATTGGTTGGTTGATCTATTGGGGAACAATTGGAAAAAGTGTATGTCAGTATTTTTATAGGCCTGATTTCCATTATTATTTTGAATAGAATTTTAAGTTTATACCTTGGTTTCCTATGTGTAAAATTAGGACAAAATTTGCAATGTAGAAGTATAAGATATGGTCACCTGCGCTTTATTGTTTGGTAGATGTGTTTTTTTTTTTTTTTTTTTTTTTAAAGTATGTGCTGACCTTTACATATGATACTACTAATTTACCATTAGATTGTATGTTTTGAGTTGTTTTTCTAACACTGGTGTTAATAGGTGTGTATTTTCTTCTTCTGTCCATTTTTAGTAGTAGCCAGTGTTTGAAGGGTGGATCAGGATAGACATGACAATTATGATCCTGTAGCATAGCAAAGCTGGTTGAGGTTACTTAGTATCAGACTTGAGTAACGGTTGAGACCATCTTGCTGGGAAAGTTGGCTGACCTTGCCCACGTTTCTAACCACATTTAAAAGATTATTTGAAGGACATGGAAAGAAATCTGTATTTTATAGAATTAATTTTAAAGCTTATTTTTAAGCTTTGTAGCTGTGGACTCTTTATCCACATGGAGCCTGTGGTTCATGTATGTGCTGACCTTTACGTATGATACTACTAATGTGTCATTTGTATCACATATCCAAATGGAGCCTGTGGGTTTATCCAAATGGAGCCTGCGGGAAAGTTCAGTATGTAAAACAGATAAAAGGCGTTGGAGAGGGGGTTTGGGCCATAGGATCACCATGTTCTGAATACCATGACGTCTGCTGAAATCAGTTTGAAAACCATTGTTCTTGTGTAATTCCCTTCTTGTGGATAATTCACAGAATTGCTTCATCTTAAACCATCTTTTATTAACTTCCATACATATTTTTTGTTGCCACTACCATTGTCCATTGTTGTGCTCTTGAAAAGTGAACTGATGTTAATTAGCCTAAGTAGAATTTGTTGGAATAAACTTGCTCTCAAAAATGAAGTCTGTTCCAATTTTGAATAAAGTGATTTTTAAATTATGTATATGTCTTTATTAAGGTAGATTGAGTGTTTTTGTGTGATTGTAAATCAGATTGGTGATTGATTGATTAGAACTGACCTTAGGTAAAAGCTGTGGAACAGTAGATTTAATTCAATATGTCTGCTTTGTAAATTTTTTTTTTTTTTTTAGACGAGTCTCACTCTTGTTGCCCAGACTGGAGTGCAGTGGTACAATCTTGTCTCACTGCAACCTCTGCCTCCCAGGTTCAAGCAATTCTTCTCCATCAGCCTCCTGAGTAGCTGGGATTACAGGCATGTGCCACCATGTCTGGCTAATTTTTGTATTTTTAGTAGAGACAGGATTTTGCTGTGTTGGCCAGGCCGGTCTCAAACTCCTGACCTCAGGTGATCCACCTGCCACAACCTCCCAAATTGCTGAGATTACAGGTTTGAGCAATTGTGCCTGGCCTGCTTTGCTATTTTTTCAGCAGAATAATATCAACCACTTTTACAGAGTCTTGTGAAGAGCAGAAACCATTTTAGCAACTCTGAACCTAAGGAATTTCAGAAACAGACTTGGGCTGCTAAGCTTTAAGTAAATATTTAAATGTAATTTTACTTTTTCTGCTTGGAGAGAAGGTCAAACTGTGAGATTAAAAAGATGAATTGGAGCTGTAGTAATCCTTCAGCTCTCAAGTATTAAAGTACTACTAAGAGAATAATTTTCTTTCATTTGTAAATAGAGTTTAAAAATTATTTTTTCAGAGACTTTGGCTATGAAAGGATTAACACTGAACTGTTTAGGAAAAAAGGAAGAAGCTTATGAATTTGTTCGTAAAGGACTTCGTAATGATGTCAAGAGTCATGTCTGTATCCTTTTGCAGTAGTTTAATTTATGTTTTCATCAGTTTTTTTCTAATTCAAATTAAATTTTTACTGTGAAAATTTTAAACCTGCATAGAAGAGAGAATTTAATGAACTCTTTTTATCAATTACTCAACTAGAATCATTATCAACATTTTGTAATATTATCAACTTTTGCCCATGCCCCTCTTCCAATACTAGTTTCATCTGTTCCCTACCTCGTGTTTATTTATTGGAGTATTTTAAAGGAAATCTATAATATGTGTTTACTTCTGTTGTGCTTAGTGTTGGAGAAAAGTTACTTTGATAATTGTATGTGACTTGAAACCATTTTATTTCCTTAAACATCATTAACTGAGTAATACTTCCCTATTATTCCAAATACTGACTTTTAGTTAATTATATGGTAAAATTTGTATGTCTTAAACTTCTTTTAGAAATTTTAGAAGAAAAACTTAAAACTTATTTTAAAACAGATTTTATTTAATATTAAGTATGATATTGGTCCTTCACCTTGGTTTCTGTTAACATAGCTGTTCCTTAATTGGAGCTTTATAATTGTGTTTTTCTTTGGCTAATATCCCAGTGTGTAAAAAAAAAAAAAATAATAATCTTTTTTTTTTTTTTTTGAGAGGGAGTTTTGCTCTGTCATCCAGGCTTGAGTGCAGTGATACAGTCTCGACTCACTTTACCCTCTACCTCTCGGGTTCAAGTGATTCCCCCACCTCAGCTTCCCAAGTAGTTGGGACTGCAGGTGTTCACCACCATGCCCAGCTACTTGTTGTATTTTTAATAGAGATGGGGTTTTGCCATGTTGGCCAAGGCTGGGCTTGAACTCCTGACTGCAGGTGATCCACCCACCTCAGCCTCCCAAAGTGCTGGGATTATAGGTGTGAGCCATTGTGCTCAGCCAAAAAAAGTTTTTAAAGGATGGATCATTGAAATTCATTTTAATTTGTTTTTCCTATCCATATGTTTATCTGCAGTTTTTTTTTTTTTTTTTTTTCACTTATTGCCCTTGCATTTTAATTTGTTACGTTTAATTCACTTCGCCACTTACTGGTGTTGAACATAAATAGTCTTATTAGTGTTTTCACATTTGGCTTAGGGTTTTCTCAAATTACTAAATACTTATTTCTTTATCCCAGTGCTTACCCCAGAGTGAAGAGAAGGGCATGTATGTATGATAGTTTTGTGGGGCTTTTGGCTCCAAGAAATACTAAGACTTTAATTTACAAGAAATAAAACTTTTTTTTGTGGCCTTTAATATAACTAGGAAATTAAGTGATAGTTACACGCTACTTTAGAATTGACTGTAAATTTATTTCAAAAGGTAGTTGCAGTTAAGTATATATTCTGTTTGAACACATCATGATGAAGAATAGGTGAATGTTGAGGTTGCTGGGGTAGGAAAGCAATAGGATAGAGGGTAGAAAATGTGAAGAATTTTTGCCAAGAATTATTTAAGGTTACTTAAAATGTTACAGAATATTTCAAACATATACATAAGTAGAGGGTACAGAATTATGACCTGCCCCCCCCATCCCAATATGGCCATCACCCAGCTTCAACAATCTGACAATTATCAACTAAGCCTGATCTGGTTTAATTTTTAAGTTACCTTCGCTATTCCCCTCCCTCAGGCCCCACATCATTCTGAAACAAATTCCAGGCAAAATACCATTTCCTTAATGGAAGTTTTATATTAGATATGTGGCATAGTATATTCTAGTGTCTGTGTATGTCTTTATTTCCTTAACTTAATAGGTTGGCATGTATATGGACTCTTGCAGCGTTCTGATAAGAAATATGATGAAGCTATAAAATGTTACCGAAATGCCCTCAAATTAGATAAAGATAACCTGCAAATTTTGAGGGATCTCTCACTGTTGCAGATCCAAATGAGAGACCTTGAAGGTTACCGAGTAAGTACTTCTTTCTTAAATGTACATGATTTTACAGTAGATTGAATTTAAGAGCATGTGGATTCAGAATGAGGTGAACATAAGCCAAGATCACATAGATTTGATTGTTCATTAGACGGTGTATGTCACTTGGGATCTTCCTCCTCAATCATAGTTAAGGTACTGAGGGAATGTGTTCTCTTTCTGGGTCCATGAGGGGGCTTAGTTTTAAGGGCAAGAATTTCCCAGTGCCATGCCTCCCCTCCCCTCTCTCTCCATCTGGGAGATTTAACGTTTATGTTTAAATTTGGAGGGCGGGGAAGAAGCTAAGAGTCAGTCACTCCAGTGGAAGTTCTAAGGAACTCCTTTCATTGGCCTGGGTCTTACAGAAGGTGGGGGTTCCTCCCAGGTTAAAAGTCCCCTTCTTCTGCACCCCTTTGGACTCCATGTTTGGGTCCCCTTCCACGAACACTCCCTTTGTGGAAGCCATCTTTCTCTCTCCTGGATTTTCCTTCTGGAGTCCCCTCCCGTACCCTCTTGTGAAAGCCTGTCTTCTGCTAAACTCCATCTCTCTCTATTCCCTAATACTCTCTGGAAGCTGCTTTCCTTTCCTGGGTTCCATCTTTCTGGATTCTGTCACTTAGTGTGAGAGTTAGCTGTTTCTTTCTCTCTCCTCCTGTTTCTCTCTCTCTTTAAATAAATCACTTTCTACAAACACTTTTGAGTCTGGCATTTACTGCACACTGCGCCGTGGTCCCCTCTCATTCTTGAGAGGGCAGGAGACCAAGAACCTGGAGAAACATCCTCTCAGGGAGCTGAGGGCACCGAACCTCATTATTACAGCACTTTCTTGAGTATCAAAAAATAATAACTGGTGGGGTACAATGGTCCACGCCTGTAATCCCAGCAGTTTGGGAGATTGAGGTTGGAGGATCACTTGAGGCTAGCAGTTAGAAACCAGCCTGAGCAACATAGTGAGACTCTGTCTCTACAAATAAAAAAAATTAGCTGGGCATGGTAGTTCACACCTGCAGTCCCAGCTACTCAGGAGGTTGAGGCAGGAGGATCCCTTGAGCCTAAGAGTTGAGGCTGCAGTGAGCAATGATTGTGCTACTGCACTCCAGCCTGGGCAACAGAGCAAGATTTTTTCTCAAAAAACAAAGTGGTTTTTTGAACATTTTAAATTTGTTAATTATTTAAAAAGTAGAGACAAGATCTTACTATGTTACTGAGACTGGTCTTGAACTCCTAGGCCCACTTCAGCCTCCCCAAGTGCTGGGATTACAGGCATGAGCCACCACATCTGACCATAACTGTTTAACTGGAATATCTATGTGCAACTGCTGTACTAGATTCTTTGTGGGTTTGATATTTACAAATTTGGTAAACTAATATAGCTTTTATAGTTGAAACTAAATATAAAAGTAGCTTTTAAAAATTATTAGTAAATATTTTTAAAATGTGAGAAGGGTTGCCATAAATCAGTCTTTCTGTAGTTCAGACCTCTTCAGATTTTTTACATCTTCAACTCTCTCCTGGACATCTCCGTGTGCTTGTTCCACTTAATGTCCTAGAATCAGTATGTCCAGCATGGAATTCTCTTTCTTGTGAGAAGGTGGCCACCAGGTTCTAACAGTTTTCTTTAGAGACATTATTTATATACTTCTTTCATTTGCCCTCTACTGCCATATAAGCCTTTATAACCCGTGCCTAGATTTTTGCAGCCACTTCAAGGGCTCTGCTGAACTTAATAATGGCACCACTCTTCAAAGTGTTTTTTTTTTTTTTTTTTTTTTTTTTCATTTGTGCTTAGCAGCTTAGATGTGGTTGGAGTTAAAATCAGTTATTTTTGGGCTGGGCACGGTGGCTCAACGTCTGTAATCCCAGTGTTTTGGGAGGCCAAGGTGAGCGGATCACCTGAGATCAGGAGTTTGAGACCAGCCTGACATGGAGAAATCCCGTCTCTACTAAAAATACAAAATTAGCCAGGTGTGGTAGTGGTGGATGCCTGTTTCGGCTACTTGGGAGGCTGAGGCAGGAGACTTGCTTGAACCCAGGAGGTGGGGGGTGTGGTGAGCCAAGATCATGCCATTGCACTCCAACCTGGGCAACAAGAGCGAAACTCCATCTTAAAAAAAAAAAAAAAAAAAAAAGTTATCTTTAGGAATGAGGCATAGCAATTAAGGATATTGGCAAAACAATGATTGCTAAAGTGAATTGTGAAGTAAATTAAGTTAAAAGAGAACCAGGTATGATATGCCTTAGTCCTGGCTACTTGTGAGACTGAGGTGCGAGGATCGCTTGAGCTCAGGAGTTTGGTCCAGCCTGCGCAACATAGGGAGACTCTGTGTCTCCAAAATTAAAAGAAGAGATTGGGCATGGTGGCTCATGCCTGTAGTCCTAGCACTTTGGTATGCCAAGGATGGTGGATCACGAGGTAAGGAGTTTCAGACCAGCCTGGCCAAGATGGAGAAACTCCATCTCTACTAAAAATACAAAAAAATTAACCAGGCATGGTGGCAGGTGCCTATAATCCCAGCTACTTGGGAGGCTGAGGCAGAGAATTACTTGAACCGGGGAGGTGGAGGTTGCCATGAGCCGAGATTACGCCACTGCACTCCAGCCTGGGTGATGGAGCGAGAGTCCGTTTAAAAAAAAAATTGAAAGCTGGTGGTGAAAGTTTGAAGGACCCGGGAAGTACAGATGCTGGTGGTGTCAAAGAACAAGGGTAGGAACATCACCAAATAATAGTGTTGGCAGCACAGGAACTGTGGGTCGAATGTGAGATACCACAGTTTATGATTTCTGATTGGCAGAAAGTTCTAGGGTATGGTTGTGTGAGTGGGTCTCTGAATTGAGTGGAGGAGAAAATTATTAAAAATGAGAAAATCTTGGGACTTAGAGGATAGGTTGTGGGATGGGTGATACACGTATTGTTGCATTTGCCCAGGGTAATGGCAAGAGTTGACAGAGAAAAGAATATTGACCTAGACTTTAATAAAGGATTTGGGAATGACAGAAGCCACGGTAAAAATAAGGGATAGTCAGATGTTTGGGTGTTTCCTCTGGCTGTGTCTATCCTGTGTCTGGACAATTATTACAAGATATTTACATTGTAAATACATGTAATTCATATAATAGTTTTATAAGTAATAATATGTAGTTTAACTAAAAAACCATCTTCGTCTTACAGATTGTTTAGTTACCAAAAAAAAAAAAAAAAATTCTCATTATTTAAAGGTAAATTAATAAGGCAGTCTAAAGGCATGGGCCCCAAAGATGTTTCAATAACGGCCTCATAGTGTGTATTACATGGTATTCTAGAACTTTAGTAATTTAGGTAAGAAATATAAAAAGTATTTCTGTTTTATTCGGAAGCTGATGTTTGTTGATATAACTTATTATAAATGTATTTAAAGGTTAGATTGTTAAAACTGATGAAATAATGTTTTACAGAATGTTTAACAAATTAAAATGGATTTTTTTTTAGGAGACAAGGTACCAGCTTCTTCAGTTACGCCCAACACAGCGTGCTTCCTGGATTGGATATGCTATTGCATACCATTTGCTGAAAGATTATGATATGGCCCTTAAACTGTTGGAAGAATTTAGACAAACTCAGCAAGTAAGAATTTTAACATTTCCTTCTACCTTCACAAATGGAGTAGTTGACTTCTAAATTGTCCCTGCCCTCAAATGTGAATTAAAGTCTTTGAAACCTACCGAAAACTTTTTGACATAATTGGAAACAGTTACAATGTAGGATTTTCTCTCTCTTAGTCTCTCTCTGTCTCTCTCTTTTTTTTTTTAAAAGAGACAGGGTCTTGCTATGTTGCCCAGGCTGGTCTCGAACTCCTGGGCTCAAATGATCATCCTGCCTCAGCCTCCCAAAGTGCTGGAATTACAGGCATGAGCCACCACGCCTGCCTCCATATCTACATGTGGATTCAGCTGCAAGTTGATGGAGATGATGCGATTGAGTCACTTCACTTAGAGTTAATCCCCCAATCTTGAGTCTCTTTTCCACTCCTGTGTTTATCTGTCATTTCATAATCTTGACCCTGTCTGGAGTTTTTCAGGACAGATAGACATTCTCCATAGTAATTTCTTCTCTATATATACTCTAGACTTGGGCTTCCTCCATTCTATTTTACCCACTCCTCCTTTGCATTCTATTTTCCAGAAATTTGTTGAAATCTTATATAGTGTGTTCTGTTTATGGGTTTTTATGTCTTTTAATTGCTATTTTACTTTCCAAAGGGAGGAAATAAACTGTGTAGTAAGGCCTCCATTTTTACTTAGGTTTTTAGCTTTTTACCTCACACCAAATAATTCTTCATTAGACTAGTTCTTTGTCTTTATCCAGTAATCAAGTTCTGACCAAAAGATAGCATTGTATCACATTTGGTAGACGTGATAAAAAAACTTTCCTTTTAAACACAAAATTACTACATTTTTATGGTTAAATTTAGGTTTTTGCAATTTCTGTTTTTTCTTTTCTTTCTTTCTTTTTTTTTTTTTTTGAGACCAGGTCTGAATATGTTGCCCAGGCAGGAGTGCTGTGGCTGTGTGCTACAGTCTGGAACTTGTAGGCTAGAACTAGGACTTGAACTCCTAGCTTGGACTACTCCAGAGACTGAGGCAGGAGGATAGCTAAGACTACAGCTGTACCAGTGTGCCTGACAGTGTTGTTTTTTAGACATAATGCTGTTGCATGCTTAACAGACTATAGTATATTGTTAACACAACTTTTATATGCACTGGGAAACCAAAAAGTTGTGTCACTCACTTTATTGAGGTGGTCTGGAACCAAACCCACAATCTCCAAGGTATACCTGTAATTGATTTTTCTTCACTGATTTTTTATTCTGTGACCTTGCTAAACACTTCTACTAATTCTAGTAGAGTTTTTTTTTTTTTTTTTTTTTTTGTAAATTCCGTAGTATTTCAGCCATTTTTATATATTTTTTTTGTTGGTTTAAAAAAATTTCTTTTTCTTTTAAATAAGAGGCAGGGTCTCACTATGTTGCCCAGGCTGGAGTGCAGTGGCTGTTCACAGGCACAGTCCCACTACTGATTAGCATGGGAGTTTTAACCTGCTCTGTTTCCGACCTGGGCTGGTTCACCCCTCGTTAGGCAACCGGGTGGTCCCCTGCTCCCGGGAGGTCACCATATCGATGCCGAACTTAGTGCGGACACCTGATCGGTATAGCGCACAACAGCCCAGAACTCCTGAACCCAAGGGATTCTCCAGCCTCAGCCTCCTGAGTAGTTGGGACTACAGGCACGTGCTACTGTGCCTGGCCATTTTTATATTTGTTTGTAGGATTTGTTGACCTCTATCACTTGGGGAGAGAAAGAAGTCTCACCCCATTATTTGCTTTAAATAATGCATTCATTATTTGTTTTAGATAATGCATTCATTTTTGGTGCTGTTAATCACTCTTCTGTTTCTGTCTGCTTGTGGGTTGCTTTCTTGTTTGTGTGAATGACTCTCCTGAGAAGGCAGTTTAATATAACTGCTTTGTATAATTATATAAATAAAATTATTTGGTCATTTTTTTCAGGTTCCTCCAAACAAAATGGATTATGAATATAGTGAACTGATATTATACCAGAATCAAGTGATGAGAGAGGCAGATCTGTTTCAGGAATCTTTGGAACATTTAGAAACATATGAGAAACAAATATGTGATAAACTTTTGGTGGAAGAAATTAAAGGTAAGTTGGCTTGCCTTTTTTTAATGGCCTCAAACAGAAAGCAAAAAAAAACTGTATGTTTTATTCTCTCCTAAGTCTTAACATAACACTTGTTATGTATTCAGCAGGGTTCTAAGCACTTTATTATTAAGCCATTATTAACTAATTTAATCCTCATAACTACCCTATGTTGTAGTTATTATATCTATTTTGAAAATGAGGGGAACTGAGGAACTGAGAGATTGACTAACCCCAAATCATACAGTTTAGTAAACTGGAGAGTGCTAGATTTGAATCCAGATTTCATTCCCTTAATCAGTATATTATACTGCCTTCATGTTGACTGTGTATCTCTGTATGTCCGTATGTAGTTAAATACAGTGAGAACCATAATTGATGGTACTGGGTTCATCATGAACACTAGGGTCATTTATTTTCATTATGGACTAATTATGAAGACAGGATCCCTATATTTTTAACAGCATTCATCAACAAGGGGTCAGACAAAAATTTTCACAAACCTTTGCTCATAAGTTTCCTTTCCCTGAACAATATTATTAAATTGAATGTCCAGCCAAAATAATAGTTGAGAACTAACAGTTATATGATCTCTGAAGTCTGACGCTTAATAAAAGTAATAGCTAATATGTATTTTTAAACTCTTCTGTTTGAGTATGGTAATTGCTTAAACTGCTTTATTTCATTTAATTTTTTAGGACTTTTAAGATGGGTACTATTTGTTAACCCCATTTTATAATCGAAGAGACTGAGGCTTTGAGAGGTTAAGGACTTGCCCAAAGTCATCCCGCTTTTTAAGTGGTGAAGTTAAGTTTCCAAGCACATCAACACATCCTTTTGACTTCAGAGTCCTTACTTTTTTCTAAAAAATAGACGTTTTCAGGACAGTTTTAGGTTCACAGTAAAATCTAGAAAAAGGTACAGAGCCCCTCCCTCCTGCAAACCCCTGGCAACCACTGATCTTTTTACTCTCTACATAGTTTTGCCATTTCCAAAATGTCATGTAGTTGGAATCATATAGTATGTAGCCTTTTCAGCTTGGCTTTATTTTTGCCAAATCATTTCTTGCCTGAGAAAGATTAGCTTCTTTCACTTAGTGATATATGTTCTTTTTCCCATGTCTTTTCATGAGCTTTTTACTTTTAACTACTGTACGCGTTCTGGTTAATGTATATGTGAGTGACTTAGTTTTTATTGTAATTAATATCAATACCAGTATTAATGACAACACTTTTAAAAGTTATTGATACAATATGGGTAAATAATTAAATATTCTGGTCTCTATCTTGTTTCACTACTTATTGACGGGAGCAAAGAAAAAAAAGGCGATTATGTTTCCTTCCTGAAATATTATTGCTGTTTCTTGATTAAATCTTAACTCCCTCAGGTTGCTGTTTCTCTTTCTTGATATTTCTCCTGTAGCATCAATAGGGAATACGTTCAATGTAATCCATAGATTAGATTATTTAATCTTAAAAAAAAATAGGGAATGCAATTTTGAAAAGTAAATATGATACAGTGAAATTAATTCAAGTTAAAAAATTCTAGGCCATGCATGGTGGTTCACATCTGCAATCCCAACACTGGGAGCGTGAGACAGGAGGATTGCTTGAGCATAGGAGTTCAAGACCAGCCTGGGCAACATAGTGAGACTCCATCTCTACAAAAAAGTTAAAAAATTATCTGGGTGTGGTGGTGCATGCCTTTGGTCCCAGCTACTTGGGAGGCTGAGGAGGGAGGATTGCTTAAGCCTGGGAGGTTGAGGCTACAGTGAGCTGTGATTATACCACTTGCATTTCAGCTGGATAACAGAGCAAGACCCTGTCTCAAAAAACAAAAAAAGTCCTGCAGATTGCCTCATAGTCACATTTATCCTTATAGTGCTAGTGAGGTAATTTGGGACCATTAATTTGAATATGCAACCCATGCTCTGTATTATCTACAGAGACAGATATGGTATTATTTTTAGTTTTTCACGGAACTTTGCAGGTCCAGAGAGACCTTTGTTATTCACACAGTTTTTTTTTTTTTTTTTTTTTTTGGTGTGGTCATTAATTTATTATAATCCTTTAAAAAGCCTTAAAAGTTAGAGATTTTCACTTACTTATGAATATGTAGGTATATATTTATTTGTCCTATACATTCCTCTAGTAATAACCTTCGCT
Organism: Sapajus apella; assembly: GCF_009761245.1. Lineage (NCBI taxonomy): Eukaryota > Metazoa > Chordata > Mammalia > Primates > Cebidae > Sapajus > Sapajus apella. The sequence goes on along the minus strand of NW_022436972.1, from coordinate 24,478,780 downwards.
TCATGGTAGTAGCAGATAACAGATGTTTTTGAAAATGAAAAATGCTAATGTCTATTGTATCTGGGATAAGCAGGGTAAAAATTGGCCAGAAGTTAATTGTGGAGGAGTGGGCATGCTTAAAGTTTTAAGTAGCACGGTTTTATGTGTATTTGTTTTGTGACAAGCAGTGGTAGATTTGGTAATTATTCCTAGTTCAGTCTTATTCTAGAGTTTGAGTGATATATAATATAAAAATAGTAAAATAATGGTACATAAAATCTGCTAGAATATACTGCCTCCTCCAACATGATGAAGGGAGAAATAGTATGACTTGAAGACATTTTAAAGGGTATTTATTTGAAATAGATTGGGGAATGGGAAATCTTGGGGGCAGAAAGTTGAGGTATGTCCTTTTTTGAGAATCTCCCTTTTATCTTGGACTGGGTGCGTTTTCCATCATTTCTGAGAGGTCTGGGTCCTCATTCTCCACACCTGCTCTTGATTTATGTGGCTTAGTAAAAGGATTTGACCTTTTACTGACCCACTGAACGGACCTGCACATGAACATGGCTTGTGTGGTTTCCTGTTATAAAGCGGTTTTGGTGTTAACAATTTCACAGTTAAACTTCTCCAATTTTAGTGCTTTTGAAAGGAAACAATAAGAATTGAGTGGAGAATTACATATGAACTGATTAGTAAAGTTGTATTTAAATCTTGAGGTAGGAAGATAGGAATGTTTCAGTAGAATTATTTGTCAGCCTAATTTTGATGTGTTTGTGTATATCTTTAGTTATTTCAAAGGGATAAGATATATGTAATGCAAAAGTTTTTTACTAACAAATTAATGTCCTACGTATGTATTTGGAGTGTTAGAGGAAGCCAAAAATGAAGGTACAAATGAAGGTTCATTTCTGAAGGCAAGCTATGCTTAGTCACATAAACGGCAACATGCCTCAAGGGGAAGCATGCAGAATTCTGTCTTTTTAGCCATCTATTCACTGGTAATGCTTAGTGAAGTCTCTGGGATCAGATAGATATTTAATGTTTAAAATGAATATGTCTTTAAACTTAATTTTAGGGGAAATACTGTTGAAATTGGGAAGATTAAAAGAAGCCAGTGAAGTGTTCAAAAACTTGATTGATCGGAATGCAGAAAATTGGTGTTATTACGAAGGCTTGGAAAAAGCTCTACAAATTAGTATGTAATGATTTTTCTCCCTTTTCTTGTAACTACTGGTTTGAAGTATGACAAAATGTAAAGTTGTAATAATACTTGAGAACAAATAATTTTGGCATTAGTACTCATTTTTCCATTGAGTAAAATTATAGGTTAAACATGGGAGTAAAAATGAATTCAAGTAGCTACGCTTTAAGTGTAAATGCTTGCAGATATTTAAAGTTCCTTGACCCTTACCTGTGATGGTATTGAAAGGTGAGGCAAAAACAAAACAAAGCCAAACCAAAACAAAACAAACCATACCGTAAATTTAGACTAGAGACGTGGGAAAGAAGACAAGCATTCCCTTTCTGGGAGGTGTCATAACTTTAATATTTAAAAATCGTTAGAGGTTCATTACCCTCAACTTCTACATGTAAGAATTGGTCCAGAGAATTATTGTTGAGGGTATTCTCTGATTTCAAATTAGAGCAAAATGTTACATGTCTTCTTTTGAAATTAGGTAGCCCCAACCCTTTTCAGAAATCTAGTGTTAGTCTAAGATTTTTATAATATTTTCATAATTAAGTGTTGATAGGAACAGTTAATATTTCTACAATCATATTTAGTCATGAATAAATGTATTTCTGAAATAATTATGGGACTGGCTCAAAGATGTTGAAACAGCAGGATTTTTTTTTTTTTTTTTTAGAATTTTTAAATTTAAGAAGTATGGTAAATAGGTAGCTACCCACATTGATTTATAGTAGTATAAACCACAAGAAAAGTTTAACTCTTGTATCCTCACTGATATTAATTAATTCTGCTGTTCTTTTTGTGTTTAAAATTCAATACTACAAATTGTTAAAAATTTATTTTGTTATTTTTAAGAAAATGATTAAAATCACAATATTGATTAAAGCAGTATTTTGAAAAAAACAGCAAAACTTATATGTGCGAAGGTTGAACACATGGGGTAACTATGATTTTTCTTTTAACTGCCAGTAACTGACATTACAATTAATAAAAATATTTTAATGTTTTAGTAAAATGAATAATATGTTCCATATTTCGGGATTCTTGGTTACTATAAAATGTATTGATTACAAAACTAATTACACTACTTTATTGTTTTAGGTTCCTTATGACCTTTCCTTCCCCTTGGTAAGTTCTGGAGCTCCAACTTGTGACTTTAATTAGAATATTGAAATTGTTTAGTTTTGTCTTAATTACATTTATACGGCTTGTTATATCTGGGATAGTGGAGAAATTTTTTTATATTTGACGCTTGTTATTCTCTAAGATTAGGTGTGAATATGATAATATTTTAAAAATACATGCAGTTGCATTTATGTGTTAATATAAGGGTCTTTAATATTTTGTTAAGTCTCCAAATCAGTAACAGAAAGCAGGATTTTCTTTATTTTTTTCACATATCCCTGGTCTTAAAATCCAACCACATTGGAGCTCCAAAACATATTATTGGGGTAAGGAATGAGTCTAAACAAGATCACACCTCTTGAAGTGTAGTGTTTACAGTCTTGATACTTGATATTAATCTTGAGTATCAATACTTGATACTAAACACTACATTTACTACAGAGATACCTTGTCTGCTAACACCCAGGTTATTTTTAGGATAATTATTGTTTTGTGGCCTAAATTAAAATCTACTTAAAACCTTCTAGTTCAAAAACAGGTTTGTTTGCTTTTTCTTAAAATTCCACTATAAATTATCTTATTGCTTATAAATCTCTTTGTGAATTATGCAGGATATTATTTTAGAAAAATGAACAACACCTAGATCCTGTTTGCTTGCATACTGTTGTTTCAGAGTAACATGTAGTTTATAGATAGATAGATCCTTCATGTGGTACTATAAAATTAGGTGGTTCTTGGAAGGGAAGATAGAACTTTCTGTTAGAAGTATATTTTATTTCTTCGGAAGGATAATGGAGTTTTATTGAAGATTTTAAGTGTTAAAGTTAACATGGAAGTTTAGTTTATCTTTTTATATTTTAAACATTTGCATCATAATCCTAAAACTGTTGCTTCTTTGAGCCTAATCAACAGACATTATAGGCTTTTATGGGGATTTATGTAGGTTTTTTTGGCTCAGAGTGTTTACATAAGATATGTTACTAGAGATACGTTATAAAAAGATTTTCTTTTCCATGAGTTGTATGCTAAAGGAATATAAGAGAAGTGCAGCATATCTTGAGTCTGCGATGGCTTATATATGTGATTTGGGCTCTACTTAGAATCTTGGGATGAAAGAAGTTTTGGATTTCTCTGGAGATGAGTTTAAAATGGTGACTTAACTGATTATAGAATTTCACCATCACAGTGTTTTAAATGTCATTTTTACCAAAATTGAAAGCAGCTTTAATATTGTTAATGCAGTTTTATTTATAACATAATTTTAAAAGTTTGTTAGTGTTTTACCATAAATGAAAATTGTGATGCTATGAATCTCACCCATATTTACTGATAATAGGCACTTTAGAAGAGAGGCTTCAAATTTATGAAGAAATTAGTACGCAGCACCCCAGAGCAATTACACCCAGAAGATTACCTTTGACTCTTGTCCCAGGTAATATTAAGATGTCTTTTATAATACCAATTATTTGTCAAAATTACTCAGTGCTATTTATATTTTAGAAACATGTTTCTGGTGTAGAGTTTATGTCTGCAGCAATCTTGGCGTTAGGACTGAACAGTTATGAATTTATTATTTATATATTAATAAGAGTGTTATACTTCAATGTGTAGCTAAATGTTGATTTTAAAATTTGAAGTTATCTATATAAATATAAAACTGCTTTTCTTAAGTTGATCTCATAGAGGTAGAAAGTAAAATGATAGATACCAGAACTGGCAAGGGGGCATTGGGGAAAGATGAAGAGTGGCTGGTTAATGGGTACAAACATACATTTAGACAGAAGGAATAAGTTTCAATGTTTGCCTAATAGGGGGACTGTAGTTAACAGCAATATATTGTATATTTCAGGATAGCAAAAAAAAGGACTTGAAATGTTCCCAACACATAGAAATGATAAGTAATCGAGGTGATAGATACCCTAAATACCCTGACTTGATCATTACATACATCTCTGTATGTAACAAAATATCATGTACTGCATAAATATGTACAAATATTATGTATCAGTAGAAAAACTGCTTTTCGTATGTGACTTTAAAAAAGCACTATATTTAGAAGGTAAATTCCCTATAATTAATGACAAATTATATGTGGTATCATGATTTAAATAGTAAAAGTTTTGATTTTTTTTTTTTTTTTGAGACAATATCTTGTTCTGTTACCCAGGTTGGAGCTGGAGTGCAGTGGCACAGTCTCTGCAGCCTCAAACTCCTGGGCTCAAGCTATAGTTTTGAAGTTTTATATCTTCTTTTCGAACATAAATTGAAAGAAAAAGTTGTGAGCTGTTTGCACCCACCACAGTGTTTAAGAACAGAAGTCATCATTTATTCAAGAGTTAACCACTTTACTGAGTTTTGCTTTTTATCATGTCATTACTTTTATTATTAGAGCTCCATGTATTTTGTGTCCCTGCAAACAAAAACAGCTTTTGTACTTTATATAAATTGGAGTACTGTGATATATGTTATGTGATTTGCTTTTATTGTACAATAGTGTATTCATGACCTTGAGCTGAGTTATTGCATATAGCTGAACTCATTTTTTGGGCTACATAGGAGGTAGACAGTATATTAGCTCTTCAGGTAGTTAATGTCTTTGTTCAGTTTTTTAAAAATTACATGTTTTTTTTGAAGTCTATTTTTGTAAGTACCCTTGATTATGAATTATATATTAGAACTTCTGGTATTTCTTTTGATACAAGTCAGACTCTGGACAGCTAATATAACTTAAGTTTCTGGGGAGCTGAGGAGTCTATTTTCTGTTCACATTTATAGTGGCAAATATTTGTTTAAATAATTTGGTTATAATTTTATTTTTACCAAAAGATTCATGAAAATTAAAAATTTTTAGTTGACTCACTTGTGAAATATGTGAAATACCTTTTAGAAATGTATTGGATTAGACAGTGGACAGAAATTCATTTTAAAGATTCATTTTATACTATTGCATTTCAATTCCAAAGATGAAGAGTAGTATTTTTCTGATCCTCCATTTTTTTGTTTTGTTTTTGTAGAATACAGAGAGCAGATTCTCTGATGTTTTCCAGGGAATATTAAGTCCAAGTAGATATTAATAGGCTTGGTTGGGAGGGTGTTGGTGTGCTTGAGCTGTTCTTCAGCCAAGTAAGTTTGGGAAACTGGATTAAACACAGCTATCAGGTTTCTACAGGACTTCTTAGAGCTTTTAATATACACTTTGTGAATTTCAAAGATGGTAGTATATGCGTATTGAGGAGTATTTTCCCTAATAAAAGTGTTTTGTAGAAGATGCATATACTTACATTTCTGTATTTCTTCCTCCTCTTTGTTTTAAAAAATAATAGCTTTTTGAAATATAATTTATATACCATAAACTTCACTTTTTTAAAGTGTGCAATTCAATGTTTTAGTATATTAATCATGTACAACCATCATCTCTGTCTGCTTTCAGAAATTTTTTATGACCCCAAAAAGAAACCCCATACCTATTTCACTCCCCATTACCCCTCAGCCACAGTACCTGGCAACTACCAATCTGCTTTCCGTACCTATGGATTTGCCTGTTTTTGGACATTTCAAATAAATGGAATCATACCTTCTGTGGCCGTTAGTGTCTAGCTTCTCTTCCTTTTATTGGTCTCGGTATATTTTGTGTTTCACAATATGTTGTGGGTGGGAATATTTCCTTAGGAGCTTTAAAATGCATTCATATGCTATTTAGGAAAGAAAAAAAACCTCACTTAGCTTTAAGATTATGAACAAGACCTCTTTGTTCTCTTTTTCTCATTTGGAACATGGGGCTTCAGATTTATACTGCCTACATTTATTTCCATAGACAATATAAGTTTGCTAAAAGCCCTCAATACGTGGCAGTGTATGGAAGGAAATATATTTTTACTGAAAAAGCCTAGAATTTTTTTATTGTAAAGTGTGATTTAGGTTAAAGTGAAACCATCCTAGAGCCTCTGGGACATGCTGTCTTTGAAATGTCATAAAAATCTTTTTACAAATCAGGTCTCAGTGGAGCGTTCTGATGGCATAGGCTTTCAAGGTCATCATCGCTGTGAGGTTCTGACATACGGGTATTTACAAAGCTCCAGTGAATATATATAAAATTATGCAAATACTTAATTTTCTCTGTGCAGAGCTGGATATTTCATGATTTTTTTGCCTGTCTAGAAATACTTTTATGTATAATAAGAAGGCCATCTTGGCATTATCAAAAGCAGTAAGATCTTTCTCAAGAAACATGATGCATCTTGAGAATGCATGGTGAAAGTTTTGAAAAAGGCTTTCAATATTTTAGATAAGAGGGCTTCATACCTATAGAGCATAATAAATATAAAATAATACATAAAAAATCACACCCAAAATATTAAGTGCTTTAAAAATAATGAAGGGATAAAGCTACTTTTCATCATGTCTTATTATGCACTGGCTGACGGGTAGAGAGAGGGAAGGAAATAATCGAGAGTGTTAAACATAGAATACTAATTAAATTTTGCTCCATTATTTAGAATGGATTTTCAGTGAATCAGAAACAGTCTAGTCTTGAATTAGGTGTGAACAGGGCCATCATGTTTTGGGAACATCATGCTACATAGCTAGATAAGAATTACTCAGGTAATCTGTTTTGTGAGCAGTAATGCTAAACAGGCACATAATAATTGATGGAAAAAATAAGATGGATAACTCGTAAGTAATTTGGGGATATGGTGTGTGACTGAGCAGTTGGGTAAGTTGTGTATAGGCTTCTTGTTTAGGTGATACATTCACAGCTGCAAATTAGGTAAAAAGGGTTTATAAGTTTATAAGTGAAGTCTTTTTCTTATCTGTCCCCTGGCAACTAAGTTTACTTCCCTGAAGACATCGCTTGTCATCAGCTGATGTTGTATTCTTCTACAAATACATTGTGCATGTGTAAGCAAAAATGTGTGTGGGAGATTTGCATAAGGTGTACCTCCTGTTTTTTGCAAAAGTGCCATAGCATGGATTGCTGTGCACCTGGGTTTTCTTTTCACTTATCTGTATTTGGAGATTAGTCCTGGATCAGCACTTAAAGAGCTTCCTCATTCATTTTCATACCTGCACAGTCTAATAAATCAAATTTGCCAGTATGATCTGAATAGACTGAGAAAGTTAATCAAGGAGGAGTTCAGAGTAGCTTCTGCCATGAAGATAAAATGCTTGTTTTCTCAGTGGGTGATATTCCAAGTATAGAAAACAAAACATTAATTCTAAAATATAAAAATTGTCAGATATCAGAGAAGATAAGGAGACATATATCGAGTGATTACTCTGTGCCAAGACATTGTTTACTGCTATATACATATCGTGTTTGAGCCATGAAGAGTACTGTTGAGGCCGGTAATAGTATTGTCTTCATTTTACAGTGGTGAAACTGGGGTTTTTAATGGACAAGTTATTTGCCCAAGTTTGCACACAAATAAGTGGAGAAATCTGCATTTCTCTCAGAAACAGCATCTCTTATTGTCTACCACAATATTGTTAACTTTGTTGTACACCAGAGGGATTACTGGAAAGATTTGGTCTCTGAAACTATTTTTGATTTTTAAGGAAGCAGTGGTGTATAATTTAACCCAGGATGGATGTTTTCTCCATAATCTGTGATTTTTCAAGACCAGTACTTTGTGTATGATTGAATAAGAAATTAGAGATTATCTGAATACGATCTTCATAGTTACTGGCGTTAAATTTTTATGACATCTAATTGAGTATGCATGTATGTTTTGTTCAACATGGTCAGTCATAACAAATAAAAACCATTTTGGGTTGTTAGAGTTTGTTGTGCAGTGTTGTGAATCATTAAGAAACTTTGGGAGGTCATTTCAATCGTCTTACTTGAGGCTAAGTCATTCATGATGCGTGTGTGTGTGTGTGTGTGTGTGTGTGTGTGTGTGTGTGTTTGTTTGTTTCCCCAAATGATTAGGTAAATCCATGTCCTTAACTATTAGCCTGTACTCTCAAAAAGTTCTTATACCTTTGTATTATAAAATTAAAATTCTTTGAATAGTCTCTGCTTTCAAAAAGTGATGACAAAAATCATTTGTAGGGGTTTAGCAATGATAGAATTATTTACTTGATCTTGCAGAGTATTTATTTTAGTTCTAATGTTAGAATGCCCAGGGCTCAGTCTAATGTGTAGCATAAACTTACTTTACTTTTATTGTTGATCTCCCTCACTGAGATGTTAAGTTCTATAGGGTAGAATTTAAAAAAATTTTTGTTTTAATCACTGTTATATCCCCAATACCTAGAACAGTGCCTGGCATGCAGTAAGTGCTTGACATATGATTATGAAATAAATGAGTGAATGAATGAATGTTGAAGTAAATGACAAGTACAAATTGATTTGGGATAATTGTAAATACCAGCTTAGTGTTTAAAAAGATCTTTTGACTATCCCTTGAATATGGTACTGGTTACAGTAGTCTGCTACAGAGTGCTTCATGTGTATCTGCAAGGTTTTGAGGTGTAGACTGAGTATGCTAGTCAGTGAGATATTAAGAAAGATATTTGATATTGTGCTATATTCAGGATAGTTGATAACTTTTACTCTACTTAAAACTATATGACTTTGGGGGTTTATAAATTGGATAGAAGCATAATTGTTTCTGAGGGAGCTTCATTTTTATTTAGAAAATCAATTTAAGAATTGTTTGCATGAACCAAAGAATTAACAAAGTATGCTTTTGTTTCTAGGTGAAAGATTTAGAGAACTAATGGATAAGTTCCTGAGGGTTAACTTCAGTAAAGGCTGCCCACCCTTGTTTACTACTTTGAAATCTTTGTATTACAATACAGAAAAGGTAAAATTTGGTATTTATTAAGATTTGCTATAGTCTTTTTTAGTAAATTGTGGAAAGATGTCCATGTAAATGTGCTATTAATCATTTTTTCTATTTTAGTAATGTTACTCACTTTCAGTCTAATAATGTACTGAAATCATACGCCTGTAGTGTAAGTAATATCAAAAGAAACGTCGGTCTGAAATTTACTGAGTAAAGAGTTTATGAAAACACTAAGATTATAAAGCTTGTTTATTTTTAATGGACATACTTTTTTTTAAGTGGGATTTTAAATTTGACATTGTTACCAGAGGTATATATTTAACTATTCTGTGATGATTATTTTATGGTACAATTGTGGATTTTTAAATTAGTTTTGCATGCTTTTTAAGTTAGAGCTTGGATAATTGACAGTGCAACAGTAAAATGCTATTTGGTCAACAGTACAAATTATTAGTTTTAATCAGTAAGGTTACATTTTAATAAACACAGTTTTAGCTAGTTCTTGAATAAAGAATTGAATATCTTTCTGCTTTTTAAAATTAGAAATAGGCACTTAAATCTTGGTCTTAAATTAGAAAGATAATTAAAGTTAATAGAAAGTAAGTTATACTTTTATTTCCAAGTGTTGCTTCTTGTTTATTAAAGTCTAAAATCTTGTTGTCTTTTCTGTAGTCAGTTTTTAAAAGTTACTAGTAGATAAGGAAAAGATTTTGTTAGAAATGCTGAAAGGGCCGGGTGCGGTGGCTCAAGCCTGTAATCCCAGCACTTTGGGAGGCCGAGGCGGGTGGATCACAAGGTCAAGAGATCGAGACCATCCTGGTCAACATGGTGAAACCCCGTCTCTACTAAAACTACAAAAAATTAGCTGGGCATGGTGGCGTGTGTCTGTAGTCCCAGCTACTCAGGAGGCTGAGGCAGGAGAATTGCCTGAACCCAGGAGGCGGAGGTTGCGGTGAGCCGAGATCGCGCCATTGCACTCCAGGCTGG
>NW_022436972.1:24299999-24468606 GCF_009761245.1 Sapajus apella | reverse complement strand
AAAAAAAAAAAAAAAAGAAATGCTGAAAGGTTTTTAGTTAAACTATAATTTTATATTTACTTAGCTTTGATTCATAATAATTTATAAATTTGCAGTAATTGTGAATAATAAAATGTTAGAAACATTAGTTATAGGTATAGCTGATTGGCATTTTTCTACCTGTGGCAGCAGGTTTCATAAACAAAAGAAACAATTGATGATATCTAGTACCCAATTACAAAAAAATCATGTTTTTAAAAAAAAAAAAAACAAAAAAACCTTAAAATTCTTTAATGTCTGTTGTATGGTTTGACTGCAGTGTTCCTGCTGTCAATTTTTTGAGAAATAGTGATTGATTCCTATATAAACATGTACCCGGTGCCTACCAATAATATCTCTAGGTTATTTAACATTGGGTAAAATACTTCTATCCTTTTTGGTGAGGGTGACAGAGAAAAAAAGGTTAGATGAAATGTCTGAAATTACGAAAGTCTTCTGAATGTGAATTAGAGTACTTCTTTTATAACAGTCTTGTAGCAGCTACTGCCTACAGTGGACATTAAAAGATTTGTTTCTCTCAAGCTATCATGGAGCTTTCACAGGCATAGGCTTTTTACTTTTTAAAAATTCTTCCAATATTGACCCAAAGTTGCCCTTCCTAAAATGCTAAACTTTTTTGGTATTTTATATAAAGCATGAAAATTGTATTTTTGAATAACGCATTGAGAATACACTAATTTATAGGAACTGTCTCTTTAGTGTTAATTTTAAAGCAGCAACAGGAATGTTATTTTATTAGAAATGCCAAAAGACCAAGTGTGTTTGCAAAATGAATTAAACTGCAGACAATTGAGTTCAAGTTATCTGAATTTAGTATAGTGAGAAAAAATTTGCAAGTCTAGGAACTGTTTCTCAAATAATTTTGGCACATATATTTGTGATTACTCATGAGACCATTTTATTTATTTTATTTTTTAATATTTATTTTTAAATTAAATTTTGTAGGTTTGGTGTTTGACTCTTTTTGTCAAAAAATTATTTCAGTGCTTTTGGGGAACAAGTGGTATATGGTTACATGGATAAGTTTTTTGGTGGTGATTTCTGAGATTTTGGTACACCTATCACCTGAGCTGTGTACACTGCACACCATGAGACCATTTTTAAAACTGCGCATTTCTAACCAGCAGTGAGACCTGTTAGATGCATTTTTAACTTTCAAGGAAGGATTTCAAGAAGGTGAAGTCTGATAAACAGTTGTTGTTTATAAGCTTCCAATTATTAAAGAGTAGTTCATGTTGATAGCATGAGAATGAAATTGTCTTTTGAAGTTAGCTTAGAATGTAGTACGTTGCAAGAAATATATTTCTTAAATGTCTTCAACATTTTAATTTTTTTGACAAACTAGAATTTGTGTGAAGTGGAAGGCAGTGAGTGATCATCAGACAAGTTCCATAAGGTTTTTGTTGTTGTTTTTTGAGATGGAGTCCTGTTCTGTCATCCAGGCTGGAGTGCAGTGGCGCGATCTCAGCTCACTGCAACCTCTGCCTCCCAGATTCAAATGATTCTCCTGCCTCAGTCTCCCAAGTAGCTGGGAATACAGGTGCCCACTACCATGCCCAGCTATTTTTTTGTATTTTTGGTAGAGATGGGGTGTTGCCGTGTTGACCAGGCTGGTCTCAAACTCTGGCCTCAAGTGATTTGGGATTAGAGGTGTGAGCCACTGTGCCTGGCCAAGTTCCATAAGGTTTTTAAAAACATAAGTAGGTATAGAAATGGCACTCACTTTACTTTTGTTAGCGAGGTTTTGGCAGAATCTTTGGTGAAGAAGAGAAATCTTCATTTTCCCAGCTTTCTTTAATTTTGAAATAGATTCTTCTATAAACTCTGATATCCAGGTATTATTTTCTTTTATGAAACTTTATAAGAATAAAACATGTTACTAAAAATATATTTATACCCCTTTTATGTTAGATTTTGTTAAAATTAATATTGTTTTGTTTCTTATTATCCATTTGAATATAGGTGTCCTGTCCATAACACATAGCTTGCTGAGATGATAAACATTTACTTACTTGTTTTGAAAAGTACTTAAAAAAAAATTGCCAGTCTTTGAGTGAAGCTTTTGGGTTTTGGGTTATCCTTTTACTGTTATATCATTATATATAATCATGGTGTAATTACATCTGAGTAAATGGGAGATAGCTATTATTGGGTTTTAGAAATTAAAATTTGTGCATTAGTTCCCAAAGTATAAAAGAACCCAAATCTTACTTCAAATGTGTATAACTATCTTCTTGTTTCAGAAATGTGAAAATCACAATGTAAAGCACTTACTCAGATAATGTTTTATTTTATTTTTGAGACAGAGTCTCACTCTGTTAACCAGGCTGGAGTGTAGTAGTGTGATGTCAGCTCACTGCAACCTCCGCCTCCCAGGTTAAGCCATTCTTCTGCCTCAGCCTCCTGAATAGCTGGGACTATGGGTGCATGCCACTGCGTTTGGGTAATTTTTGTAATCTTAATAGCGATGGGGTTTCACCATGTTGGCCAGGCTGGTCTTGAACTCTTGACCTCAAGTGATCCTCCCGCCTTGGCCTCCCAAAGTGCTGGGAATACAGGCATGAGCCACCGTGCCTGGCCTCACATAATATTTTAAGTGGCATCCATGTAAAACATGGCAACAGAAAGACTTTTTAAAAATTAGTTTTTATGTAGACTCTAAACTTTCAACTCTGTACCTTTGTTTTAGGTTTTTATCTTGGCATAGTTTTTTTTTTTCTTTTTATATTTTCTCTATTTTTTTTTACTTACAATTTTTTTTTAGCAGTTACATTTTTTCTTTCAGGGAAAGTAGAATATTATGAATTGTAGAGAATATTTTTCATATACCTTAAACCTGTTAAGTAGTATTAAACTAAAACAGTTTAGGTTGCTATATATGGCATAGGGATTCCAACATTTTTCATTGCTTTAGTGAAATAATATAATTTTTACTGAAGATAATGGTAAGAATATTTCTAAATTTTTTGTGGATGTCACCTCATTGAAAATATCAGTTGTGTATTTATAGGTAATAACCACCTTTAAATGTTCTGGTAATGCATACTGAAAAAAGGGACAGCTTGCCAGGCATGGTGGCTCACACCTGTAATCTAGCAGTTTGAGAGGCTGAGGTGGGAGGATCGCTTGTGACCAGGCATTCAAGACAAGCCTGGCAACATAAGACTCCGTGTCTACAAAAAATGAAAACAATTAGTTGGTCATAGTGGCAGGAGCCTGTAGTCCCAGCTGCTTGGGAGGCTGAGGTGGGAGGATTGCTTGGGCCTGAGATCAAGGCTGCAGTGAGCTTTGATTAGGCCACTGCATTCTAGCCTGTGCAACAGACTAACCCTGTCTCAGGGGGGAAAAAAAAAATTCCTACTTTTAGAAAATAACTCTTACATACTTGAAGTGTACAGATGGTTTCATCTGTCGTTTGTATTGTAGTCTGTCACATACTGTATCAGTCCAAACTTTTTGTTTGTTTTGGAGATGAAGTCTCCCTCTATCACCCAGGCTGGAGTGCAGTGGCATGATCTCAGCTCACTGCAACTTCTGCCTCCGGGATTCAAACAATTCTCCTGGCTTAGCCTCCCAATTAGTTGGGACTACCGGCACATGCTGCCATGCCTGGCTAATTTTTTTGTATTTTAGTAGAGACAGGGTTTCACCATATCACCCAGACTGGTCATGAACTCCGAAGCTCAGACAGTCCTTCAGCCTTGGCCTCCCAAAGTGCTAGGATTACAGGAGTGAGCCACTGTGCCTGGCCCAGACCAAACTTTTATTATGAGTAATTGCTTACTGGCTTTCTAAAATAGTGTCCATTTCAGAGCTTCTAAGTGTGAACAAAGAACCTTGCCTAGTAATCTTTTTGATCGGGTCCCAGAATCCTTCTGTTCCAGAGTCGGCGTGGCAGTAATAATAAAAAATCAAAGGTAGAAACAAACAACTAACATAGTATTCACAACAGCTGTAGCAGTTTAATGAGAAGATTTTTTTATATACCATAGTCTGTTGGTGGTCTAAGTCATAACGCCAATGAATTATTTCTATAATACTCATAGATAAGCTGTCCAGTGGGACAGTGAGTCAGATGTTTGATCAACTATTTCATATGTTGCACAGATAATGTGTATTGTGTATTAACTTTTCACATTGATGATATTTGTAAGGAATCTTATCTCCTCACTTCTCTGTTGGCATTTGTGTAAGTTTATAGTACTCTTCCGTCAGCTTCCATGTTCTCAAATAGTAAAAGTGCTGAGCAACTTGGCACAAAAGTTTAGAAGTAATTTTTCGTTAAAAAAAAATGCTATAACCACAATACAGAAAATTTGGAAAAAATGGGAGGGAAGCCCAAACAAAACCCAATTATAAATTGCCACATGACTATACAACTTAAAAGCATTTACACATTTATTTACTTATTTTATTTTTGAAATAGCATTTTGCTCTGTCTCCCAGGCTGGAGAGCAATGAATGGCCTGACCATAGCCCACTGTAGCCTTGATTTCCCGGGATTAAGTGATCCTCACATCTCAGCCTCTTGAGTAGCTGGGAATATAGATGCAGGCTACCACACCTGGTTAATTTTTTAATTTGTAGAGAAGGAGTCTTGCTATATTATCTAGGCTGATCTCACACTTCTGGGCTCAAGTGATTCTCTTGCCTTAGACTCCCAATGCACTGGGATTACAGGTTTGAGCCACCATGCCTAGCTGTAAGAGCATTTTTAATGTAATTCCTATGACAGTTTTATTTTTCCTGTGAATTTAATTGTGGTGTATCTGTGCAACTGTAGTCATTTTGTCTGTAAAATTTTGTTCTTCTTTTTCCTCCTAGCAGTTCCTTTTTTAAAAAACTTTTTTTTTAATAGAAAAAAATACGGGGTTTCACCATGTTGGTCAGGCTTGTCTTGTACTCCTGACCTCAGGTGATCTGCCCACCTTGGCCTCCAAAGTGCTTGGATTACAGGCGTGAGCCACCACGCCCGGCCTTAGAAACATTTTTATAGAGATGGGGTCTCACTATGTTGCCCCAGGCTGGTCTCAAACTCCTGGACTCAAGAGATCTGCCTGCCTTGGCCTCCCAAAGTGCTGGGATTATAGATGTGAACTACCCGTACCCACCTCCATGCCCCAGCAGTTTGATAAGCTTTTACTGTGTTGTTATGTAATCTTCATTGTTTCGTTTAGTTATTGCATAACCTTTTAGAACCATCCCCTCATTGTTGACTTTGGTTTTACAAGTTTTTATTATTAGATATCTTTACAGTAACTTTGCTTAGGATTATTTTTTTCTCATAAACTTTCAGATTCACTCAGTGGGTAAAGGGCATGAACATTTTTGTGATTCTTGATAAACATGGATAAATTAGTTTTTCACAAGGTTGTGGATATCAATTTGCATTTCCACTAGCAGTATGTGTGAAATATTTCCTGTCTTGTGTTTATTTTTGTTTTGACATAGAGATGTTAAAAATTTAGTGGAACCAGATATGGTGATGTTTATTTCTGTTGTGGAAATTCATCTGCTGTTTTAAAACTGTCTTGGAAAGTCCTCCTTAGAGCAGTACTTCTCACTGAGGGTGTTGGGGAGTGGATTTTTTTCCCGTGGGACATTTTACAATGTCTGGAGAGGTTTTTGATTGTCACCACAGTGAGATGTGCTACTGGCATCCAGTGTGTGGCTGCCAGGGATGCTGCTAAACATTCCACAAGGCACAGGACAGACTTCTTTTTTTTAGGAGACGGGGGCTTGCTATCTTGCCCAGGCTGGAGTGCAGTGGCTATTCACGGGCGCAATCCCACTACTGATCAGCACGGGAGTTTTGACCTGCTATGTTTCCGACCTGGGCTGGTTCGCCCCTCATTAGGCAACTTGGTGGTTCCCTGCTCCCACGAGGTCACCATATTGATGCCAAACTTAGTGCAGACACCCAATTGGCATAGCGCACAACAACCCAGAACTCCTGGACTCAAGCGATTCTCCAGCCTCAGCCTCCCTAGTAGCTGGGACTACAGGCACATGCCACTGCACCTGGCAGGACAGCCTTCTTAACAAAGAATTTTACTGTTGACATGTTGGGCTAGTAATTATCAAGGAAAGGAAGAGTTTGATTTGTATTTCAGTGCAGTACAAAAGAATATTTTTTCTCAGATGCTGTAAGTAAGGGAGAGAAAGGGCCATGTTAAATTTTTTATTGTGCAATATTTGTGGGACCCAGAAATCCTGGATTTCTTACTAAAAAGAAAATAATAAGATACCATCTTATATTTAAAAATTCCAGAGGGTGTTGTTTACAGAGGTAACAGTATCTATCAGACAACTCCCCAGGCGGTATTTTTATTGAGACATTCTGATCAACAGTTAATGGTAATGATGTATGTGAATCACTTTTAAGTTTTAAAGCTTGGTAGAGGAAAATAAAGACAAATGCTTTTCTTGCCTAGGGAGGCATTTAGTATAGTATAATGTCTGCCAACATTCACTTAATTTCTTCATGATTCTTTCCAAATCCAGATTAACACTGTGGTGTTATTTACTTAATGTTTTTCACCAAATTTGATTACTTTTTTGTTTGTCATGAAAATCATGGGTTATAACACATTAATATGAAGACATAAGTTAAAAATTCAATTGGTAAGTTAATGATAATCATCCCATTCACTGTATGTACCACCTTTGGAGAAATACTGGTAAAATAAAAAGAGCATTGCTTTGGAATCAGGCCTGGTTTGGAATCCTGACTCCATCACTTACTTTTTCTGAGCAATTACCTGAATCATAGAGTGGGGAAAATAATATGTAAAGTGTTGATGTGTGTTTTAATTAAATGATAAAGTTTGTAAAGTACTTGGTTTGAATATGTTCAAGAAATGGTAATTTTCCCTTACTCTAAATTACATGGTAAGTCCCACCCCTCTCACACCTCATCTCTGTACTTCGATTTTATTATCGATTGTTCTTGGACAATTTGCCTCTATAACTAGCCTTTTTAGCACCAGAATTATCACTAGTAATTGTGCCTGTATCAGAACTTAATTCAGCAATTTTGGTCTTTGTTGATAAACTAGCGTACTTAATTTAGTAACCTTCATGTTGCATTGACATTTTAAACCTGTGATTTGTCTCTTTATTGTGAAAAAATTGTGTATCAGATATGATGTTGTGGGACTTTGTCTTTAAGGTTAATAAAGAGGTCTTTTAACTCTTACATAAGTAAAACTTGTCAAGGACACACTTTAGGAAATTATAACAGTTACAGTATTATCCTAGGTTAGATTTTGTTAATGAGGATAAAGCTTCTTCCATCTTGATCTAATGTAGCCGTTAGAAGAAAGTATTTAAACCAGGAAAAGGTGGCTGAACTTGGAAAATTTTTCATGTTGTAAGAAAAATTTGGGCCATAAAATTTAAGTTGGCCTTTTATGTTTTTGGTGTGATTTCAGATACTTAAGTGGATTGACTTTCTTGATTTTAAAATAACAGAGACAAAACACCATTTTAAAGAAGAATAGCTATTATGTATTAGTTTGTCAAATTACACACTACCTAATTAAGATATAAATTATAAGTAAACTTGAGTAAAACTTCTTAGATTAACTTTCATGGAAAATTGTTCACTTAATTACTGAATGAAAAGTTAACTATAAGGCCGGGTGTAATGGCTCATGCCTGTAATCCCAGCACTTTGGGAGGCCAAGGTGGGCAGATCGCTTGAGGTCAGGAGTTTGAGATCAGCCCAGGAAACTGGACAAAGCCCTGTCTCTACAAAAAAACAGAAAAATTAGCCATGTGTGGTGGTGCATGGTTGTAGTCCTAGCTACTCAGGAGGATTGCTTGAAGCCTGGGAGGCGGAGGTTGCAGGGAGAGTTCACACCACTGCACTTCAGCCTGTGTGACAGAGTAAGGCCCTGTTTCAAAAAATAAAAATAATAAGTAACTATGATATAAATTTTGGCCAGGCACGGTGGCTCATTCCTGTAATTCCAGCACTTTGGGAGGTCAAGGCAGTTAGATCACCTGACCTGAGGTCAGGAGTTTGAGACCAGCCTGGTCAACATGGTAAAATCCCATCTCTACTAAAAATACAAAAAATGAGCCTGGCATGGTGGTGCATAACTGTAGCCCCAGCTACATGAGAGGCTGAGGCAGGAGAATCACTTGAAACTGGGAGGCAGAGGCTTCGGTGAGCTGAGATCACGCCACTGCACTCCAGCTTAGGTAACAGAGTGAGACTTTATCTCAAACAAACAAACAAACAAAATATATGAAATATATTCAAGAAGTATGCCTAATGAACCAGAACAGCCAGTCCCCCCCTCCTTTTTTAATGTAGGAGATTTCATATGAATTTTCCATTATCTTTTTTCCCCCATCATCAGATCTTGTTTTGACATTCTGAATCTGGATATTTGTTTTATTTAGCAGTGTTTATATTCTTTTATGAAGGATTATGTGTAACTTTAGTGTATGTTTTGTTGTACCCTTTTTTTTTTTCCTCTTGTTGCCCAGGCTTGAGTGCATGGTGCAATCTCGTCTCACTGCAACCTCTACCTCCCGGGTTCAAGCGATTCTCCTGCCTCAGTGTCCTGAGTAGCTGGGATTACAGGCATGCACCGCCACGCCTGGCTAATTTTGTATTTTAAGTAGAGATGGGGTTTTTCCATGTTGGTCAGGCTGGTCTCAAACTCCTGACCTCAGGTGATCTGCCTACCTCAGCCTCCCAAAGTAGTGGGATTACAGGCGTGAGCCACCGCTCCCTGCCATTTTGTTGTACTCTTTATTGTTAAAATTGACTTCTTTAAAAATAGGTTTTACCCTTGGAGATGCACTAGTCCACCCTTTTAAAAGCCTCCTCTAGTTGCAGTTTTAGCAGCTACCAGTAGATGGCACAAGTTCCTGAAAAAAAATTATTTGCCTTCATAAGTTAAACAACTTGAGTACTAAATTTCTAAGCCTGTAAAAAAGGTTTTTAAGTTATAGATATTCTAGGTGAGATTGGTGGGGAGGTTATGGTGGGTTAAAAATGTCTGTTACCTTTAGTTTTGCTTTATAGTAAAAGTTTTTTTGCAATTTTTTAAAATCAGTGGTTCTCAGACTCTTCATTGTGTATCAGGATTTACAGACGACTTGTTAAAAACAGACTGTACAGAGGCTGGGCATGGTGGCTTACACCTGTAGTCCCTGCACTTTGGTAGGTGGTGGCGGGAGGATCGTTTGAGCCCAGGAGTTCAAGACAAGCCTGAGCAATATAGTGAGACTCTATCTTTAAAAAAAAAAAAAAAAAATTAGCAGGACATGGTAATACATGCCAGTAGTCTTAGCTGCTTTGGAGGCTGAGGTGGGACGATCGCTTGAGAACAGAAGTTCAAGGCTACAGTAAGTGATGATCACACCACTGCACTCCAGCCTAGGTGACAGAGGGAGACCCTGCCTCTTAAACACACATACACAGACACACAGACACACACACACACACACACGCACACCCACCCACCCACCCCAAAACAGATTGTACAGAATAGTATTTCTAACAAGTTGCCAGGTAATGCTGACACTACTGTTGACAGTATTAATGGTCTGAAGATCGTACTTTCAGACCCTCTGTTTTTAAATTAAACAATCTATGTTTTGTTTTTAAAATAAAGAATATGCCCGTTTTCCATCATCCTAATGTCTTTGGTTATATTTTCATTGACTATGTGGTATCTTTACATAAATGTTTTACTGAAGTCATAGTGTGTGTAAATTTTTTTTCACACTCTGCCTTTTCTGCTCTTTACTGCTACTGTCTTATTTTTGCATTGCCTGTCCATTTAACTATGCTAGAGAATTCTGCCATATGCTGTAGCATCATGTGAGAAGGCTATCATATAGGCCTGAAAAGTGTTGTTGTAATTTGGCCTTTTTTGTGTTTTGACTGGTGTCTGGGATGGTCAGTGGATTCATGGACACTGTCCTGTGTCTTTGTAGTGTGGGGAGTAATCTGGATTCAAAATAAAGCTAATTAAATCATATCTTCTGATAGTAAATGGTATGCGTGAAGAGGTTTCTTTTGTAGCCATATATACAAAAATCTGTTCAGGAGTTTGTGGCACATGATCACTTCAGTGTCGGGGAACCATAGTGAATTTTGGTTAGTTCATAAAGAGGCCTAGGGAAATAAAAGAAATATAATTGTTTTATTCTGAAATTAAAGATGTCTAAAGCTCCATTTTTCATAAAACAGTTAAGAAATATGCCAGACCTTATTTCCTTTAAATATAGGACGCTTCATTACTGTGTGTGTCATTCTTTCACAGGAGCCATGTCAATCTATGTGTTGTTCCAATTTTGGTGTATGTGCTGCTGATGAGCACTAGACCTTATTTTGTAGTAGGTAGACAAGTAAATTGGTTGGGAAAACCCATAATTGTATTAAGTACAATACAATTATTGTGGGGTTGCTAACAATAATAAGCAAAAGAGTCATTTTTAATTTCATTTATTTTCAAGCCTTGGATTATTTCACTTTTTTGTAATGTGTAACATTTTAGAAAATCTGAATATTTACATAATGGACAAATTTACCATTTAAATATTCAGATGTATATAAATATCGGTTTATTGGATAAAAAAGGTTTTATAGTAACTAGTGATAATTTGTTCTTCAAAACTTTGAATTACTTTTTGAGATGAAAATTAATGAGGTTCTGTCACACTATTAATAAAGATAGCAGTGTCCATTATTTTGTTTTTTTCCACCCCTTCTCTAAAGGGAAATATTCATAATGGGAATGGGGACAAAGCAGACACCCTATCAATTTAATTAATTCATAGTTCTGAAATGTATATTTTTAAAATGTAATTTAAACCATAATGAGTAAAAATACCTTCAGTAAGATATTTTTAAATTTTAAAAATATGTTTCTTTAACAGGTTTCTATAATCCAGGAACTTGTTACTAATTATGAAGCCTCTCTTAAAACATGTGACTTTTTTAGCCCACATGGTAAGTTTAAATTAGATTGAATTGGAATTTGATGACTCATTTCATTTTTAATTACAGTAATGCACTTTTACGAATATTATATGTGTGCTAACTAATGGCTACTTAATAAATAGGTTTCAAATTGGTGAATGAAATGAGAACACTTTCCATCTTACTTAATTTAAATTTTCCATAATCTCGTGAGATGGGAGTTAACCTTGTTTTAGCATGAGGAAACAGACTTGAGAGCTTGAATGGCTTGCCCAAGACCATGTAGTTAGATTATATTGGAACCTGTTTTCTTGAGTCCCTAAATTCTTTGCTTTCTCTACCCTCTTACTACATTTAATCCTGTTTAATTTGGCCGTTTGCTTCTATATTTGTAGTATTCTATAAATACTAAAATACTCTTTCAGAATTTTTGTAATATTTTTTAAGAGATGGGGCCTCACTATGTTGCCCAAGCTGAACTTCTGGGCTCACGTGATCCTCCCACCTCAGCCTCCTGAGTAGCAGGGACTACAGGTGTGTGCCACCATGCCTGGCTAATTTTGTGTGTGGGTGGGTTTTTTTTATAGAGATGGGGTTTTGCCATATTGCCCAGGCTGATCTTGAACTCCTGAGCTCAAGCGATCTGCCTGCCTCAGTCTCCCAAAGTGCTGGGATTACAGGTATGAGCTGCCACACCCTCTTTGAGTATTTTTAGAGCAAATTCCAGACTATTTCATCTGTAAATACCTTAGTGTGCATCTCTATTTAAAACACTTAAACAGAAGAAGTCACTGAGTGCCATGTCACACAAAACGCCATACCATAATATCCAATACCCAGTCCGCATTCAGATTTCCGCAGTTATCTAAAAGAAGTCTTTGTTTGGTTTATTTGAGTATAGATTCAGTTAAGGTTCATACCAAATATTTGGTTGTTAGATCTCCATGATTTGATTGTTATGTCTCATTATTTTAATCTAGAACAGTAACTCTCTCCTCCCTTTCAAAAAAACAGTCATTTGGGGTATTTGTCTTACATGTCCCGTATCCTGGATATAGCTGATTTCTTAATCATGGCATTATTTGCTATATTCCACTGTCATTCATACTTCTTGTAAGTTATAGTTAGGTTTACATGCTGGGTTAGATTCAGGTTCTGTTTAAATACAGGTGGTGTTTTGTGCTTCCTGTTGTATCAGGAAGCTTGAGGCATTCTGGTTGTCTCTCTTTTTTGATGTTAAGATTGATAAGGATTCAGATGTTTGCCTGTTATACTCATTAAAAAGGTCCTTGACGGCAGGGGGCACGGTCGTTCACACCTGTGACCCCAACACTGTGGGAGGCTGAGGCAGAAGGATCTCTTGAAGCCAGGATTTGGAGGCCAGCCTGGGCAACAAAGTGAGACCCTGTCTACAAAAAATTAAAATATTAGCCAGGTTCGGTGGTGCTCACCTGTAGTCCCATCTACTTGGGAAACTGAGGCATGAGAATCACTTGAACCCAGGAGTTTCAGGCTACAGTTAGTTGTGATCATGCCACTACACTCCAGCCTTGGTGACAAAACGAGACAAAAATTTCTTATTGGCCTCTCAGCCATTGAAGATCATTGCCTAGATCCCTTGTTCATTCTGATCCTTTCTTCTGCATTTGCTAGCTGGAATTTTTCTTATAAAGAACTTTCCTACATCAAATATTTGGTTCCCTTAAAATATAGTTTATATGAGAGGAACAAAATAGATGCTTAAGTCATTGCCTTTATTTTATTATTTGTGTTTTAATGTGTGCTATAGTGTGTTTACATTATCATGTTATTTGGTCAGCTATGCTAGGAGACTTGTTTGTTTTGATGTAGTGTGGGTATATTCACTGTTTCCTCCTCATTTTTATACCTGTATGTCTTCCCTTCTGAAATCCATTTTGAGAGCATGGTATTTCTTTATCTATTCCTCTGTAGTTAGAGGGTGCAGGATGGGGAACAGGATAGAACTCAGCTAAGTTTACATATGTGACAGCTTTTTTAAGAGGACTATGCTGTGTTTTTTCTACTTAGGTTTTTGTCAGATGGCAGGGTTATTTATACTTTGTCGAGTGTATCTTCTTCCTATAGGTCATAGTCTTCAACTTTGGGTATCCCTTATTTAGTATTGAGGCCTGGAAAATGGTAAGCCATGGCAGTTTGGCAGTTCTTGCCTCTGCTGAAATCTTGCAGTGGTAGTTAGGAAATCTCTTTCCAGGTTATTTTCCTTGACTTTTCTTAGTCTTACTGCCCTTTTGCTTTCAAGCTGAGAATTCACAGAATTAGACTGATGTATGTCTTCTCCCCAGTGTTGTTTCTTTGGAGTAAGATTGGGGTTAGAAGCCTGTCAGAGTACAATCTTGTTTCTCTTCATGGCTGCCACTTTTTGAACTTTATGAAGTCATACTCCTTCTTTTGAAATTAGTAGTCTTTGGTGAGTTTTTCCTGCTTATTATTATTGCAATAGTCATTAATTTCATTATGAAATAGGAGAGTTAAAGTATGTGATTTGCTTTATATTCTTCCTGTAATAATTTAATATTTGTTTGATTGCAGAGAATGGGGAGAAGGAACCCCCAACAACACTACTTTGGGTTCAGTATTTCCTGGCACAGCACTTTGATAAACTTGGACAGTATTCTTTGGCTTTGGATTATATTAATGCTGCAATTGCTAGTACTCCAACTTTAATAGAATTATTCTATGTGAAAGCAAAAATTTACAAGGTAAAATCTCAATCCTGCTTTTTGTAGTTGAAGAATTCAGCTACTCTAAGAAGCCTTGGAGTTCTTTCTTTGTAGAAATAATTTCCAGGGCATCCTGATAATCTTTTTCTAATACTCTAATAATTTTGAGTAGTTTTATATATATAAATTGTATAATCAGTCTGTAATTGGATGTGTAATCATTTGAGCTCTTAGTAAATGCGAACTGTAATTTTGATTTCTAAGTAAATTTGACAGAAATTGTGACAGATTTCTATTTTCCCTGTGCAAATTATTTTCCGCTTTATTATATTCATACTCTCTTGATTATAAATTGTGATGCATTTTATCTTTTGTAGCATATAGGTAATCTCAAAGAAGCTGCAAAGTGGATGGATGAAGCACAGTCTTTGGACACAGCTGATAGATTTATCAATTCCAAATGTGCAAAATACATGCTTCGAGCAAATATGATCAAAGAAGCAGAGGAAATGTGCTCCAAGTTCACAAGGGTAGGAAATAGCATACATGAGCATGTAATTGTCTAAGTTAAGACGATTTGTGAAGTTTGCCACTGAAGTTCATAAGAATTCATTTTTGTTATTACTTTTTAAATCCCATTTAGCCCATTTCCTAAGAATGGTTTCTTACTGTGTGCGTCTGTGTATATGTTTCTGGCAGGGGATGGTTAAACAATAGAAAGAGCAAAATATCTTGGTTCATATATAAACAGTATGCCATACTTTAGCACTTACGTGTAAAATTTGATTTATATCTCAAATTCTTTGTCCCCCTAGTAATTCGTGACTGCTTTTTAATTCTATCTTACTTTTGACTTGCTCATAGAGTTCTTTTAGTATAGAACTAATTGCTGTGAACTAGTCTCTGTGACATTCAGGAATTTAAGTTTCCTGAGATTGTTGGGCTACACATCCATTCCTTTCCTTTCCCTCCTTTACCATCCTTTTTTATCCTTTCCATGTAGACTTTCCATTATGTTATAAAACATGTTTATGGTTAAAAATGTAAGTAGACTAATGGAACAGTAGAAAGCTGAGAAACAGATTTCACAGATGTTTGGAAAATGGGATATACCCAGAGATACTGTAAAAATGAGAGATGAAAAGGTTGCTGGGACTATTAGTTACTCTTACTGGGGGAAAAAAAACCCAATATCCCTGTTTTTTGCTGTACACCAATCAGTTCCAGGTGGATTAAAGATCAGATATGGAAAGCAAACCTTTCACACTTATAGAAGAAAACATATAGGAGTTTATCATTAGGATAAAGAAGCATTCTTTATGCTTGAGGTAGGAAGCATTTCTTGACACCAGAAGCATAAAGTATAAGTGAAAAATTGAGTTGGGCATGGTGGCATGTGCCCATAGTCCCAGTTACCACATAGTAAATGTGCTAACTTCAAAGTCTTTGGTGCCCTTTCCACAATATCACAAGTTTGAAATGAAGAAGTGAGTACAAGGAATAAACATAAAACCAATTATGTTTTCAGAGAAAAATACCACCTGGAAAGCCAAGGTAGAGATTTAAAGTAAAATACAGTTAAATATCAAGTATACAGGTTGAGCATCCTAAATCTGAAAATCCTAATTTGAAAATGGTTCAAAATTTGAAATTTTTCGAGCACTGGCATGATGGTCAAAGGAAATGCTCATTGGAGCATTTTGGATTTTTCATTTTTGGATTTGGGATGGTCAACCAGTAAGTATAATGCAAATATTCCAAAATTTGAGAAGCTTTGCAACATTTCTGGTTCTAGACATTTCTGATAAGGGATACTGAATCTGACTTAAAGAAGTTCAGTGATTTTTAAGAAAACAGAAAAACCCAAAGACACTGGGGAGCATCTTCAGAGGCATAGGAGAATGAGAAAGAAGGTGAGAGGAGTTGGTTACTTAAGGAGAGTAGTCACCAAAATCTGTGGCTTGGCTTTCTCATCATAACTGCCTCTGATCATCCACTTTTGACAAGTCGCCATGCTGTATGGCGAGCTTGTTCACTTTATCCACACTAGTTTATTGGTCAGGCAAATCCATAATGTGTGGTGAATAACACAGGCAGGAGAAGAAAATTGCAAATCACCCTGAATAATCAGGATATATCTGCTTACTAATAAATGAGTGAAGTGTACATATTTCCTTCTTGCAGATTTTTCTGTTTAGAATTTTTGTACACAGTTGCTGATATATGTTGGATAGTTCTAGTCGATAAACTTTTTGAAATGAAAAGTAATACAGAATTCTTATAAAAATATGTGACCATTATACAAAATGGAAAATATACACATCCATAATGAAGACATAAAAATACGTCAATAATTCTTTTCCTCCAGAGATAAACTAGTTTTTAGACTTTTAATGTGTTCTGAAAATTGAACTAATACACAAAATGTGAGTGAAAAGAACTGTAGCCTGAAATCATTTATAGAAATGTACCTTTGTCATCCTTTCCTGGGGTCATACAAAATATATTTTAAATGTCTCTTCTAGACTGTGACAAAACTTGAGTATCCTTGCATGTAAAATTGGTTAATTTATGTCTCACACTCCTCTCAGAATTTTTATTGAGCCTGAATTAACAAATTCAGTTATTTGGTTTTGTCAGCCCACCTCAAAGGAGAAATATCAAAGTAGAAGAGTTGGCATGAAACAGGAGATGCTGATAGAAGCAGACATGGGCACAAAGAAAGTGACAATGGAGGTGGGACACTGGGAAACCAAAAAACAGGCCTGCAACTATTACTAACAAATTTGACACATATTGATTATACATTACAGTGACCTCAAGTCAGCAAGGAATGCTGAAATAGCTTTTGCTTGAAAGGCAGAAGATAGGCAATACTTCATATGACTACTTTCTTAAATAGTTGAAATAAAAACTTTAGTGTTTAAAAACTAAGATTTAGTAATTTGGAGTCTTTTACATGAAGAGTGTTGAATACCCCCAGCAGAGCTGGGTAAATAAGACGTTATGTATGTGTGTGTTTTCCATCTGATAACTGAGATGGCTCCTAAAATTACAGGTGGGTAGCATAGACAGTGTGGGTAGCATAGACAAAGGGATGATTCATGTCCCGGGTGGGATGGAGTGGGACGGCGCAAGATTTTATCACGATACTCAGAATGGCATGAAGTTGAAAACTTAAGAATTGTTTAATTTCTGCAGTTTCCCCTTTAATATTTTTAGACCATGGTCTACTGTAGGTAACTGAAACCATGGAAAGTGAAACCTTGAGTGAGGCGTGACTACTGTAATTTAAAACCATGTTTGGAAACATACTGATATATTTGCTAATTGCTGCTGTTGTCATAATAGTACTTTAGCCCTAGTTGTAAAAGAGGAAATGTTTTATTGTTTGCTGTTTTTTAGGATCTGTTTTATTGTTTGCTCTCTATAGTTTTGAATGCTTCCATTTCAGGAAGGAACATCTGCCATGGAAAATCTAAATGAAATGCAGTGCATGTGGTTTCAGACAGAATGCATTTCAGCTTATCAGCGTCTGGGGAAATATGGGGATGCCTTGAAAAAATGTCATGAAGTAGAAAGGGTAAGTTGTTAGAATTTCGACTTCAGTTTTCTCTGTAAGGTGATAAAAAGCAGGTAGATTTCTACATGGGATCATCTGCCTCTTCTTACTACTCTGGGAGCTTCATTGTGAAACAAATTCTTGATCTTTAACCTTCTTTACATTCAAAAGTTGTAAACAGTGGATTGCTGTATTGATCCTCAGATGGTTATGCTTTTGACATGTCTATATATTTTTGTCTGAAGGAAAAAGATTGTTAGTAAAGGATTATTGCTATTAACATAAATTCAAAATTTCTGTTCCCTAATTAGGCCATTATTTGATATTCATCACCATCCTAAGAGGACACACAGCTGATGGCAACCTCTTTCCCCTTTAAAACATCAGGATCTGGTCCGCAGTCAGCCTCTCTCCAGTTTGTCTTCCCAGGATATTTGCTCTCACATTCATTATTCTGTATAACAATCTATGGCCAGTTTGCAGGCTTATTTTATTGCTTGCTTTTAGGATTATGTGTGTGATGTGCCTTAGTGAGGGGACTTTTCTTTTCCTTTGTGTGAATTTTTGTTTTCCTGTTCTTTGTCATCTCTGAAGCACTCTCCTTCCACATGGACCACAGGAGGAAAAGAGCCGCAAATGCACCCCTGAGGCAGTCCTCAGCAGCCCTCAGTTGTGGGGGCAATCGGCACCACTGTTCCCATCTGACGCAGTATAGAACCACAGGCATCGTAGTCAGGTGAGCCTGATGTCTGCACCGTGGCAGTCACTTTGGCCTTTTTCCCATGTGAAACTTCTGAGATTACCCACAAGGAAGGCTAAATTTTACGGGGTGGCTTTTGATGGGGACTGGAACTAGGATTATACCCAAGCATTTTTAAAAATAACTGAATTTTTGCTCTGTTTTTGTTTTTTGTCTGTTTGTTTTTCATGCCCTTTTAATCCTGGGCTTGATGGCTGTATCTCTGGGAAAAATCCTCCTCATCTTCTCCTTGAAAAATATAAAGCCCTTGGGATGATAGGTGAAATATCCCAGCATTCTAGTTTAAATCAGGTTCTTGTTTCCTTGATAAAACCGCAGATCACTAGCTTGTTTTGACACTCCTTAGAGGACCATTATTTTGCAAGCATTCTGCTTGTTATTAAGTAAAGATACATTTTTATTAACTAGGACATTCTCAGTGAGAGGTAAATTGTTTCCCTTAATGCAGAGGCTGCTGGGCACTTATGAATTAGTAATTTCAGTAAGACCATAACTAGAAATTTACCAAATTTTCTGTTCAAATGAAATTTGAATATCCTAAGGATCATTATAGTTGTGAACTTCTTGAACTTGAATTCCATTTCTAACATTGATGACCATATTGCTTTATTCTTTTTAATATTTTTGAGAATTTTTAGAATATGATAAGCCGATCTTCTGTTACTAAGTTTCATTTAGATTATGCTTTCCCTTAAATTTTTAGTGATTTTGGCTGATATGCATGGAAACAATTCTGTAATGTCAGATAAACTATTGACATAGCTCAAGAAATTAATTGGTAAAAAGCATTTTTGAAGAAAGAAACTACAGGAAAATCATTGGTTGTCACAGATTAAAAATCATCACCCTCTGGTCATGTTATGTAATTATCACTGGAAACTGTAGGGCTTACTGTTAACATTTGAGATTAGAAAGAAGTAGAAACAAACAAGAAAAGAGCCTACTCTTATGCCCCTTGTAAGCTAGTCTTTGATAATGAATAGATCCACACTAAAAGCGAAGAAGACAACTCTTAGAGTTAATATGTATATTCTACATGTGTCGTTATATGTAGAAATGTGTTTCATATAAATAGAGTGACTACATAGGTTGATGGAATCATTAATGCTTCTTAATTTCTAATATAAAATTCTTAGTGATATCATTGGAAGGATTTAGGAATCATTATAAACTTTAGATTTATTATAATAGGCATCTGCATGAGTTACCTTATGCCTGAGTTTTAAATATTTTAGTAAGGACAGGAACACCTTTCAGAAATACAGAAATACTGCATTTACCTTCTAAATAGAAAGTTAGTGAATTGAGAAATAAGTTCAAATAAGGGGTCTTTTCTGCCTTGAAGAAGTCATTCAAGAGTTCTTTTGTTGAAGGCAGTTTCAGCCAGGGTACATACTGGTATAAACTCTTAGTAATTGAATTTGAAACATTATAATTCTAGAATAAGCAAGTGTAGTATCTTTTCTGTTTTAATCTTGTCCCTCCTCATAAGATTTTAGAGTTATATTTTAAGATTTTGTAGTCCAACCCAATCTGATGTTTGAAACTTCAGTTTTATTAAAACAAAACAACCTTCTTCAAACGATCAGATGTAAACTTGTGTTCAGAATAACATTTTAACCTATTTTATCTTTCAAGAATTCAGTTTTCTTTCTTTCCATTTTTTTCTTTTACTATTAGACTTCTGGTGATTGGATTATTATTTTAGAGTGCTCACTTACATTTGAAGCAGGGCAACAATGTATATATTTCTAACTCTGATAAGACCTAGGACTTCTGATAGATCTAACCCATAGGAAGATCGTAATTTTATTCTTCGATTGTATCTTAATCTTTATCAAATTGACACATGCTTTATAATGACAGATTCCCTATTAAGTAAATTGAGTTGCTTATTTTTGACCTAGTTATTCTTTTTTAAGTCCAGAGGTTTTCGTTTCTTTTTCTTTGTGTTAGCTCTTATTAGTCACATCCAGGAACTCTAAGAGGTAATGGGAAGGAGAGGGCCTAATGAGGAGTTTTCTAAAAAATGAAAACACTACACTCTAAAGCTATGAACAGCTTTTCTTAATTCTTGATTAGCGGGAGAGAGTTAAGGGCATGAGCTATATGTTCAGATCTGAATATGTAGTTTTCTGCAGTGAGCTAAGTGATTTTTATCATGCCCTTCATACTTGGCCAAAAGGTACAGGGAAACTAACTTTATCTGTTGGTGACATGTAGCATATTTTTATGGTTTACAAATTTAGAGACTAAAAAATCAACCCAAAGGGGAGCTTTGTGGTGATGGAGTAGTTCTGTGTTTCTTATGGTGGTGGTTATATGAATGTACAAATGATAAATCACATAGAACTATATAGACATTGTACCAATGTCAGTTTCTTGGTTTTGATATTGTATTGTAGTTATGTAGGCTGTAAACTTTGGGGGAAACTGAGGGAAGGGCATATGTAGGACCTTTGCTACTTCCTCTTTATCTATAACCCAAAACAAAAAGTTAAAAAAATTCAACCCAACATTATTTGGTTGTTTCTATGTAGTATTCTGCAATACACTGCTTCTTTCAAAAGCAATTATTATAATCAGCTGTAGCTGCAGTATCCCACTTCTTTTTAATTTAGCCATATTTTATCTACCGCCATTAGTTTATTATGGAGTGATTAACAAGCCAGGTTTGCTTGAGGCTTAGTGGGTTCCCAAGACACAGTGCTTTCAGTGGAAAAACTGAGAGAGCCTCTGGAAAACTAGAATAAGTTGGTCACCCAATATGGAAGACATTAACTGGAGAGAGGCAGCCTATGGGCTGTTACTGATAAAGAGGTGGCTTAAATATTTGTGGTTACATACGGCCCCCTCCAAGACTTGACTTAAAATCTCTGTCTGTTAATGCCACTAGGGATATCTCTTGAAGTTTGTCATCTGCCTTTTTTCAGATGTTTCTCAACCTGAAAAAATGTCCTGTAATCTCTTAGATGTTTTCATCTGATTATGTGTTCCAGGACGTTTAGTGCTGCCATTTTTCCTTAGTTAACTGTATTGAATTTTTAAAAATATTCTTGTGGTGCTAGTTGTAACTTGATTTACATTAAGAGAAACCACTACAGCTTTATGAAATATGTAATCATTTGATTAAAAAAAGAAACAAGTTCATGTTATTATTTATGATTTGATGTTATTGATGGGAAGGATGTAGTTTTCAAATATAACATCAGTGAAGCATGGCTTTTTAGTCATAAACTAATGTGAAATGTTCACTTTTTCTGTTTCTTGCCCTCCATACTATGTACTTTTATTCTTCTTAAAATTTTACTCTTAAAGTCTCAGGTAGTTAATGTAATTCTATGTAATAGTGTGTTTCTAATTACCAAGATAATTGTCAGATGATTATGGACAATTACTAATGTGTCCTCTGCACAGTGACTTAACTATCTCCAGGACAGAGGGAACATGAACTAGAAGGAAACCTTGGTCTATATTGGTGTATTGAATCACTAATTTTTCTGTATGATTTTGGAGAAACTGAAGTATGGAAAAAGAAGTCAGAGATGGAAATGCATGCAGGGGAAAACAGTACAAGTATAAAATTTTGTTTGGGAGGCACCAAGGGTTAGTGTCACCTCTTATGGAAGAGACTAGTTCTTAACCTCTTTTGGCCATGGATCCTTTGAAAATTGGATGAAAGCTTTGAGCTCTCTCCTTAGGAAGAAGTTTTTATGCTTGTTTATATACAGACTCCAGATTCAGAACTTCTGCTAAAATAGAATATAGGTAGGTTAATGGGAGCTTATGGAGTAAGAGAAAACCATAAAGCTCTGATTTATATAACAGTTTACTGTTGAAAATGAACTTGAAAATATGCTATTGATTCTTTAACAACCTTAAGAAATTGGCTGTATACAGATTTTTTTATTCTTAACTTAGATTAAATGATTAAAGGTCTAGGAAATTAAAAGGCTTATTCAGGGTCACATGCCTAATAAGAAGCTTATCTCTTGAGTGAGCAAATACTGTGCTTATTGAACATCTGCTATGTATTAGGCTGTGTGGCAGGCAGTGGGAATAGAGATGGTAAGGATTGCCCTTGAAAAGCGTAGAGTTGAGTAGAGCGGTCGGATTTGTAAATATTTAGTGTGAACCTATACATATTTAGTCTTCATTCAGAGCTCTGTTGAACTGTGCCATGCTGGTTTTTAGGGAATATGGAGGAAAAGTATTTCATAAAAACTAAAATATTAATATATACTAATTTTCAGGTTTAAAAATAACCTGATCTTTTTACTTACGTAGAAGTTGAGTATCATCACAAAACATGATTTATAGGGAATGGGCATGGTTTGTAGGAAGAGAAAGTTCAAGTTGAATGCAGAAAATATTCATATCCTTTACAGTGATAAACACTGGAGAGGGCAGCTAAGTGAAAATTGTGACTGTTTAAATTGTTTTTCGGGCTTTTTATATATTTTTTTGAAAAGGTAGACATTATTGACATAAATGTAAAGGTTAATTTTGTGATTTTGTTTTTAAGCATTTTTTTGAGATAACCGATGACCAATTCGACTTCCATACATACTGCATGAGAAAGATGACTCTTCGTGCCTATGTTGACCTTTTGAGATTAGAAGATATACTCAGAAGACATGCCTTTTATTTCAAGGCTGCTAGATCAGCAATTGAAATATACTTGAAATTATATGATAATCCCTTAACCAATGAAAGCAAACAACAAGAAATGAACTCAGGTAACTGAACAGGAACTTAATTTTAAAAGGACACTAGATTTCATGATGCTATTGGCATAAATAATACATAGAAAATATTAATATATTGTCTGTTGGAGCTGAAGACAAACATTAGATAACTAATATGCCAAAAAGCAAAAATATCGTGGAGAGAGTTAAAAAAAAAAGTGGGATGATATTCTGTAGCTGATGCTTCTAAGTTACTTAAATGGAATGACTTAGAATTTTTCTTATTTTTATCTTCAGAAGGACCAATTTAGGAACTGGGTGTGGTGGCTCATGCCTGTAATCACAGCACTTTGGGAGGTCAAGGCAGGCTAATCATTTGAGGCCAGAAGTTCAAGACCAGTCTGGGCAACATAGTATGAACCCAATCTCTACAAACTTTAAAAAGACGAATTTAGGAAGCATAGAAATGTCCATGGGCTAGTTTTTTTCTTTCTTTTTTTAAAAAAATTGTAACTGAAAATACCTTTGAGCCTCTTACGGAAAATTATATAATCTTAAAATTTCTAGTACCTACTTCATTAAAAATAAGAATATCGGTGAGAATATCTGTACAACTTTTTATTCACTACAATGTTAGTATCTAGGAACATTTGAGAAATAGCATGAAGATACATTTCTATTAAAAAGAAAGAGTTGATTAGTTAGCATGAAATGTGCCTTGATAACTATCTCAAATATTCCTAGGTAACTGTTCATTCCTAATATTTATATAGTGTTTAGAGATCACAGGTGTTTATATGTATTATCTCACTTATTCTTGAAATACTCCCAAGAGGAGGCTAGTTTTGGGACTTGATACTGAGGACAGAGTGATTTGCCTGGAGTCATTGTGTAGGAGGCAGAACTGAGCTACGATTGGTCAGTTTGTTAATGCAACATTTACTGGCTGTTCCTTTTGTGCCAGATTTTGTGCTAGTCACTGGGGATACACTTTCTAAAATCTTTTATGTGGTTGCCTCTGTGTTCCTCCTTGCCCAGCCAAAAAACAGAAAAAAAAAAGTATACAGTTGGCCCTCCATTTTTGTGGGTTCCACATGGGTGGATTCAATCAACCACAAATCAAGAGTATATGTTTTTATATTGCATCTGTACTGAACATGTACAGCCTTTTTTCTTGTCATTATTAGTATTTCCTGAACAATACAGTATAACAACTATTTGCATAGCATTTACATTGTTTTAGGCATACCTGTAGACCATAATATAATTTATGAAAAAGTGAAGTTGTTATATGCAACTTAAAGCAAAAGGAAGGTGAAAGATTTGAAGGTGATCTAATTTAAAGTATACAGGAGGATGTGCATAGGTTTTTTGCACATACTGTGCCATTTTATATCACAGGCTTGAGTATCAGTGGACTTTGGCATCTGTGGGGGCGAGAGGGTACTGAACCAATCCCCCACTGATACCAAGGGGCTACCATACTAACAGTATGTATTACAGAAGAATATGAGGAAGTGCAAACATTGACTCAGAGTTTTTGTTCATTTGGATATTTATAGAAAACCTGTCAGCCAAAGAACTGAAGAAAATGCTTAGCAAGCAGAGAAGAGCTCAGAAAAAGGCTAAACTAGAAGAAGAAAGAAAGCATGCGGAAAGAGAACGTCAACAGAAAAATCAAAAGAAAAAAAGAGATGAAGAAGAAGAAGAAGCCAGTGGTCTTAAGGAAGAACTTATACCTGAAAAATTAGAAAGGGTGAGATGGATCTTACTCTCTTTGTTATTTGGTAAAATTTATGCTATTAGGTTCCGTTCTGACAGTTAACATGATTTATTTAAATCTGTAAGAAGCCATTTGAAATATTTCAAGGTTGTTATGACAGCCATCAATTATTTTTGAGTGACAATATACAAATTTTGGCTAATGCAAGTTATACATAGAGTTGTAATTATGGTAGGCAGAGTAATGGCCCTGCAAAGGTGTCTGTGTTCTGATTACGCCAACCTGTGAATATGTAACCTTTCATGGCAAGGGAGAATTAAGGTGGCAGATGGAATTTATGGTTGTAATTAACTGACCTCAAGATAGATTAGCCTGGATTGTCCATGTGGTCCTAATATAATCAAAAGGGGCCTTAAAAGTTGAGGATGACAGCAGCAGAGGTCCAAATGATGCAATGTGAGGACTCAGTCTGTTGTTGCTGGCTTTGAAGATGGAAGGAGGGTACCACAAGCTAAGGAATGTGGGCAGTCTGTAGACGCTGAAAAAACCATTGAATGGATTTCCCCTTAGAGTCTCCAAAGGAGAATGCAGTCCTGCTGACACCTTGATTGTAAGCCCAGTGAGACAGACCTGTGTTGGGCTTTTAATCTATAAGAACTATAACATAATAAGTGTGTTGTTTTAAGTCACTAAGTATTTGGTAATTTGATACAGCAGCAATACAATTATCCATTACATATGGAATCACTTTACCTTATTTGTCTTACTAGATATGCTTTAGCTACAAAGAGCACCTCATCTCCAGGATTTTCTCAAGTGTTAATACTTCTTTTGGGATCAGATTTAAGGAAATATTTAGCTTTCTGGTTTATTCACTGTAAGTCTAATACAGCTGACCCTTGAACAACATAGGTTTGAACTTCAAGGGTAGAGCAAAGGATGGTTTGATGATTTTAGAAAGATGTTTGGCTTAAAAAATGTCCAGATAACGGAAGAATCAATTTCTCACCAACAGCTGCAGAGAAGTTCCAGATGTCATTGAGAAAATCATTGAGGAGAAGGGGTTTCTGCCTCAACAGGTTTTTAATGTAGACAAAAAGTGCCCTGTCTCAGGAAAAAAAAATGAAAGCCACAAAGGACATCTATTAGTAAGGAAAATAAGAGAACACCAGGATTTAAGGCAGAAAGGGATAGGCTGTCTCTACTGTTTTATGCAAATGCTGTTGGGATTATGATCTTGGCTGCCCTTATCTATAAAGCTGCTAACCCCTGACCCTTGAAGGGAAAAGATAACAGCTGCCAGTCTTTTGGTTTTATAACAAAAAGTTCTGGACAATGAGAACCTTTTTCTGGATTGGTTCCATCAGTGCTTTGTCTCTGAAGTGAGGAAGTACCTTGCCAGTAAGGGAATGCCTTTTAAAGTTCTTTTGATATCGGACAGAACCCCTAGCCACCCAGAACCTCATGAGTTCATCACCAAAAGTGTAAAAGTGGCCTGCCTGACCCCAAACATTTCTCTAATTCAGCCTCTAGATCAGGGGGTCATAAGGACCTTTAAGGCTCATTATGCGTGGTACTTTATGGAAAGGATTTTCAATACTATTTTCATAATGTTCAATACAACATTATGAAAGTCGGGAAGGATTACATCATTGAGGATGCCATCATTGTTACAGAAAAAGCCTTGAAAGCCATCAAGACTGAAACAATAAATCCCTGCTGGTGTCCAGATGTTGGGTACAACTTCACAGGATTTATGACAGAGCCAATCAAGGAAATCATAAAAGAGATTGTGGATATGGCAAACAAACAAACAAAGTGGAGGTGGTGGTAAAGGGCTTCAAGATTAGGGAACCTGGAGAAATTCAAGAGCTAATAGACGCCACACTAATATAGGGCAACTTGATGGAGATGGGTGCTTCCAAACCACTGCCAGATGATCAGGAAGAAAACGTAGAAGCAGCGCCAAAAAACAGACATTGGACAGTCTGGCAGAAGGGTTCCGATTATTCAAGACTATTTTTGACTTTTATGACATGGACCCTTCTATGATACAGGCATTGAAACCAAAGCAAAGATTGGTACTGGACAGAAACATTTTTAAATAAGGAAAAAAGAAATCATAATGTACTTACATAAAATTAGATGGAATGTGCCTGCCTCTTCTGCCTCCCTTTCTACGTCTTTCACTCCTGCCATCCTTGAGGCAGGAAAACCACCCCCTCCTCTTCAGCCTACCAAACATGAAGACAAGAATGATGATCCACTTCCATTTAATAAGCAGCAAATGTATTTTCTCTTCCTTATGATTTTCTCAATAACATTTTATTTCCTGTAGCTTACTTTATTGTAAGAATATAGTATATAATACATATAAGATACACAATATGTGTTAATCAGCTGTTCATGTTATTGGTAAGGTACCAGTCAACAGGCTATTAGTAGTGAAGTTGGGAGAGTCAGAAGTTACATATAGATTTTCAACTGTATGGGGAGGGGTCAGCTTCCCTAATGCCCACGTTGTTCATGGGTCAACTGTATTATAAGCATTTTAAATTTTATTACCATCTCCCCACTATTTGATGCCATTTTTATTTGTCTCCTTACTTTAGATGTTTATAGTATATAAGGGACTGTCAGTACATGATGTACCATCTCTTTAAGTCTGTGGAATAGCTTTATGTATTTTTTTATTTAAATAAAACAATCTTGACTTTTTAACCAGAAAAAAAGCTATTTCTATTTTGAAAAGTATTGATTGTGTGTACTTTGAACTTATTTACAGATGATTTTTAAATGTTTTCTTGTTACTTGGTTTTATAAAGAAAGCTGCCTAAATTACTTTAGACATGTGTTAATATAAAATTTTACAGGAAATTTGACTTTTGCTGCTGTTTTTTAAATAATTTTCCTTTCTGTTTCAAAATAGGTAGAAAATCCATTAGAGGAAGCCGTTAAGTTCCTTATACCTCTTAAGAATCTTGTTGCTGATAACATTGACACTCATCTGTTAGCATTTGAAATATATTTTAGAAAAGGTAATAAATAGTTTGAGTTCAGTTTTTAATCTTTAATTATATTTGTGGCCACATTCAGTGTAATCTTTGTCAGTTAGATCTATTTTTGTTTCTTAGATTTCCATTTCAGCCTTCCACAAAGGCTCTTTTCCTTGGCTACTCGAAACTTTGGTGGGTAATAAATTATAATAGTACTATCAAATCCAGTGTGAGAATAGTTTGAACAATTATGCAAATTGTCTACCAGAAGTAATTTTTAATGATATTTTGAGCTTTTCTTTAGAAAGCCAAAGCTGACTTTGATAGCCGCAGTCAACTTTAAATTTTGCTTACAAGTGTTATAAAAAAGGTAGCATTTTGTTGTGGAACTTAAGTGAGACTAAAATAAGTGAAGAAAATAACATGTAAGTATTAATACTATTACTTTTATATTTTTTCTGACACAGGAAAGTTTCTGTTAATGCTGCAGTCTGTCAAACGAGCTTTTGCCATCAACAGCAATAACCCATGGTTACATGAATGTTTAATTCGATTTTCTAAATCTGGTAAGTGTAAAAAAGGCCCATATTTACATTTTGAATTATTTCTAAGGGGAGGAAGTTGTTAAATCACTGTTGATATGATAAATACTTAATAACCCTCTCTTTGTGAAGTAGAAAGCCCTGATTTGTGTTTTCATGTTACAAATAATTCTGGTCATGGCCCAGGCTGTAGCCACTAGGAGAAGCAAATGTAAGTTGTCTTACATTAAGCTCGTGGGCATTAAAGAGATTTGCAATAATGTAAAGAAAAAAAAAAAAAAATTTACATAGTAGTTAAATGAACACGTCTATAAAATAAACTTGTTAGCCAAGAGATGGTAGAAATTAATGCATTTTTAGGCTAGGATATATTTATATTCCAAAGGAACAATAATAATTTTACTATGTAAAATAGATCAAGTTTAATAATAAAGGGCTTTTAATAGATTTTTTTTTTCCAAAAAACAGATCACAAAAATTTCAAATGTTTTTGTTTTTATAGTGTCTAATCATAGTAATCTTCCAGACATTGTGAGCAAAGTTCTGTCTCAAGAAATGCAGAAAATATTTGTCAACAAGGATTTGGAAAGTTTTAATGAGGATTTTCTGAAACGTAACGCCACCTCTCTTCAGCATCTACTTTCAGGTTTGTATGTAGCCCCCACGATTAAAATGCTTATGGAAAAAGTGAACAAAGAACAAGTTTTGATGCTACCAAAACTTAGAGAAAATGAATAGTACTTATTGTGTGTAAGTACGGGGAGAGAAATGGGAACAAATTCAATGTATGCTCAATAGTAGGGGAAATAGTGATGGGTTCATAGGATGTAATACCAGGCTTAAAGTGATCTTTATTCAGAGTTTGTTTATTCAGAGGGTTTAAAGTGATGTTTATTCAAAAGGTTTATTATAAATCCTTTTATAATGCATGTGTGGAATTGAACATACAATGTAATCTCAACTGTGCATGGGAAAAAGGCTGAAAGGAAGTGTCTACAAAAGCTTTAATGCTGATTTGGGGTGTGTTGGGGTGTGTGGTTATGAATGATTTATTTTTTTCTTCTTCTTTTTTTTTTTCCTTGAGATGGAGCCTCACTCTGTCGCCCAGGCTGGAATATATTTTTTCTTCTAATTTATAGGAAAAATATAAATTTTGCTTTATTTTTTAAAATTTTGCTTTCTTTTTGAATATGCAAACATTTTCTTGTTTTCCCCGCCCCCACGCTCCTCCTCTGTGACAGTAATTTATTCCTTAGATGTTTTATTTTAGAATATCATCTTTTTTCATAGTTTTAGCTGAAATACTAATTGATGCCACAGGGCAGTCCATATTTACATTTTGAATTTTATCATTTCTAAGGGGAGGAAGTTGTTAAATCACTGTTCATCTGATAAATGTTTAATAGCCATCTCTTTCTGAAGGAAAAAGCTGTGATTTGTAGTGTATTTTCATGATATAAATACTGTGATGATGGCCTAAGCTATCAATGGATGCTACCGAATAGGAGGTAGGGAAGAAATGTCTCACTTGGCTCTTGTGAGCTGGTAGGAGCCAGCTCCAGCTTACTACCGACTAAATAGTTAAAAACATATTTTAAGTCACTGGCCAGTTTATATCACATAAAATGTAAAGTATAGGTGTTTATTCATTTTGAAATGCCTTGGTTTTTCAGGTGCTAAAATGATGTATTTTCTGGACAAGTCAAGGCAGGAGAAAGCAATTTCTCTAGCCACTAGACTGGATGAAACTATAAATGATAAAAATGTAAAGGTAAGATTTTTTCATTGGCTGATTTATACATACACAGTGATCTAACAAAACATGTATTTTTACAGTGTAATTCTTAAGTAGGCCTTCAGAGTTATACCTGGATATTAATCTCAGCTCTATCAGTTATGAGATGGTAAATTTAGGCAAGTTATGTCTCAGCTTCTTTTTCCTCATTTTTAAGATGAGGATGAAAATACTACTGCTCTCACAGAATCCATGTGAGAGTTAACTGAAATAATAAAACATGAAGTGCTTAGTGCCTGGCATGTTGTTAAATACTCAGTAAATGTGAGCTATTGTTATTAGTAAAGTCTCATTTTTAGTGATCACAGTTTTAAAGGGTTCTCTTCAGGTATTAGTATTTTACTGCCCTTTTTAAAAAAGGATTTTCGGGGTTGCTTTTTTAATGTATCTCTTTTGAGGTGGTTGCTTACTGTGTAGATTGCAAGGCATTATTTTAAACTGAGCTCTCTCAGTTTGATTAACACATTGCATCTTTTGATTAAAGTGATTATTAACTATGAGCTTATTATTTTAAAATAATTTGTATTTTCCCTTTGTTTCATTAGACATTAATAAAGGTTTCTGAAGCACTGCTTGATGGCAGCTTTGGGAACTGTAGTTCCCAATATGAAGAATATAGGATGGCCTGTCATAACCTGCTTCCTTTTACATCTGCCTTCTTACCTGCTGTGAATGAAATCGACAGTCCTCGTGTGGCACTGAACCATACAGCTAACTATGATGTCTTGGCAAATGAAATTTGAAATCTCCTAGAAAGTAGACTCTTATAGGCTCAAAGATGAAATGAGATCAGGGTTTTTTTTTCCAGGGTGCATTTTAATATATGTATGAAATGAAATACTTGGTTAGGATTTTTCAATGGCATATTCTGTAAGCTTATTTTATTCTTTACCTTACCTGCCAATTTACATAACCGTCTTAAAATTACCTGTTTATTCTTACACAGTTTTGTGGTAGCTGCTGTTGCTTCTATATAATTATGATAATTTCTTACTAAGTTTTATACAGCCCCACTATATTGTTTTCTTTAGATTCTGATTTCAGGATCTGTGCTTTGATTCCTTATCTTATTGGTTTGTTCTATTGTTTATTTGCTTGCTTTTTAATTAAAGCACATCCGTTTTAAAGTGTTAACTATATGTTAAAAACAATATGGAGGCCGGGTGCAGTGACTCATGCCTGTCATCCCAGTACTTTACGAGGCCCAGGTGGGTGGATAACCTGAGGTCAGGAGTTTGATACCAGCCTGGCCAACATGGCGAAACCCCTTCTCTACTGAAAATACAAAAACTAGCCAGACGTATTGGCATGCACCTATAATCCTAGCTATTTGGGAGGCTGAGGTGGGAGAATCGCTTGAACCTGGGAGGTGGAGGTTGCAGTGAGCTGAGATCACGCCACTGCACTCCAGCTTGGACAGAGCAAGACTCCATCTTGAGGGAAAGAAAGAAAAAAAAAAAAAAAGATGGTAGATTCCTTCCTCTTGGCAGATATTGAAGTTTATTTTAAAATTTAATTCACCCCTTTTCCATGGTAATTTTTCATGGTTTGCTGTTTCCTATGTAATATTCATGAAAATGGTATTTTATGGTTGAATAAGGGTACTCTAGTTTTATGTAGATGATTTCAGAATGTGAAGGCTGGCTTGCCTGTGAGTCATGGAAATTTGCTGATAAAATTGTTGCATATCTCTCCCTCCCAGTCTTAAAAGCCCACAGGCAAGAATTATCCTTTCTTAACTAAGTTACTTTGAGTGTTAACAAGTAGCTTATACTGAGGTGTGCTTCAAGGGAGCATTATAGGGTAGAAAACAAATTAAAATGAATCATTGTTACTCTTATAGCCATGTATTAGGCATTAAATGCATTTTTACATCTCTCAACAAAATGAGATTTGAAACTCATTAGTTTATTAAAACATAGTATTGTTAAACAATATTTTTGGGGGGCAGATGGATAGCTTTTTGTTCTATCTTGTACAGAAAACAGTAATGGAATCACTCATGTTCAGAACCTTGTAAATATGTCTGTAATATTAATGCTTCCCTTTATTAAGACAAATATAAATTCAAAAAGGGAGATTTTATTTAGACACAGTTTTTCTTCACCCTAATCTATTTAGATTCATACTTAATTGAGACAGGAAAAACTCACTGTAAAATAATGCCAACCTAGATAGTGCTATAATAAATTATTTTGTACACAGTTGCTTGCTTATGTTTGTGTTTTGTTACTGTTTCACACTACCAATATTTTCTGCAAAATGTTCTTTGAGGAAGTAAAAACTTAATCACCTTAATCTTTTCAAGGTTTATAAAAAATGTAATTCTAAGTAACCACAAACCAAGTATATTTCTGTGCTGCAGTAGCATGTCTTTTAGTATTTTAATAATTTTGTAACTACAGATATCATTGGCTTAGGATGGCTTTAATTAAGATTTTTCGTCTCTACCATGGTGCAAAAGTGATATGCTTCAGTAGAAACTGTACTTCAAGTTCTGAATTTTGGTCTTTTCCTGGGCTAGTGATTTACCATACAGTACTTTTACATAAGATACTCAGTATTTTATTATGCAGTAGGCTTTGGTTTAGATGATTTTGCCCAATTGTAGGCTAATGTAAGTATTCTAAGCACATTTAAGGTAGGCAAGACTAAGCTATGATGTTTGACAGGTATGTATTAAGTGCATTTTTGATTTATGAAATTGTCAACTCACAACAGGTTTATTGAGACATAACCCTAGCATAAGTCGAGGAACATCTGTAGTTCCTTTTTGTCATGAAGTATCCTGACACATAATTCACGTTACTTTCAGCAAAATGGCATCTGCATAAAATATGCCAGTTAATCATAATGTGGAAATTGTGCTTTCAGTAACAGCCTTTTAGAAAGTATTTCATTGGATCCATTTGGAGTTTGAGAATTGTAGGGCAGATGCAGTTGAGATGTGAGTAGTAAAATTTGAGGTACACACTGGAAGCTATGGGAGGCAAGATAAAGGGACCCTGAGATTAGTGAAAACAGTAGTGTATTAGTATATACTGATTCTGTTTTCCCTCTTGTCTGTGTTACACTTTGAGTATAAAATAAACATAAACCTGGGACACGGACAGGGATCTTCCTTAGGATAAGGAAGGCAGGGTGTGTCACGTCTCTCCACCCTTTTTCTTTACCATTCCCCCAACCCTGGGAGAGGCCTTTTTAGTCTCCAGAAAGCCCAAGAAGAATAGGCCAACCCCAAAGGAGAGGCATCTGAAAGCCAGACGCTTAGAGAGGTCTTTAGTCTCACGAGAAAAGTTTGTTCCAGGTGATCCAGTCAGGTTTACCAGAATGGATAGGAAAAGGCACAAAGATTCCAGACATAGTGTGATAATTTAGGAATTTGGCCTCAGGTTTTTTGTGGTTTCTCGAGGACATGAATGAATTTAAAGGACAAAAGCCTACAGAGTTAAGAACCATAGTAGATCTTGTATTGTGTTGTTAGCTAGAACAAGGGCCAGCTGACTTTCAGTAAGGGACCAGGCAGTAAATATGTAGGCTTTGAAGGTCTTATACTGGTCTCTGTCACAACAATTCAACCCTGCTGTTGTTGTATAAAAGCAGCCTAGCCAGAACTAATGGGTATGACTGTTTTCCAATAAAATTGTATTTAGAAACATAAGGCCTGGGCCGGATTTGACTTTCAGGCTGGGCTGTAGTTTGTGGACCCTAAAGCTACAAAAGTGTGTGCGAAGTGAAGTGATAGGAGTGCCTGTGAATTCCATTCTTGTCCTGCCTAAAACCAGGGTGAATTTTATGTACATATTTTAATCCAAGCATCTTGACACTTTTGCTGCATTACAGAACTCTCCTTTAATTCAGCACATTTATCCTAACAAAGTGTCTTTCACGTGCCAGGTACTTTTCTGTATGTTAAAGGATTACAGGTGTTTTGTTGAATGCCTTTTACAGGCCAGGCAGTTACCAGTATGTTGAGGATAACAGTGAAATATTTGACAAAATCACTGGAATTGCTCACATTATATTAAATTGTGATGAGAAAAGAAGGAAAGAATTATTCACTCAGCCTATTTGTTGAGTACAAATATCTTAGACACTGTTCTAGGTATGACAGATATAGTAATGAACCAAATT
This sequence comes from Sapajus apella, assembly GCF_009761245.1. NCBI lineage: Eukaryota > Metazoa > Chordata > Mammalia > Primates > Cebidae > Sapajus > Sapajus apella. The sequence goes on along the minus strand of NW_022436972.1, from coordinate 24,434,717 downwards.
TAGGCCCTTATTCTCTTGGGGTTTATATTCCATTTGGGTGAGAGAGGGAAACAAATATATAATATCAAGCAGTGATCATTTCTGTGAAGATAAATCAAGCAGAGTATGAGTGTAGATAGTAATGTGGTTATTATAGTGAAATTCAAGAATATCAAAAGTCTAAAAACGTAACAGAAAAAGATTACTCTCTAGGGAAAGAGAATCAGTGACATCAGATTTCCCTAAAGCACTGAATGTAAGAAAATGGAAGGTTTTTAGTCCGGACGTGGTGGCTCACACTTGTAATCCCAGCATTTTGGAAGGCTAAGGTGGGTGGATCACCAGAGGTCGGGAGTTCGAGACCAACCTGACCAACATGGAGAAACCCCGTCTCTACTAAAAATACAAAAAATTACCTGGGCATGGTGGTGCATGCCTGTAATCCCAGCTACTCAGGAGGCTGAGGCAGGAGAATCGCTTGAACCCGGGAGGCGGAGGTTGTGGTGAGCTGAGATGGCACTATTGCACTCCAGCCTGGGCAACAGGAGTGAAACTCGGTCTCAAAAAAAAAAAAAAAAAAAAAAGAAAATGGAAGGTTTTTTCAAAGCGTCGAAGAAAAATAACTTTGAGCTTAAGACTTAAATCCAGTTAAGTTAGCTTTAGACTGTGACAGCACATTAAAAATACTTTTATGCATATAAATCTCAGAAGATTTGTCATACCAAGCTCTTCATAGAAAATACTTTGGAGCAATGTTAAATACAACAAATAGAAAATAAGATAGCAAAAATTCTGATGTAGCACTAGTTAGAATAAACTTTGATTAGACGTTAACCAACCAAGACTCAGATTCTCAAATTGTATTAAAAATTCTTTGCAAGATGCGTACTTGAAAGTAAAAATTAAAAGGGTGACACCATAAGGCTGATAACTAGAATAAAGCTGGGGTAATAGTTCAAATAGAATTTAATGCAAAATGTAACACATTATACATTGGTTTTAAAAAATACGATAAATCCCAAAAGATAGAAGCCATCATTAACTTAAATGCACTTGCAGCCTCAAGTATGTCAAGCACTTGCCTGGGCAACATAGCTAGACCCTCCTTCTACAAAAAATAAAAATTAGCTGAGCGTGGTAGCTCATGCCTGTAATCCCAGCTACTTGGGAAGCTGAGGCTGGAGGATCACAAGGTCGAAGCTGCAGTGATTTGTGATCATGCTGCTGCACTCCAACCTGGGTGACAGACCATGTTTCACAAAGTTGAAGTATAACAAGCAGAAACAGACAACTGAAGACAAAAATAGAAATGCCAACAATAGGCCAGGCATGGTGGCTCATGCCTGTAATCCCAGCACTTTGGGAGGCCGAGGTGGGCAGATCAGAAAGTCAAAAGATTGAGACCATCCTGGCCAACATGGTGAAACCCTGTCTCTACTAAAAATACAAAAATTAGCTGGGGGTGGTGGCAGGTGCCTATTAGCCCAGCTACTTGGGAGACTGAGGGAGGAGAATTGCTTGAACTCGTGAGGTGTAGATTGGTTGCAGTGAGCCAAGGTTGCACCACTGCACTCCAGCCTGGCAACAGAGCAAGACTCCGTCTCAAAAAATAAAAATAAATAAATAAATAAAAGAAAAGAAATGCCAACAATATAGCTGGGATCTTAATACACCCCTTTCCCTCTCAACTGGAAGATAAAGCAGGCAACAAATAAGTAGAAAGTAGAGTTGTCGACAGTACAGTTAGCTTGAGCTAGTATTTATACAGGAATCTACACAAGCTGGGTGTGGCCACTTGCACCTGAAGTCCCAGCTTCTCAGGAGGCTGATGGGTGAGGATCACTTGAGCTCCAACAGTTCAAATCTAACATGACCCCATCTCTTTAATAATAGTAATAATTTAGAAAGTAATAAAATAGTAAAACCTCTGCACAAAATACAGTGATTGAAAGAGTTTACTGTTTTTAAGTAGGATAGTTCAAGAAGGCTTTTCTAATGAGATGAAATTTGAACAGATACCTAAATGGAGCCAGTCCTTCAGTATTCCAGAAGGACTAGGAGGGTCAAAGGTCTTAAGATGAGAATAGGTGACCTGGTGGCAATGTGTCACATCTTACTTCACAGCTTTATTGAGGTATAACTCATATTCAGATAATACAAATGTTATCTGAATAACATTTATGTTATCTGAATATGCCACATCTGAATATGACACATTGCCACCAGGTCACCTATTCTCATCTTAAGACGTTTGACCCTCCTAAATATCTGGTCTGCAAAGCTGGCTCCATTTAGACATCTGTTCAAATTTCATCTCATTAGAAAAGCCTTCTTGAACCATCCTACTTAAAACATAAATGTTATCTGAATATGAATTACAGTAATCATAGTAAATGTATGCAGGACATATGCAAACACTGTGATGCCATCACCACAATCAGAAAAAGACACATGCAGCACCTCCCAAAGTTTCTTTTTGTCCTTGTTTTTGTTGTGGTAAGAACACACATGAAGTGTTCTTAACACTTAAAAAATTTGAAGTGCATAATATAATATTGTTCACTGTAAGCACTATGTTGTTCAGCAGATCTCTAGAATTTATCTATAGCATAAATGAAACTTGAACAACCATTGTGATAAGTGAAAGTTCTTTACCTTCAAATAGCTAAAGTGGCTTCATAGCTCCTGAGTGGAATCGTATATTAGCTTTGGCTCAATCCCAGCCCCTGGGAGTCTGTGAACTTGCAGCCATATAGTAAACCCACCCCATAGCTTATTCAGGACTACTCCCTATTCCCCACCCCCCACCCCTACTCCTAATCCACCAGGGATCTGTAGGGATTCATACCCACCTCATAGCTTGTTTACTCCCCTATCCCATACTTCTAATTCACCAGGGATCTGAAGGGACTCAACTTCTGGCAGACCTGTGATGATCTCTGAGTTTCACTCATGGCATAAGCGCCCTCTGGCTCTCTTTCCTCTCCCATCCTCTCATCCCCATGTGTTGTTTTCCTTAGCTCAGTCCCCCTCTATACCCTTTCTCTGTGTCCTTTGCAATTTACCCTCAAAAAATATTCAACTCTGTGGCTTTGGGAGATGCAAATTCTTAATCTTCCTTGTACTAAATCTACATTTTCACAGTTCCATATGGCCTCACTCTTTGCCTTCACTATTTCCCTTTATCTTTTAATTTTAACCGAAAATTATAACATCTTTACCCATTATGCAGCCGTTTCTGGTGAAGGATGTTTATTCTCTCGCCATTTCTCTTTGCATTCAGAGCATTTCACTCTCCACCATTTCTAGCCCATCACTCTTCCACCATTGTACAAATGAAGCCATGCTCCTTTGAGGACAATGCTATTGAGCTGTACTCGTGACACCTGTTTGTTGCTGTCACTTATACACCTCTCTGACTCACAGACTTTCCCTTCCCTCCAATCATGCTGAAATTCCATGTGGTTTTGGCATCTATTTGGTGCACCCATTCAACACTCTGGCCTCTCAGTTTCTTGATCTCCCTGGTGTCAATACTTTTCATCTCCATCTGTCTTAGTCTGTTTTCTGTTCCTGTAATAGAATACCACAGACTGGGTAATTTATAAGGAAATTATAACCTCACTTCTCATTTAAACAAAAAAATAGAAGCCATCAGATGCAAATTCTTAATCTTTCTTGTACTAAGTCTATAATCTTATTTCTGATTGCAGAAAATTTTCCTCCTTTCCTCTTGTCACGTTTTTCTTCCTAAAAAGGGTAATTTCCCCCATGTTCTGAATTTCTTTCCCTCAGGTCTTAGGGTACTTACTTGGCTTGATCATGTCCTGTGCCATTTCAGGTTCTTCCTCTCTACTGGTTTCTTTCCACGAGCATTTTAACCATGTTTGAGCCGCTCCCATGCTAGGGAAAAAATAATCTGAAAACTGACAAAGAGAAATAATGTGATTATTCTATGTGAACTGTAGGTTGGAGTTATCAAATAGTTGAGTAAGGAAAGTGCTTTTGGAATAATTTCATCTAATAAATGCAAAAGGAAAGATATAATTAAAATACATTATCACCATTTTGCAGTTCCTAATAAAATAACAGGTCTAGGCAATATCGTGAATGGCTAAAACTTAGGTAAAAAGCTCATGGGGACTTTTAAATGGAAAAATAAGCTCACAACACTTGAACCCACTGATAATATCTGAATTCACTGATCTAACTAACATCACAAAAAGAGACAGCCAGATTCTTCTGTGCCCCCTGGTGAATTCAATAAGATGTATAACCTTCTGTGAAGTTTTCTTGCCACACTTCCCACGCCCTCAAAAAAGATCCAGCCTGATTATGAACAAGCCCCTATCCTGGATAGATCTCTCTACCAGTTTATAGTAAAATACAGGTGACATAGAAACACATACTTAATCTTTCAAGACATTATGGGGATACAGTATTCAGGAAATTCTATAGACAAGTGACTTGATTACTGAACAAATAAATTATAAAGACAAAAAAGGGAGAGGGAGTCTACAGAGTAAGAGACTCAGATAAAACCAAAGGCAACAATCAGATCTTAGTTGAATATCGATTTGAACAAACCAATTATTTTTTCCTTCATAACTGAGATTTTATTGTTTGTATTGAGGATCAGAACACAGGCAGTTCAATTTGTACACAATTATTAACATATGTACCCCAAATCAAAAAAGTCATGTATTAGTTTTTAAAGTTATCCCAGTGACTTTCCAGTTCAAAATTTCAAGGCAAATTTTCCTTAAGACGATATCAAGTAGCAGTATTTTCAACTGTTGATAAGCTGTTACATACACCCCACCGATTCGCAGTTGGATAGCATACACACTACATCCTCAAATTTTCAATCTTGCAAAGCACATTAACAAGGTTATTGGGAAAGCAGGACTAACATGACCAAAGATGTCACAGTGCACACAATTCTGACAAGGGAGAGCCATGATTAAGGAAGGAGTGGTTTACTTTAGGAAACAATTCTACTAAAAAACAACATGGGAAGAGAAGTAATTTTAAATGCTGAAGATGTTAAATGCAGAACTGTGACTCCATATTGCCATTTAGTATGCTTTGTATTATGGGATATAAAACTAACTCCCCCATCTATGGAATGTTCAGCTGACACCCAAGACAGTCAAAGCCTCCCATAATTCAGTAGCCCACACTATTTTCTGGTTGTACCAAAAACTGAACAACCAGCAAATGATTTCACCTCTTTTAAAAAATTGAATGAGGTGGGAGTCCCTCCTTCTTCTTAAAAATGTTTCTGGCGCTACTAAAAAAAATTTACATAGACAAAATATTTGATAAAATACTCCTCTGGATTGCACAAGAAGGGAGGCAGGGACCGTCTATAAGATACGGCATATGATAATCAGAATTGGCCCTTTGGTGGAGCATGGCGGCTCACGCCTGGAATCACAACACTTTGGGAGGCCAAGGCCGGTGGATCACGAGGTCAGGAGGTCGAGACAAGCCTGGCCAACATGGTGAAACCCCGTCTCTACTAAAGATACAAAAATTAGCCTGGAGTGGTGGCGCGTGGTGTCACGTGCCTGTAATCCCGGCTACTCAGGAGGCTGCGGCAGAAGAATCACTTGAACCAGGGAGTCAGAGGTTGCAGTGAGCCAAGATCGTGCCACTGCACTCCAGCCTGGTGACAGAGTGAGACTCTGTCACACACACACACACACACACACACACACGAGTGGGAAAAAGAAAAGAGAAGGAAAAAACCAAGGGCAACACATAAAAAACAGTTTCTATTTGTCTATCTCAGCTAATCTGCGGTGTCCAATTTAGTAGCCCTAGCCACAGTTGGCCTTTGAACACTTCAAATTTGGCTAGTGTGCCTGAGGAACTAGATTTTACATTTTATTCAATTTTAATTAGTTTAAATTTAGTCACAGGAGTCTAGTGGCTACCATATTAGACGGTGACATCTGTCTAATAGTTCTTTTCAGAAAGGGCATTGTTTTCAACTTGCTTTCAAATCTTGCAAGGACCTGTGTGGGCTAGCAGTTGCTAGCTATTTGGGTGCCATGTGACTAACCACTTATTTAGCCTCCATAAGGTCTCCAGCCATGTCTGTCCTGGGTATGAATCACAGAGGTCAGCACAAAATAAATACTCATAAATGTCATTGATAAACATTCACACTCACTAAGTAGTTTTTCTGATCTCTCATTTGCCTTCACCATTGCCCTGTGAAAGAGATCATATTATCAACCCCATTCTCCATGACACTCAACTGATAGGATATAAGCTTCTCCCAGGGCCACACAGTTTCTTAGTACAGAGCAGGGTCCAAACCCACTCCTTCTAGGTTTGAACTGAGTGTTCCTTCCTCTCTGTCAGATGCTCAATAATCATGCCATATTTTACTCATTTTCCTGGCCTTGTATGTGTTTAAAGTCTTGTTTTCTCAACAAGAGGTTCTCTAAAGGCAGGGTCCAGGCTAAGCTCACAGCAGGTTCTCGTATTAGTTCCTTGGCTTTTATTTATACTTGTACTTATTTTTCTGTTAACATTTGGCTAGTATATGATAATCGTTTTCCTGAAACTTTGAAGTGCGTGGTTAGTTCATTATTTGTCCACTGGAGGGCAAGCTTTCTCAACTCAAATTTTACTTTTCTGATTTCTTGGGAATGAAAAGAAGGACGATAGGTTGGCCAGAGTTGTTTTTTGTTTTAATTGTCTCAGGGAAAGGAGATTGCTGCCATGTGTTGGAATTGTCTGTATTTCCTCCTTCTGTGGTATATAGATTTCTGATCCAATATGTCCTGATCATTGTTTTCTGCAGAGATTAAAAATCCCAGATGCAGTCTTCGCTATGTGTAAAGCCCATGACCCGGCAGATGTGTCTGAGTGTTGTGTGGGAATGAGCCCTGATCCGACTGGAAAGAATGGGGACTGGTCACAGGCAAGTCACGCCCTCCCCGGGCTCCTATTCTTCACCTGTGGCATGGGGAGGGTTATCTAGGTAACAGCATCCTATGATTCTGGGTCCTTGAACCAGGAGGTTCTGAGAGTCAAAGGCTGTGTCAGACCCATTTTGGCTACCCCGCAAGTCCCCTCCCTGCCACAGTCCACTGAGCCCTGTATCAAACTGTTTCTCCTGCTACACTCTGAACACTCAACACAGAACAGTCCTGTGACCAGATGTGCAGGTGATTTCCACACACGAACCAATTCTCCAACACCAGCTGGGTGTCCTACAATTCAACTGAATCCCAACACTGTTTACCTGAAGTTAGAATCTGAGCCCACAGGTGAAGGGCACAGTCCCACAAGACCGTCCCTGCATCAGCTGCCAATCTCAAGCCCAGGCCTCTGCTCTTTCTGACCGACCAGCTATAAATCACAGCTTCCCATGACTCCTTCTTTGGGTTCCATCGTCTGCTTGAATGGCTCACAGAACTCAGGGAAACAGTTATATTTCCCATTTATTACAAAGAATATTACGAAAGATACAGATGAAGAGATGCGCAGAGTGAAGCCTGTGGGATGGGGCATGAGTTTCCCTGCCGTCTCTGGGTGCCCCACCCAATGCTTCCAAGTGTTCAGAAATCTGAGAGCTCTCCAAAACCTGTCATTTTGGGTTTTTTATGGAGGCATCTTTACTAGGCATGATTGATCACATCCTTGGCATTAGTGATGAACTCAACCTTCAGTCCTCTCCCAACCCTAGAGGTGGAGGGGGGCGCTGAAAGTTCCAACCCTCTAATCACTAGGCCGGTAACCAGCGTTCCCTGCCCACCAGACATCTCATTAGCATAAAGAAGACACTGACACAACACTTTGGAGATTTCAAGAGTTTTAGGGACTGTGCGCCAGGAAACAGAACAAAGGCCAACTATATCTATTTCTGACTATAAATCACAAAATCACAATCCCCAAGAGTTATGCCTGAGCAGCCTTCTCCTAATTGAAGGAGTAGGACCCGTCATGGTTCTGTGCACCATTTAGTCAACTCAGCCCTCTTCCTGGGCTCCTGTGTTTAGACAATAGGAATTTTGAATATGTGACAAAAGTGAACCAAGCCTTTTGATGCAGTAGTGCGACTTATTCCACATAGAAGAATATGGCAACCATGTATACATGAATTTAGCTTCCAACAATTATCCTGCACATGGGGGTTCTAGGTTCCTCCTTGCATCCCCAGGTCTACCTCTTGGCTTTGCTGCAAGACACCTGTCTGTCTGCAGGTCCTGAAGACTGAGTCTCAGCACAACTGCACATCCTCAGCTTCAGTCGCTGGGGGAGTCACGTGAGCCTGACCCAGCTGCTCCCAAAAATGATCGTCATCAGCCAGTTTGCCAGGATAGCCGAGTAACTCATTCAGTGGGTTCTTAGCCACTCTTGTCTTCCTCCATCGTCACTGGTGGGGGAGAGGTTTAATCTGGAGCACTTTGGTGAGGGTCTCACCAAAAAAGTCAGGGAGAGGCACCGGGAGTCAGAGTATACTTTGAGAACATCATAAGATTCCGATCTGTTTAATTCTCCACTTACCAGAGGAGTCATTTCATTAGCAGAAATGATAAGTATAATCTCCAAACAGGGCAATAAAAAATATATATATTTTTTTAAAAAGAAACGAATACCTTATCTACATAATGTGAAATGGCAACCACTGACAACAAACAAAATAAGAACTAAGCAGGATTGTCTGCTGGTGGCCTCCATTAATATTAATTTGTACTCCCCCCCATTTATGAGCGCATGCATTGCAGCAGGAATAAAAGCTTCAGGAAGATTTTTGTGGTAGAAAAAGTTGAAATGGAAAAAAAACGTCATTAGTTGCTTATTTCCCACCAACAGAATAAGGTTGCCATTATTTCTTTCATTGGGAAACCTTTGTATCTAGCTGAAAACGTGCCCAGACCCTCCAGGAGCAGAGCTTGAGGACCACTGCGTTAAACTTTTAAGGCGCTGGTCTGCTACCTCTGATGGACTTATTCTGCTCCAAATATGTGTTGAGCTACCTGACAGCACTTATATACCTCATTTCCAGCACATTACCTTGCTGGGCCGTTTTCTGGATTCATGTCTTATCACTGCTACTGGACTGTAAGCTCATTGAGCAAGGGTGAGGGACACTGCCTGGCTTTGGTTCCCTTCTCTGCCACTTAGCAGAGGTGTGATCTTTGGCATGTCAGAAAATCTCTCTGTTACTGGAAAGGGGTCAGGATCCAGACTCGGGATCCTGACCCTAGGAGAGGGTTTTTGGATCTTGCACAAGAAAGAATTTGAGGCAAATCTACAGAATAAAATGAAAGCAAGTTTATTTTACTAATTAATTAATTAATTAATTTAGAGACAGAGTCTTGCTCTGTCACCCAGGCTGGAGTGCAGTGGCACAATCTTGGCTTACTGCAACCTCCGCCTCCCAGGTTCTTGCAATTCTCCTGCCTCAGCCTCCCGAGTAACTGGGACTACAGGTGCACGCCGCCAGGCCCAGCTGATTTTTTGTATTTTAGTAGAGACGAGGTGTCACCGTGCTGCCCAGGCTGGTCTGGAACTTCTGAGCTCAGGCAATCCACCCGCCTTGACCTCCCAGACTGCTGGGATGACAAGGTGTGAGCCACCACGCCCAGCCGAAAGCAAGTTTATTAAGAAAGTAAAGGAATAGGGAACGGCTACTCCATAGACAGAGCAGCCCCAAGAGCTCCTGGTTGCCCATTTGCATGGTTATTTCTTGATTATATGCTAAACAAGGGGTGAATTATTGACTCCCCTTTTCAGACTATATAGAGTAACTTCCTGACATTGCCATGCCATTTGTAAACTGTCACGCTGCTGGTGGCAGTGTAGCAGTGAGGACCAGAGGTCACTCTCGTGGCCATCTTGGTTTTGGTGGGTTTTAACTGGTTTCTCTGCTGTAAACTGTTTTATCAGCAAGGTCTTTATGATCTGTATCTTATGCCAACCTCCTATCTCATCCTGTGATTTAGAATGCCTAAGCGCCTGGGAATGCAGCCCAGCAGGTCTTGGTCTTATTTTACCCAGCCCCTAATCAAGATGGTGTTGCTCTGGTTCAAATGCCTCTAACATCCTATGCCTCAGTTTTCTTATCTACAAGATGGGGCAGTGGTACCTTCTTCATAGGCCTGCAGTGAGGACTAAACGTATGTAAAGCACTTTAATCGCCATCATTGTTAGTATTATTTTCGTATCTCTCACCTCACCTTGCCAGGGCTCTGGCTTCCTACAAGGACTTTGGCTCCTAATGAATTGTACAGGTCAAGCTGGCTTTCCATTGTGCCTTGAGTTATTATTATTTTGTAGACAATAGGAGCTCAGTGGCTATTCCCTCTCCTGGGACCTCTGAGGCCTCCAGTGCTCTAATACCCGGAAGGAAACTAAATGCTGTGAGAACATCTCTAGGAGTTTAGGAAACCTGTAACCCCTTCACAGAGATTCTTGTTTTCTTCATTATCAGTGTGCAGTAATGGTATAACTATATTCCAGAAGCCAACTAACGAAAATAGGTTTGCAAAGTCTAGCAATTCTACCAACACCCTACATTAAACTGTAGAGAGAAAAGATCTAAAAGATAATGATCAGAGGTCTGGATTTACCTGGCCTGGAATAGAAGCTGGGCAACGACATTTCTTTTAAAAACTAGTGTGGCCCTGTGGACAACCAGTATTTGGCTCTGGGACAGTGGTTCTCCATCTGGCTGCACATTACAATCTCCTGAGACGAGCTAAAAAAAAGTTATCATGCTCAGGACTCACCCTCCAGATATTCTGATTCAATTGATCAGACCTGCGTGGGACTGGGGTGTGGTTTGTTTTTAAAAGCTCCCCAGGGGTTCTAATATGCAGCTGGGACTGAGACCTTGTGCTCTGGGAGGTGACAAGATAGGAGATGAAGAGCTTGCAGAGGGTGGGGAGGCTGTGCGGGGGTGGGGGTGGGAGGAGCAGGAGGATCAAGGGAGACCATTCACTGCTGTCTGTGAAAGCAGCAGCTTCCTAGTTCTTGACTCTGTTCCCAGCACATGATCTGAGACTGGAGGAAAGAGCATGGAGGAAAGAACATAGGTTTTGGAGTAAGACGGGGTTTGCGCTGCCCTTCAAGTTGGGTGACTTTGGGCAAGTCCTTTATCCACTGTGTCTCCTGGGTGATGCAGTTAGAATTTAGTCTGATTGTCATCCACATAGCAGCACTCTGTAGCTGGGAGCTGTTATCCTTAGTTTAGTAAGCATTTGAGCCTCTTGTTTTTCATTTATTTATTTATTTATTATTTATTTATTTATTTATTTTCTTCTTCTTCTTCTTCTTATTATTATTACTATTTTTTTGCATTTTAGGTTTTGGGGTACATGTGAAGAACATGCAAGATTGTTGCATAGGTACACACATGGCAGCGTGATTTACTGCCTTCCTCCCCATCACCCATATCTGGCATTTCTCTCCATGCTCTCTCTCCCCAACTCCCCACCCCCTGCTGTCCCTCCCCTATTTCCCCCCAACAGACCCCAGTGTGTGATGCTCCCCTCCCTGTGTCCATGTGTTCTCATTGTTCAACACCCACCTATGAGTGAGAACATGTGGTGTTTGATTTTCTGTTCTTGTGTCAGTTTGCTGAGAATGATGGTTTCCAGGTTCATCCATTTCCCTACAAAGGACTTCAGATGGATTAAAGACTTAAACATAAGACCTAACACCATAAAAACCCTAGAAAAAAATCTAGGCAAAACTATTCAGGACATAGGCGTAGGCAATGACTTCATGACCAAAACACCAAAAGCATAACGAAAGCCAAAATAGACAAATGGGACCTAATCAAACTCCACAGCTTCTGCATGGCAAAAGAAACAGTCATTAGAGTGAATTGGCAACCAACAGAATGGGAAAAAATTTTTGCAGTCTACTCATCTGACAAAGGGCTGATATCCAGAATTTACAAAGAACTAAAACAGATTTACAAGAAAAAAACAAACAAGCTCATTCAAAAGTGGGCGAAGGATATGAACAGACACTTTACAAAAGAAGACATACATGAGGCCAACGAACATATGAAAAAATGCTCATCATCACTGGTCATTAGAGAAATGCAAATCAAAACTACATTGAGATACCATCTCACGCCAGTTAGAATGGCGATCATTAAAAAATCTGGAGACAACAGATGCTGGAGAGGATGTGGAGAAATAGGAACACTTTTACACTGTTGGTGGGAGTGTAAATTAGTTCAACCATTGTGGAAGACAGTGTGGCGATTCCTCAAGGACCTAGAAATAGAAATTCCATTTGACCCAGCAATCCCATTACTGGGTATATATCCAAAGGATTGTAAATTGTTCTACTATAAGGACACGTGCACACGAATGTTCATTGCAGCACTGTTTACAATAGCAAAGACCTGGAGCCTCTTGTTTTTCTTTTTATTTCTTTGAAAGGTAGCTGGTTGGAACTTTCTGAGCCCAAGGAGGCAATTGCGTCTTAGAAGCAATTTGTTCATGCGAGGGGTGGGAGGGGAGGGAGAGGTGGGGGCGGTGTCTGCAGTCAGAGGCTCCAGATGGTTCTTCCATAGCCCCAAAGACCCCTGACAGTGTTTCCTGAACCACAGGCCAAAGAGCCAGACTAAACCTCAAAAAGTATATGAAAAATCGTGAATGCTTAAGCTGGGTGTGGTGGTGTATACCTGTAGTCCCAGCTACTCAGAAGACTGGGAAAGGAGGAAGTCTTGGGCTCAGGAGTTCAACGCCAGCTTGGGCAACATAGCAAGACCTCCATCTCTAAAAAATACTTGTGATTGTTTATATTAAAAGGCTTAGATCAACATAAAAATTCAGTGGTTTTAGGTAACATTTTGTAATTTTTTTCTTTCTTTTTGTTTTAGACAGGCTCTCGCTCCTGTAGCCCAGACCAGAGTACAGTGGCACAATCATGGCACACTGCAGCCTCGACTTTCTGGGCTCGGGTGATCCTCCCATCTCAGCCTCTGGAGTAACTGGGACTATACCACCACACCTGGCTAATTTTTGTATTTTTACTAGAGATGAGGTTTTACTATGTTGCCCAGGCTTGTCTCAAACTCATAGACTCAAATGATCCACCCGCTTACCTCAGCCTCCCAGAGTTCTGAGATTACAGATGTGAGCCACTGCATGTGACCATAATTTTCTTTTAATGCAGAGATGTGTAGATTTCAGATTTTGATACAGTATTTGATCATCTAAAACTAGAGCCAGTCTGGAAACTTTAAGCCAGGCATTCTAAGCTTGTATCTTTAGATTCCTCATAGCACTTAGGTACTCAGAAAAGAAAAATCAAATTCAGAGATATGTGGAGATAGGTAAAAATCTAGTCTGTTGCTCTCTCATACCTATAGTCTGTATTGTTTGAAATATGAAATATAAATGATCTATTGCTATTATAATAATTCTTTTGGCTGGGCGCGGTGGCTCAGCCTGCAACCAGCACTTTGGGAAGCCAAGGTGGGCGGATCACGAGGTTAGGTGATCAAGACCAACCTGGCTAACATGGTGAAACCCCGTCTCTACTAAAAATACAAAAATTAGCTGGGCGTGGTGGCAGGTGCCTGTAGTCCCAGCTACTCAGGAGGCTAAGGCAGGAGAATCGCTTGAACCCAGGAGGAGGTGGCAGTGAGCCGAGATTGCGCCACTGCATTCCAGCCTAGTGACAGAGAGAGACTCTGTCTCAAAAAAAAAAAAAAAAAAAAAATCATTTCTCATGTACTTTTTTCTTTTCTTTTCTTTTTGTTTTCTTTTCTCCTTCTTCTTCTTTTTTTTTTTTTTGAGACAGGGTCTCCCTCTGCTGGCCAGGCTTCAGTGCAGTGGCACAATCAGAGCTCACTGTAGCCTCAACCTCCCTGGCTGAAGTGGTCCTTCTGCCTCAACCTTTCAAGGAGCTGGGACTACAGGTGCACGCCACCATGCTCAGCTAAGTTTTTGTAGAGACGGGGGTTTGCTGTGTTACACATTCTGGGCTCAAGGGATCCGTCCGCCTCGGCCTCCCAAAGTGCTAGGATCACAGGCAGAAGCCACGGCACTCGATCTCATTTCTCATTTCCTACTGGTCTTTAGAGTTGTCATTACCACTGGCCAAATTCACCCTGTTCAGTACATATTATGAAGCCCTCAAAACAAGCTCATGAGGGTCCTGATTCATAATGGGACCCATTACAAGTGCGGCTCCACAGGGCAGAGGCTACTTTTGTTCTCTACTTTTTAAAAAGCATTTGTTTAAAACGGTGTAGCTAGCTAGCTTCCATTGCTGCGCTGACACAGGCACACAATGTGTAACTAGATTTTAAGGGCAGGAAAGCATGGCATGAAAGACGAGGTAGCTAGCTGTAGCTGTAGGTAGCTGTAGCTACCTTATCCCATCTGCCATGCTTTCTTGCACTTAAAATCTAGTTACACATTGTATGCCTGTATCAAAACATGGCATGCATCCCATAAATGTATATAACTATCATGTACTCATAATAACGAAAAATTAATTTATTTTTTAAAAGAGTAAAAAAGTCTAGTTGGAAGAGGTGAAGGGAAAAGGTGAGAAGCAGTGAAGGAGGGCTGATTACACCTGGACGTGTGGGTGGGAGGAGGCTGCTTAAGGCAGGGCAAGCAGTGTAGAGGAAAGAAGTCACAAGAGAGAGGCTGTGACTTATACTCAGTCTTGTATAATCACTTAGTGGCTTTGCTTGGCGATTCTCATGAGCAAAAGGTTCATGATAAAGGTAGTATAGAGAAAAAAGTGTAGGGAAGTATATACAAGAAGTATATGCCGTATGCTGGTAATTTTTTTTTTTTTAAGACAGTGTCACTCCGTCACCCAGGCTGGAGCACGGGGGTGTGATCCTAGCTCCCTGCAGCCTCGACTTCCTGGGTTCAAGTGATCCTCCTGCCTCAGCCTACAGAGTTGCTGAGAGTACAGGTGTGAACCACCACTGTCAGCTAATTAAAAAAAAATTTTTTTTTTTTTTTTTTTAGAAATGGGATCTTGCTATGCTGTCCATGCTCATCTCAAACTTCTGATCTCAAGCAATCCTCCTGTCCCGGCTTCCTAAGCTGTCGGGATTACAGGCATGAGCCACGAGGCCCGGCCTGGTAAATGTTTAATAACTGACTCTGGGGGGATTTAGGGGGTGGGAGGGGAGAAAGCCCTCCTAGGGAGAATTTGCTGATTTCGTGGTATAAATACTGCACGTCTGGCCAATTTCCAGCTGCTGGCTTACTGTCACTGAGCATAGAATCAGGGAGTCAAGAAGAGAAGCCACAGTTGGCCCTGCAGAGCCTGCATACACTGGCCATAGCACACTACTGCAAAGTGTACCCGGAAGAAATTTTACAGCCCCACTATTTTCCTATAAGGAATTATTAATAACAACAATGAAAAATCCATAGCAAATTCCATGCTGATGATTTAAAATAGCACATAGTAGGAGTTCAACAAGTGGGAACGTTGACCCTTGGTTGAATGCATGAGAGATCTCTATTAATTTCCCAAAGGAATAAGTGTCAGGGTGGGAAGGAACAGTAGGGAATACTTACAACGGTGAACACCCACATTTGAGATATTTGAAGCGAGGGGGTTGGGGACTTTGGTGATGGACTATGGAGCCATCCCTCTTTTTTTTTTGAGACAGTCTCACTCTGTCACCTAGGCTAGAGTGCAGTGGTGCGATCTCAGCTCACTGCAACCTCTGCCTCCCAGGTTCAAGCAATTCTTGTGCCTCAGCCTCCTGAGTAGCTGGGACTACTGGCTAATTTTTGCATTTTTAGTAGAGATGGGGTTTCACCAGTTTGGCCAGGCTACTCTCGAACTCCTGGCTTCAAGTGATCTGCCCACCCTGGACTCCTAAAGTGCTGGGATTACAAGCCTGAGTCACCATGCCCTTTCTGGAGCCATCCCTCTTGAGGCCACTGCCTCACATCCTTCAGGGGTGCCAGTAACCCAGCTTGCCTGTGTGTGTGTCTGTGTAACAGGTGTTGGGGTATCTTTCCTGCTTGCCATTTCCAAGATGGACAGAACTTGATTTCCTCTCTTCAGTAGAGGGGTGCCCTTCTATTGCCTATTTTAACACAACCTCACATAAACTGGGGTGGCTATAATAAAAAAGACAAGTAATAATAAGTATTGGCAAAGCTGTGGAGGAACTGAAACCCTTATGCATTGCTGGTGGGAATGTAAAATGGTGCAGCTGCTTTGACAAACAGTTTGGCAGTTCCACAAAATATTAGTCCAAGAGTTATCACTTAACCTAGCAAATGCGCTCCTAGGGAAATGAAGCATATGTCCACACAAAAACTTGAACACAAGTTTTCATAGCAGCATTATTCATAATAACTGCAAAGTGGAAATAACACAAGTTTCCAACACCTGATGGATGGATAAATAACATGTGGCATATCCATATAATAAAATATTATTTGACAATAAAAAGGAATGAAGTACTGATACATGCTAAAATGTGGGTAAACCTTGAGAACATTATTTAAGTGAAAGAAGTCAGTTACACATCATATGATTCCGTTTGTATGAAATATCTGCAATAGGAGACAAGTCCATGGAGACAAAAGCAGGTTAATCAGCCCTCAGAGTTGAGGGGTGTGTGTATACAGGGGGGTGTGAAGAATGGGGAGCAGCTGCTATGATCTGAACTTTCTTCTGTGGGGATAAAAATGTTTTCAATTTAGTTTATGGGCTGGGTGAGGTGGCTCACGCCTGTAATCCCAGCACTTTGGGAGGCTGAGGCATGTGGATCACTTGAGCCTAGGAGTTCAAGGCCAGCCTGGGCAATGTGGCAAAACCCTGTTTCTACAAAAAATGTAAATAATAGCCTGGCATGGTTGTGCACACCTGTAGTCCCAGCTACTCAGGAGGCTGAGGTGGGAGAATCATTTGATCCCAGGAGGTCAAGGCTGCAGTAAGTGTGATGGTGCCACTGCACTCCAGGCTGGGTGACAGAGTGATACTCTGTCTCAAAAATAAATAAAATAAAATTAGATTATGGCGATGGTTGCACAACCTTGTGAATATGCTGGGTTTTTCCCTGTGAAAAACAATTGAATTGTGCACTTTAAGTGGGTGAGCTCTATCTTAATACAGCTGTTAAAATAAAAGTACTAGCGGATATAATGAAGTTCATGAAGAGAGTACAGAAGAGCCCCAAATGCTGGGAAACTCTGAATTGGAGCATGACATTCTTCAGAGCATCCGTGTACCTCTCTGGAGGCAAACTGTCTTTATGTGTTTTCTTTTTATTCTCTGCTGTGTTACTCATAGTCACAAGGAAATCAATCCAATTTTGGCCTAGACTGGTAGCTGTATTGCTCAATTGGATTAAAAATATAAGAGCAAAATAAAGGTTGGCTTATGAAATGAGCGGTAGAGGTGCTGATGCATGCAAAAGAAGGAATCTAAAATACACGTTGGGCCACTGCCTGAATGGAAGAAGGGAATTTATGTCATGAGGGAGGTTCACGTGCCATGTCATGCTCCAAGTGTCATCTGCAAACACAGAGCCCAATCTACTTCTCACTGCACGCAGAGACAAACAGAGGCAGTGGGGGCTGGCCAAATGGCTGGCATCCTCAAGTGTTTCTGAAAATCAATGTGCCTGCGAAAGTTTTTTTTTTTTTTTTTAATTATTATTTTGTTTTTTTGAGATGAAGTCTTGCTCTGTCATCCAGGCTGGAGTGCAGTGGCGTGATCTTGGCTCACTGCAACCTCCACCTCCCAGGTTCAAGCAGTTCTCCTGTCTCAGCTTCCTGAGTAGCTGGGATTACAGGTGCACACCACCACGCCCAGCTAATTTTTATATTTTTAGTAGAGACAGGGTTTCATCATGTTGGTCAGGCTGGTCTTCAACTCCTGACCTCAGGTGATCCACTGGCCTTCGCCTCCCAAAGTGCTGAGATTACAGGTGTGAGCCGCTGTGCCCAGCCAGCACTCTTTTTAAAAAAGAGGTTATTTCTCTCTCACTTGACAGAAGACTTATGATAGTCTCAGGTTGACACGGTGGCTTCATGATGTCAATAAGGAAACAGGTGCCTGTCTTCATGCTCCATCAACGTCAGAATGTGGCTTTTCTTTTCCAGGTCTCCAGCTAGGAGCTCCAGCTCTCATGTCATGTCCTAGGCCAGCAGCAGAGAAGCCTGGCACATGATAGACATCCAATAAACATTTGATGACTATGGATGAGGAGGATTAGCAGATATATATTAAGAATATCCAAAGATCATTTGGCAGGCTTCTACAGCAGGTCATACATTTGGGAAAAGCAGAACTGATGAGCCTGGAGACCACACGTGCCTGGAGGGATGAACTTTCCCATCTCTTGTACCCAGGAGACCTCTGAGGGAGGCTCATTGTACCAGGGTGGGGTTGGCAGGATTTGCAACATCTGGCTCAGCATTTGGTCCTTCCTCTCTGGAAACCAGCCCACATGCCAGCTGTGAAAGGGCAGGTTTGGGAGGCCAACTCATAGCACCTAGAGGCTGCTCAAAATGGAAGCTAGATGCTACAGCAGGTATGGGCCTAGAGAACATGATGCTAAGTGAAATAAGCCAGACACAAAGGGACAATACCGTGTGATTCCACTTATATGAGAAACCTAGAGCTGTTGAATTCATAGAGAGAGAAAGTAGAACGGTGGTTGCCAGGAGCTGGAGGTAGTGGGAATGGTGAGTTGTTGGTTAACAGGTACAGAGTTCAAGTTTTGCACAGTAGAAAGCGTTGTAGAGATGGGTGGTGGTGATGGATGCCCAACATTGTGAATGCACGTAATGCCACTGAATTTTACACTTAAAGATGCTTGCGATGGTACATTTTAGATTGTGTGTATTTTACCATAATAAAGAGAAAAGAAAAGAACGCAAACTAGAGTTTACTAACAGGAATAGGTTGAGTCAGTGCTTAAGGGAGCCCATGGGTTGGGAGGGAGGCATGTGAAACACAAGGCTGTGGCTGAAGGGGGACTGGGTTTCTCCTCCCACTGTACATTCCCCATCTGTATTCCTCAGCGGACTTAGGAGAACACACCAGAAAGCGTCCTCGTACACTTCACAAAACCAAACCAGCCTGGTATGCTTTTACCTGGAACACAGGAAGCTTTTGCATACTCTAGGCTTGAAGGAAAGTTCTAGCAAAGCCCTTTATCCCTTGGCTCCAGGTGTTCAGATGCGATGGCTGTTATCACCAAAATCGGGCTGAGAGTGCAGGGCATAGCCTTTAGATCAGCGAGAGCTTGTAGGCATTCTTGGTTTTGGATTCCTTTGAGTGTCCAAGGGCTCCCAGGAGTTTGTGGATCTAGGAAGCTCTGGAAGTTGAGAAGTTTCTCGGGAACTTCTCATTCTCTGAAACACACATCTGCTCTAGAAGCTGAGAAGTTTCATCTAGACATTGTGCTTGCCGCCTGAGGAGCTGCCACCAAGTAAATGGTGGTGCCATTTAGGTCCTTACATATAGGTACTCCTAGAAGCTCACAATCTAGTGGTCACACACACACAGCACTAGTTGGGATTTCCCCAGTTTTAAGTGTCCACAGACCCAACAAGCTGAAGTAAACAGTCATTGTATTGGTTCTTTTAACTAGGAATTCCAGGGTTATGGGTTTCAGGCACTGCTGGATTTGAGCTTAAAGAATATAATTAGGATTAGTTTCTCTCTTTATTTCACAACTCTGCTCTTCTCTAGGTTCTTAGATCTTCCCATAAAGGCAAAGCTCTAGACTTCCGTGATTATTATCACTAGGAATTTTAGGAGGGGAGAGAAATTCTTTCTCTTCCAGCATCTGCATCAAGACTCCAAAAAGGACTCTGCTTGGGTCACAGAACCACCTCCTCTGTGTGGCCAGCCTGCATGTTGTGGGCAGGGGGCTGTGAGGCCATGGAACTACAACCTTGAAAGGTGGGAAAGGGCAGTCCCTGGAAAGAAAAATAAATACTAATAAATTTATTATTAGTAACTTTTTAACTTTTATTTTAGGTTTGAGGATATATGCAGGTTTGTTTCACAGATAAACTTGTTTCACAGGGGTTTATTGTACAGATTATTTCATCACCCAGGTGCTAAGCCTAGTACCCAATAGTTATTTTTTCTGATCCTCTCCCTCCTCCCACCATCCACCCTCAAGTAGGACCCAGTGTCTCTTGTTTTCTTCTTTGTGTTCATGAGTTCTAATCTAAAAATACAAAATTTTCTCACTTATACCTGAGAACATGCAGTATTTGGGTTTCTGTTCCTGCATTAGTTTACCAAGGATAATGGCCTCCACCTTCATCCATGTTCCTGCAAAGAACGTGATCTCACTCTTTTTATGACTGCATAGTATTCCATGACATATATTTACCACATTTTCTTTATCCAATCTGTCATTCATGGACGTTATGTTAACTCCATCTCCTTGCTATTGTGAATAGTGCTGCAATGAACATATGTGTGCATGTGTCCTTATGATAGAATGGTTAACACTTCTTTGGGTATATACTCAGTAATGGAATTGCTGGGTTGAATGATAGTTGTGTTTCTAGCTCTTTGAGGAATTGCCATACTGCTTTCCAGAATGATTGAACTAATTTACACTCCTACCAACAGTATATAAGTGTTCTCTTTTCTCTGCAACTTTGTCAGCGTCTGCCATTTTTTGACTTTTTAATAACAG
The DNA here is from genome assembly GCF_009761245.1 of Sapajus apella. Classification (NCBI taxonomy): domain Eukaryota; kingdom Metazoa; phylum Chordata; class Mammalia; order Primates; family Cebidae; genus Sapajus; species Sapajus apella. The sequence goes on along the minus strand of NW_022436972.1, from coordinate 24,414,079 downwards.
CTATTCTGACTGATGTGAGATGGGATCTCATTGTGGTTTTGATTTGCATTTCTCTAATGATCAGTGATATTGGGCTTTTTTTCATATGTGTGTTGGCTGTATGTATGTCTTCTTTTGAAAAGTGTCTGTTCATGTCCTTTGCCCATTTTTGATGGAGTTGTTTTTTTTCTTGTACATTTGCTTAAGCTCCTTATGGATGCTGGATATTTGACCTTTATCAGATGCATAGTTTGCAGATATTTTCTCCCATTCTGTAGGTTGTCTGTCTGTGTACTCTGTTGATAGTTTCTTTTGCTGTGCACAAGTTCTTAAGTTTAAGATCCCATTTGTCAATTTTTGCTTTTGTTGTGATTGCTTTTGGTGTCTTTGTCATGAAATCTTTGTCTCTTCCTATGTCGAGGATGTATGCCTAGGTTGTTTTCCAGGGTTTTTATAGTTTTGGGTTTCGCATTTAAGGCTTTAATCTGTAGGATCCTCCCCTACAGGGATGTGGGGTGTCCCCTATCACTGTGCTGAGGCACTGGATCCTAGAAATAAAAAGACAAGACACAAAAGGACAAAGAAAGTGCATTTGGGCTTGTGGAGGCGGGGGCATGCCGCTTACAAGTGGAGACAGGCGAGGCCCCAAATGTCCAGGAGCATCTGCATTTATTGGGTATAGATTAGGGGACAGGGTAGTGAATGATGTCATCTTAAGGATAGTGATAGGGTCAAGACAATCACATGAGCAATAAACAAGGGTCCATCCCCATTAGGTCACCTAGGCTGGGAGGTGGACAGTGTCCAGCAAGGGGTCCACTCCCATTAGGTCACCAGACAAGGAGGTGGGCTGTGAGCAGTGAAGAGGGTGCAATGTGCACCATCTTTTATCTAGGGGCAGGCTACTTCTAAGGAATTCTATAGGAGGATGCTTTGAGTCAGTACATAGCAACAGAGCTGACAGAGTGTACAGCCACCTGCTGGCAGCTTGCAGTGATTTCTACAAGAGGATGCTTTGAGTCAGTACATAGCAACAGAGCTGACAAGGTATACAGCCACCTAGGTGCGATTATACCAGAGGGGTTTTAAGCCCTCGGACATTCGCAGGCTTGCCAACCTGAGGTCAGCTTTCCACAAGAATTGGATGGAATGTACTACAACTCCTTTTCAGCTCCAAGCCTGCCATACAGTGGGTATCTTTATGATACTGAATGCTGCTGCCTGGGCCAGCCTGCTATGTAGCACATGCCCTTTCAGGCAGGGACAGTACTGCCTGGGCCACAAATTCTTGTCTTGGCATAACTGTTTTTTCCTTCAAATCATGTTTTGCACCATGTCTGCTCTTGACACTCCTCTGACTATAAGCAAGCTATGATTATATATATATATATATATATATATAGCTGCTTATTCCTTAATTCATGCTCTGTACTGTGTTTGCTCTAGGCATTCCTCTGACTATGAACTAAGATATAATTATATATATATATGGAAATAACAGAGCAGTAAGATATTCTTCAGGCACAAATTGTTCCAGCTATAAACTAATACATGTTATATATAAAGGATTATGTAAAGGAAATAACTGAGCAGTAACACTAAACTAAGATATCCTTCAGGCACTAATTGCGCCAGGGATCTGCTTAGCTCTCCTTCCTCGGTGCCCAGATGGTGGGTTACCCACATAATCCATCTTGAGTTGATTTTTGTACATGGTGTAAAGAGAGGTCCAGTTTCAATCTTCTGAATATGGCTACTCAATTATCCCAGCACCATTTATTGAATAGGGAGTCTTTTCCTTATTGTTGTTTTTGTCAGCTTTGTAGAAGATCAGTTGGTCATAGGTGTGTGGCTTTATTTCTGTGCTCTCTATTCTGTTCCATCAATCTATGTGCCTGTTTTTGTACCAGTACCATGCTGTTTTGGTTACTGTAGCCCTCTAGTATAGTTTGAAGTCAGGTAACATGATGCCTCCAGGTTCATTCCTTTTGCTTAGTATTGCTTTGGCTATTTGAGCTCTTCTTTTGGTTCCATATGAATTTTAAAATAGTTATTTCTAGTTCTCTGATGAATGTCATTGGCAGTTTGATAGGAATAGCATCTAATCTATAAATTGCTTTGGGCACTATGGCCATTTTAACAATATTAATTCTTCCTATCCATGAGCATGGGAAGTTTTTCCATTTTTTTGTGTCTTTTTGTTTTGTTTTGTTTTGTTTTGTTTTGTTTTGTTTTTGGAGACAGTCTTTCTGTGTCACATAGGATAGAGTGCTGGAGTGCAGTGGTGCAATCTTGGCTCACTGCAGCCTCCACCTCATGGGTTCAAATGATTCTCCTGCTTCAGCCTTAACCTTTAACTGGGATTACAGGTGCCTGCCACCATGCTTGGCTAATTTTTATATTTTTAGTAGAAATGGGGTTTCACCATATTGGCCAGGCTGGTCTCAAAACTCCGGACCTCAAGTGATCTGCCCACCTTGCCCACCTTGCCCTCCCAAAGTACTAGGATTACAGGCCACTGTGCCCAGCCTGTTTGTTTCTTCTCTGATTTCTTTGAGCAGTATTTTGTCTCATTGAAGAGATCTTTTGCTTCCCTGGTTGTCTGTATTCCTAGGTATTTTATTCTTTTTATGGCAAATGTAAGTGGGATTTACCAATAGTAACATAAATGGCTATTTGATCTTTGTTTTTAAGATCGTCACTTCACACTTTAGACCAGGGGCTGTGGAAGGAGACCTGGCAAGGGAGTCTTTGTGTCAGTTTTGCTTGTCTCCTGGGGGCTCCACCTGGAAATGCAGGTTAGCAACCATCAGTGCAATCAGCCTAGGATGGAGGGTTTGTGCTGTGGGCCCACGCTGGGGGTTCCCTGTCTGATCACGAGCAGCAGAGATAGGTGGGAACTGTGGGAGACACACTGGACTCCTCTCCTTGGGTTGACTGCACTTTGTTGGAGGTGTGGATGAGGAGGATGTTTACTCCTTTGTTAGGCCAAGGACAGCAAGGGCAGTTCAACTGCCGAGGCAGTGGCAGGGAGGCTTTCAGTTGCCCCTGAAGGCTCTGACTCCAAGAAATGCAGAACCATGTTACTGAGGTGTTCAGCTGGTGAGGTGGGGCAGCTGCACTGCTGGCATGAGCTTGGGGTTCCACTTGCTGGGGAGCAGGAGATTAAAGACTCACAGGAAGGAGAGATTGGTATCCTCTCTGTATGGTGGCTGTGGTGTGCTATAAGCTTGGATATAACCCTTAGGCTCTTTGTTTCTTTCCCAGACCAAAGGCAGGAGGGATAGAACTGTTATGTGGCAGTAGCAGAGGGGCTGCTGTGTGCCTCTGGAAGCCTCTCCAGGGGAAAGTCCAGGTCATTACCAGTGGGTATGCTTGGCCATGGTTGTGGTGATTATTCTGCGTTCAAGAGCCGGGAGCCTTGCCTGGTGAAGGGTAGGTGTGGGGATTCTTAGGGAGGGGCTAGACTCTTCTCCGTGTGCTGCTTGCAGTGTGCTGGAGGTGCCAGTGTAATGACTAGGCCCTTTGTTTCTTCCCAGTCCGAGGGCTGTTAGGGCTGTACCACTGCAACTGTAGTGGCAGGGAGTAATTTTTATTAATACCTAACTATTTGTAAATCAAAAAGTCTATTAGTTTTGATTTACTAATAGTTAGGGATGAATGACAAAATTACTCAAATAAAAAGCTAAACTAATAGAAGTTTTGATTTACTAATAGTTGCATTAATAGCTATTTGATCTTTGTTTTTAAGATTGTCACTCCACATCTTAGACCAGCTCATTTCTTAAAGGGCTTGTGCTGATTTTTTTTTTCCACCAACTTTATTTTCTATGGACCTCAGGTGCACATAGTTGAAGTCCTTATTCTCCTCAGTTCACCTCCCATGCTCATCATTGGTCCATGCTTGGACCTCATTTTATGCACTTATGAATTTATTTGTGAATAATACAAGGAACACCCAGGAACACACTATTCACAGAGAGAGCTACGCGTGGACGGTAACTTACACCTCCATGTGCTCCTGCCCTAGCCCAATATCCTCCACCTCTGCCCACCTGACGTAGTGTTTTCTGAGTTTTGTTGTTTTATTCCTTGCTGATTTAAAATATATTTCTATCACACATATGGGAATGTCAATGATATAATTATTAATTTTAATTGCTTTTGACCTTTATAAGAAGGATTTTTAAAGTCAGTGTGGGCTGATATAACAAAGTACTGTAGACTGAGTGGCTTATAAACAACATAAATTTATTTCTTACAGTTCTGGAGGCTAGAAGCCTACGATCAGGGTGCCAGCCTGGTCGGACCCTGGGGAGGGCCCTCTTCTGAGTTGCAGACTGCCATCTTCCTGTTGTATCCTCAAAAGATGAAATGAGCACTATCTAGCTTTCGGGTCTCTTCTTATAAGGGCACCTTATAATTCCATCCAAAGGGGCTCTACCTTCATGACCTGATTATCTCCCATAGGCCTACATTGGGATTAGGGTTTCAACATATGAATTCTTGGTGTGGGGGTGGGGGAAGCACAAAAGTTCAGTCCCTTGAAAATATCATGCCATATATAATCTGGGACTTTTTCCCCATTACGTTTTTTTATTAATAAGAGTCATTCATATTGTTGTGTTTAGCTGTGATTGATTCATCTTCATTGCTATAAAGTATTCCACAGTGTGAATATACCATAATTTGTTAATCTGGCCATCTTGATTCCAGAGTGTAGGCTTTACCATTTGTTGCTGTAATCAACATCACCATGGTGAACATTCTCATAAGTGGCTCTTTCTCTTGGTGCACAAATGCCAGAGCCATCCTTGGTTTCTACCTAGGAATGGAATGCTGGGTTAGTAGTAGGGTGTGTGAATGTCATCTTTACAAGATAATGCCAGACTGTTTTCCAAAGCAGTTGTAGCAATTCGTACTCTTGCCAGCAATGTTTAAGCTATCTTATTTCTCTATCCACTTTAGTATTTGGTATTGCCAGACTTAATTTTTGCCAATCATATGGATGTAAATTGGTGTCTCTTTATGGTCTTGATTTGCATTTCCAGAGTTACTTATGAGTTCAATAAATGGCACTGGAAAAAGTTACTATCCATATGAAGAGTAAATTAGATTTCTGTCTTATATCAGACATGCAGATCAACTCCGGATGGATTAAGCATTCAAATATCAAAAGCAAAACTTTAAAACTTTCAGAAGAAAATAGTAGTGAATATCTTTAGATCTTGAGGGTAGGGAAGGCTTTCTTAAACATTGGACACAAAAAAGCCCACTATAGAATGGAAGTGTGATGAATTTGATTATATTACAATTAAAAACTGTGTTCATCAATGATGTGTTAAATAAGATGAAAAGATAAGCTACAAACAGAGAAGATGTATCACATTTAACAAAAACTCTATATCAAAATAGTTTTAAGAGCTCCTATAAATCAATAAGAAAACGTAACAGTGGGAAAATACGCAAAGTACATAAATTGGTACTTCACAGAAGAAACACATAAGGCCAGTACTTATATGATGAGACAATTTCCTCAATTAAAAAATTTATTTTATATATATTTTATTGCACTTTAGTTTCTAGGGTACATGTGAAGAACATGCAGGATTGTTGCATAGGTCCATACATGGCAATGTGGTTTGCTGCATTTCCTCAATTTTAAAAAGTATCTTTTGAGAAGAAACAGAATATTTTATGGTCTTCTTGTTCCAGGTTAAGAGAAAATAAGAATCTAGGGAAAAAAATTCAACCAGCATTCATCCAGTATTCCAGGAAAAGTAACTAAACCTAAAAGAAAGAATATTTACCAATGTATTTTAAGTTTACTCTCTGATTTTTTTTATGTTATAGCAATTTTGTTATTGCACATTGTCAACACTCAACAATAGTTTATTGATTGATTCACTGTGCCTGATTTTCTATAAGCCTAACTTTGACTTTTTTCAAACTGGGAACAGATGGGCACATGCTTTTAAGGTATTAATAAACACTATAGAACATGATCTTCTTTCTCTGAACTCTGTGCCCTGTTGGCTATAAGAATAAAGCATTCACTTGAAGGAAGAAATCAGATTTAATCTAAAAGGCATGGTATAGCTATGCAGAGCCCAGACCCTTGTGGTTGAAACAAAGTGCTTAGTCGGCATAGCTCAGGGAAATCAGAGCAACAAGGGGATAGAAATGCCTCCAGGTCACTGCACACACTGATCTCCTTCGAATCAACTGAATGAGCTTTTATGAAACATATACCCCCATAAATATGTGCAAATATTATGCATCAATTTAAAAAGTTAAAAAAACACCAACCAGACACCACATTGTAAGGTGTCCTTACAGAGCATTGGTTTAACAAAGGTGATATTTCAGAGCGTTTCCACTTCTTTTGTATCAGATTGGTAAAGTGGGAGATCTGCATTTTATTTATATTTAGGAAATAATTTTTTACTGAAAATATTAATATTTCTAAAAATTGTTCAGCACAGGAGTGTCCACACCAAATTCATCAACATGGTAAGATTGCCTTATGTTTTCTGCAGAAAGCTGTAACATAATTTGGTATTAATTTTTCTGTAGGTAATGTGAAAATACACACTCAAAGAATTTTATATTTTTCTTTGACCCAGGAATTTAATATCTATAAATTTATTCTAAGGAAATGATCATAGATAAGTCTAAAAATATAGCTCTTAGAATATTTGTCAGAGTATATCTACAATAGTGAAAAAGTAAAAACAATCTAAATGTTGAAAAGTGGGGAGTTTATTAAATTGCAGTTTACCCACATACCTATTAAAATGATGAAAAACAATACTTAAAGACATGGAAACTGATCATATGGTTATAGGTTATAAACAGCATATAAAATACATACACCAATCTATGCCTAAAGAAAATATTGAAAAGATATGTGCCCAATAGAAAAGACAGCACAAATGGTTGGAAGGTCCACAGGAAGGAGCATAGGAGTGAAGCAAGCATAGAGTGAAGCATAGCAAGCATAGCAAGCATAGGAGTGAAGAAACAAAAACGAAAACAGAAAAGCGGGGAAAATACTGATTTGAGGAATGAAAAATGTAAGCTTGAGTGATCTTTCAAAGAAGAAAAGCAAATTACATCTAGAATATAAAAAGCAACTTAAGCAGAAGCTCTGTTAATATCACACTCAAGTTGAAAGGATTGGTTGCCTTTGAGAGCATATTTAGTGAGAGTGAAGAACATCTGAAAACTGTGTGTTAGATCTAGGGTTCAACACATCTGGCCACTATATGCCTAGCACTGCAGTGCCTCTGTAATCTTCTCCATAACCCTCGGATAAGTGAAGCTGGGAAAGGCCAGGTGGGCAAGGTCACATGGCTATGACAGGATGGAGCTGGGATTCTGAGCTGGGTCTGGGTATCACTAGTGTACAATGCAAGAAAGAAACAGTTGGTAACAGTAATCTTCCATGCTTTTGAACTTAAACCTCATGGTGGAGAAAAAGCCTGTCATCTGTGTTTCGGCATGTATCAACACTTAATTCCTTTTTATTGAGTCAGTGGTATTCTGTAGTATGGATATACCACAATTTTCTTATTCATTCACTTGTTGATGAATATTTGGGAGGTTTCCAATTTTGGGTTATTATAAACAGCTACTATTTGCATTCATGTGGTAGCCAGCTTTGTGCAGATATACAGGCTTTTATTCTTACTCTGTTCCTATTCTTACCCTTATGCCTTCTCAGTTATATATTTGAAATTAGAGTAATTTGATCTAATTTTATTTCTGTTTTTTTCTCCTAAAGTTATAATAATCTTATCAGATTATAAAGTTAAAAATAAAACAAAACAAAAATTAGATCTTCTGCAGTTTCAAGATCTGTGAGGTTCCTGGTTGAAATCTCAATTTGATTTCCTAGTCCAGTGTAAGGCAAAACCTGAGTCATTAGCCAAGTGCCTTTTATACTTAAGTTGCACCTTGCTTAATCAATGGGGATTTTAAGTCGATGACTTTCTCACAGATTTTGGTTTGTTGAAATTTGGTATCTTTCTCAGAAATTATGTTGGTTTAGGTTTCAAATGGCTGACTTTGACAAATTCATTGTCCTGCCATTATGATGTATTCACCTTGTTTGATGTTTTAATTGAAAACACATCATTTCCTTTGAGTATCTTATTACAATGAATCATTTGGAGCTTTTCTTTTCCAAGAGAAGATAAACCATGTTAACTCTCTTCCTTGGGCCAGTTGGCTAGTTTATCATTTTGGAACACAAAGATTTTGATTGATTATTATGCAATATGTGTTGATTGACAACTGGACCCCTTCCTACCTTGTTATTAAGTGTACAGCTGGTGCTGATTAGATTTCTTTACTTTTGGTACAGTTTCTGCTTTTCCTGGAGTTGTTTCATTAACTTGTGGATTTGTGTGTGTGTATGTGTGTGTGTGTGTGTGTGTGTTCACTTATTGCTTACACAGATTTCAAAAGACTATGCTTTATAAGCCAACATATACTTAAGAGGAGATATAAACCTCCAAATGTTAACATATGTAATAACGTTTTTATGACTACCTTTCTGTAAATTTTATATAGATACTTTGTTGAGTATCATAATGAACTTGTAGATGCTCACAGATTCATTCAGTTCAATTAGGATACTTTATACTCATTATTTCATTTAGGATACCTGTTCTCAAAATGTGGACCCTGGATCAGCAGCTGCAGCTTCACCTGGGAACATGTTAGAAATGCAAATTCTTGGGCCTCAGTCCAGACCTACAGAATCAGAAACCAGCAGTGGGCCCAGCAATGTGTGTGTTTTAATACCTCCAGGGGATTCTGACACTCTCTTAGGTTGGAGAATCACTGATTTCCACTGCATATAAAAATGATGATACTTAAATTGTCATTATACGGTCACTGGAGGCTACATCAAGTTGGTCTACTCCAGACGTTTTCAAAAAACATCTTTACTTTATGGAAACAATAGGATATTCCAGTTTCAAAGTAACCTTTTTTCCTTCTCTAAGACATTCAATCGGCTGCTACTCTCCAGGGAGTCTTTTTTCCTTTTAGTGAAATTAGAGAACAAATTCCTTGTGCTAGTGATGCTCACATGTGTTGGGGATGATCCAACTAACAGCTGCTGACATTGGGCTACATTTAATGGGAGCTTAAATGTTCTGTACTCACACTCACCTCAGCCCTGCATTTAATGTAAGTTACTGTATTCAACTTTACTTATGATAGATTTTATTGACCATTAAAATTTCTGCTACCTTGACAACATAGAGCTTAATTTCATTGTTTATTTTTCATACAAAGTTACCCAAACTCTTAATGTTTAAAAAGTTAGTAAGTTAGCTACATTTCCTTCTCAAAGTTCATCTTTCTGAAGAGCACATGAAGAGATTAAGCAGCTCATTCAGGGAGCCATGAGGCTAGCTGTACAATGAGTGAGTTCCTCTCTTCTACTCTGAGTATGACAGGATGGGGTCATGAGGAGTGCTGTTTCCACAGCCCTGGGACCCCCTGTGGTTGCTCTGTTTCTTATTATTGAAAACATTGTCATCGCCTCATTCATATTTCATTGTAATTAGTGTGATCATCTTGAAGTTTTTTCCACCAGAAGATTCTGGAAAAAGATGCTACTTATCAGGGAATATTGCATTCTTCTACCTCTCCCCACTCACACAATCTGGCAGTGTGTCAGCTTGGTTTATGTGTGTGTTTGTTTAATCATTTCTACCCGGTGAGCAGCTGTGTTACAGAAGAGCAAAGTAATCACACTGGAATGCACACAACAGTGCCGTGGGGTAGTAGAAGATAGAGAAAGATGGAGAATCCACTGCCCAGTCCTTACAAAGTCATGATTTACTGCTCCATTCCCAACCCCAACTCCAAACCAGAGCAGATGTTCATCTAAAATAAGCTCTGCATAGCGCAGATGGGCAATGTGCAGGTGGGAGCAGTGGAGGACAAATAAGGGTCAGGTGAGAATTTGGACCATTCTGAAGAATTTTAGATTTCTGTATATCTTTTTTTTTTTTTATGACAGTGGTAAAAATAATCTCTTGCATTAATAGCCTGTTAGCTTTATCATATTTCAATAGTATTGGTCTATGTATTTGAACTAGGTGGTCTTTATCTAAGAAAGTTTAATTATCACCATTTATAAATAACCAAGCACACAGATGAACCATCCTCATTGGTGCAAGGAAGAAATTTGCATTTGCTTTCCACGTAGTCTTACAAAGTCTATCTCCACATTTAGGAGTGTCAGAGACACACAGCAGTACAGAGAAATGCTGCTGGAAACGCAGAGAGAAAGAGGAATGTGTGTCTTCAGAAGGGAGAGACAGTCAAATTTGCCCAAAACATGACTCCCTGGGTGATCTTTAAAAACTCAATTTGTAAGGTCTTTTAGGCTGACTGCACCATGGACTATGCCTTGGTAACCTCTGTGATCTGCATGTACATTCCAAATGAGTTCCTGGAACTAGAGAGTCTGAAGTAACTGGAAAACCACAAAAAGGAGAAGAATGATCAACCGCTGTGGCAGCTAATTAACTTTGAGACATTCTTCTATTGTTCCTTATTCCTGCCTCAACTGATAAGGCAACTGGACTTTGTAACCAACCTTGGTCAACCTCTTTACTCCAGACCCTATGATCCCTTCCCAGCTTGCAAAAACTGCCCTGAACTGTAATCTCTGCCACTTTCCACCACCTACCCCAAACCTATAAAACCAACTCCTATCCCACTGCCCTTTGTTGACTCTCTTTTAGGACTCAGCCCACCCGAACCCAGGTGAATAAACAGCTGTGTTGCTCACACAAAGCTGTTTAGGGTGTCTCTTCATTCAGAGTGGGTGTTTAACACAATTAACCTCTCTGCATCCCAATGTCTTGGTTTACTAGGGGCAGCATAAATTTTCTCTTCCTTAACTCACAAACAACATAGCCCTAAATGTATGAGACAGATCCATGTTTTTGGAAGACAGTATAAAAAGGCATTCTGTATAGTCATTTTTATTTGTGAATACATTTGTAAATACATTTGTAAATATTAATATTGTACATTTGTGGCACACTGATAGTTAATAAAGAATTTTTACTTGTGGATCTTACTTAAATGTTCTCAGAAGCTAAAGTCATCAGGTTGTTTTCTAATTTTATATGTGAGGAAGCCGAGGTATAGATCCTGGCACACAGCTAGTTTAGGGGCAGGGCAAATATCAGAGTCCAGGTCTGACCCTTAGCTCACTGAGTGCTCTTACTATGAACCAACAGCACCTTTACTGTTGCTAATTAGAGAAACGTGTGTGGTGATTGTGCACTCATTCATTCATTCAACAAATGTAAATTAAATACTTACCAAGTGGCAGGCACCAGGGTAAAAAAACGCCAGTGACATATATCACAATTTGCGAAGCTGGTTTGAGTTGCAGAGGGAGTGCTAGCTTATTTCTAGCATTTGAAATATGTTTTTCCTCTGCCACATTAGGACTAAAGAGGTTTTAACCCTGTCCTCCTTCTTCCCATTGATTATGGGTGTGACTGAATCACTCAGAAATTCCTCACTGGTAACCAAGTGAGTTAAATGGTCTTTGAATGGGTTGTAGGCTGTGGGTGTGGTGGGGTATAGTGTGGTGGGGTGGGGTAGCATTGCTGGAGAGAGCAGAGAGGGCAGGGTAAGCCTTGGGCCCAGGGAGTGGATCCTGAGGACACCTCTTGTCTTTTTGTTTCCCAGATGGTGGCAGCAGAAAGTTGTAAAACCCAGCTGTGGGCAAACTCCTGTTTTGAGGCTGCTCGAGAAGTACTGTGGTTATTTTGACTTAAAATCACATTAAAGTGCTTTTCTTTCTCTAAGACTTAAGAAGTTGACCACATACCTACCATATAATCCAGCTTTCCACTCTTATGTATTTACTCAGGAGAAAACGACAGCATCTGCCTATCCTTGTATTTGTAATAGGCCAAACTTGAAACTGCCCAAATGTTCATGAGCAGGTGAGTAGATAAACAAATTGTGGTTTATTCATTCAATAGAATATTATTCTGCAATAAAAAAGGAGTAAACTATTGATACAGACAGCCAAATAGACAATTCTCAAAAAATAATTATAGGAAGAGTACATACTGTACAATTCCACTTATATAAAATTCTAAAAAATGCAAATCAATCCATAGTGAGAGAGAATGGATCACTGGTTGCCTGGGAATGGGGAGGTGACAGGAAGGAGAGAGAAGGGATTAGAGCAGGGCTGGAGGAAGCCTTGGGGCGGAGAGTTGGTTATGTTTAATACCTTGTGAACTACCCAATTATGCTTGTTGTAATCAGTTATATTGACAGAAATCTGTAAAAAAATATGACACATATTTTTCATTCTCTAAAAAATCCCGTGTCTTCTCAGCCAGCCATGCTAGGCTTTCTTTAAGGAGGGCTCTTACCTCTGGAATATCGTGCTTACATTTGTCCCTCATTTATTATAAATCACTAGTGGTCTCTGCTAGGAAGCAGGCGCAGTGCTAAGAGTTAGGGAGGCAGTGTGGGAGGGAGGTCACTTGGGGTCATGGAAAGAGGGCAACGAAGGAGTCACACAGGTGGGGTGTGAAGCACTGTCTCCTATTAGCTGGGTCATGTCAGGTGGGTTCTTTGCTGTTCGAACCTCAGTTTTCTTTTCTTCATTTTTTTGTAATTAAAAAAATTGATACATGATAGTTATACAGATTTGTGGGTACATGTGGTATTTTGTTATAGGTGCAGGATGTGTAATGATCAAGTCAGGGTATTTAGGGTATCAATCACCTTGTGTATTTGTTTCTATGTGTTGGGAACATTTTAAGTCCTCTCTTCTAGCTATTTTGAAATATAACTCAATTTTCTTCCCTGTAAAGTGGAGATCCTAATATTGACATCATGGGTTCGTCAGGAGGACAGAAGGTGAATGTGAAGGGTCTGATATGGGTCAGGTGCTAGGGTGACTTCTCCTCTGTCCTATAGACTGTATGTGCCAGGGATACTTGTTTGCCAGAGAAATCCTAGGCTTTCCTAGGACTTTTTCAGATGGTTAGAGCAGTGGCATTTTGGCTTGAAGATGGTGATTTTGTGAGTCTGGATGCAAAGAAGCATGTGTGCCTGCTTTTGAAAAAGGAACAGAATAGAGCTTATGAGTAGAAAATCCTGATAATCAGGGAAGGCAAACTGGTTACTGCCCCTGCTTTTAAAAAAGTATTACTGAGGTATATCTATATACAGTTATGTGCATAATAAATCTTAACTATACAGTTCAATGGGTTCTGGCAAAGGGACACTGCCATATAACAATCACCCAAATCAAGGCGGAGCTTCTTCTGAAATTTCCCTTGTGCCGCTTTCCACTGGGCACACCTTTCCTTGGAAGCAGCTGTTGATCTGATGCATAGCTCCACAGATCTGTTTCACTGATGTAGACTTTGGAGCCATATAAATGGAACTATATAGTATGTACTTCTGTTAGTTTTCCAGTTGTTGCTGTAACAAATTAGCACAAATTTGTGGCTTATTTAAATACATATTACTTAATAAACAATAGTTTTTTACACTATGAAGTCCAACAAAGTTGGGCTTTGCTGGATTAAAGTCAAAGTATCTGCAGATCTGTGTCCTTTTCTGGAGGCTCTGGGGGAGAAACTGTTTTCTTGTCTTTCCCAGCTTTTAGAGGCCACCTGCATTTCTTGGCCGGTGGCCCCTTCCTCTGTCTTCAAAGCCAGCGATGTTGCATCTCCGTTGTTCCTCTGTAGCCACCTCTCTTTCCGACCACAGCTAGGTAAGGTCTTCCACTTCTAAGAACTCATGCGATTAGATTGGGCCCACCTGGATAACTCAGGCATATCACCTATTTCAAGATCCTTAACCTTCATCATATGAAGTCCCTTTTGCCAGGTAAGGTAACATATTGATTGTAGGGATTAGGATGGTCATCTTTGCGGGGCCATTATTCCATCTACCGCAGCACTCTTGCAAGCACACTGTTTCTAAGATTTATCCATGTAGTCTGTGTCAGTAGTTTGTTTGCAGATATAATCAGGTTAGGATGAGGTCATACTGAATTAGAGTAGGCCTGATACAACATGATTGGTGTCCTCCTAAAATGAAGAGAAAGGACACAGCTAACGACACATGGGGAACACCATATGAAGATGGAGGCAGAGATGGCAGTGATGCATCTACAAGCCAAGGAATGCCAAAGACTGCCAGCAGCAGACCACCAGGAGCTAGGGGAGTGTGTTAGTCTGTTCTCATGCTGCTGATAAAGGCATACATGGGACTGGGTAATTTGTAAAGAAAAAGAGGCTTAATGGACTCACAATTCCATGTGGCTGGGGAGGCCTCAAATCATGGTGGAAGGCAAAAGACTGTCTTACACGGTGGCAGAAAAGAGAGAGAATGAAAGCCAGGTGAAAGGAGTTTCCCCTTATAAAACCATCAGATCTTGTGAGACTTATTCACTACCATGAGAATGGTATGGTGAAACTGCCCTCATGATTCAATGATCTCCCACTGGGTCCCTCCCACAACCCGTGGGAATTATGGGAGCTACAATTCAAGATGAGATTTGGGTGGGGACACACCCAAACCATATCAGAGAGGCATGGAACAGATTCTCCCTTAGAGACTTCGGAGGGGACCAACCCTGTCAACACCTTGATTTTGAACTTCTAACCTTCAGAAGTCAGTAAGAGAAATCTTTCTACTGTTTTAAGCCACCCAGTTTGTGGCTCTTTGCTACAGCTGCCATAGCAAAAGAATACAGTCACTGAAAGAGGACTCGTCTTTGCTTAAGCCATAAGGAAACAACTGCTTTTCAACGCACAGTTCCAGGGTTGAGAGGTTCCAGATAAGATTTGTTTGAGGCATTTGGTATCAGGGTTAGGTTCAGTTGTAAAGATCAGAAATCCCATAAATAGTGGCTTACACAACATGGACATTTTATTTTATCTTTACCTTGTTGGTAATCCAGGGATGGTGGGTATGGCAGCTTCATGGCATCAGGGATCCAAGATTCTCTCTCCTTTTGTTGCTATCCTCAATAAGTGGCTTCCACCCCATGATGTGAAATCTAGCTTCAGGTCTGCCTTTCATGGAGCAGGAAGACGCAAGGATGAGGATGCCTGTGCCCTCCCATAAGGAGGTATTCCAGAAGTTTCACAGGATACTTCTGCTTACAGCCTGCTGTCCAAAATTTCGTCACGTTACTACACCTAACGGCCAAGCAGGTTGGAAATACAGTCTTTATTTCAGGAAACCATGGGTACACCCATTCATTACTAAATCAGACGGGGAGACCTGATATTAGGAAACAACTAGAAGTTTCTTCCACAGGGTGTCTGTGGAGGAACATCAGGTGGTTGAGTATTAACAGACTTGAGAGTTAAAAAAAAGTCAGGTCTGGAAATAAAGTTTTGAAAGCTCTTGCATGTTAGGTAAGATTTTGAGAAGGGAAGACATGGGCTGAAGAGAGTGTAGAGTGGGAAGAAAAGATCAGGAAGAGACCTGTAGGGAATCACTGACGTTAATGATCACTCAACGAAGGACGACTCAGCAGGGGCCCAAGAAGAATGCTGAGGCCAGGAGCTGGATACTCAGGACAGGTTTCAAAGAGAGAGTGATCAGCAGTGGGCAGGGGGAAGAGAAGCTGCTATTGTCTTCATGTGTCCTCCAAAATTCTTATGTTGAAATTTAATTGCCAATGTAATAGCATTAAGAGGTGGGGCCTTTAGCCAGTAGGTTCATTTCCTTCTGCCACGTGAGAACAAAGCAAGAAGGCCATCACCAGACATTGGATCCTAGTGCCTTGCTCTTGGATTTCCCAGCCTCTAGAACTGTGAGAAATATATATATATATATATATATATATATATATATATATATAGGTGGAGGTTACAGTGAGCCAAGATCATTGAGACGGAGTCTCACTCTGTCTGTCACCCAGGCTGGAGTGCAGAGGTGTGATCTTGGCTCACTGTAACCTCCACCTCCCAGGTTCAAGCAATTCTCTGCTTCAGCCTCCTGAGTAGCTGGGATTACAGGTGGCCACGACCATACCTGGCTAATTTTTGTATTTTTAGTAGAGATGAAGTTTTACCGTCTTGGCCAGGCTGGTCTTGAACTCCTTACCTTGTGATCCACTTGCCTCGGATTCCCAAAGTGCTAGGATTACAAGTGTGAACCACTGCACCTGGCCTACATTTCTTTTTTAAAATTTATTTTCTTAAAAAAATTTTTTTGGTAGAGATGGCATCTTGCCATGTTGCCCATGCTGGTCTCGAACTCCTGGCCTGAAGTGATCCTCTCACCTTGGCTTCTTGAAGTGTTGGGATTACAGGCATCAGCCACCACACCCAGGGAAATTTCGGTTCCTTATAAATTACCCAGTTTGCAGTATTCTGTTATAGCAACACAAGTGGACTAAGACAGATGCCAATTAAGAAAAAGGTCTGGTCTTTAAAAACACAAGAAGCTGTGGTTGTCCTGTTTCAAATCAAAGGCTAACTCACGTCTTTTTCTGGAAGGAGATCTGTGTGACCGAATGACCTTCTGGAACTTGGAATGTGTGTAAATCCCACTGTAAGGATGTGATGGTTAATTTGGGCCTACAGCCAGGCAGAAAGGCAAACACCACGTGATCTTACTCATGTGGAATCTAAAAAAGTTGATTTCACAGAAGTAGGGAGTGGAATAGTGGTTACCAGAGGCTGGAGGGTAGGGAGGAGAGGAGAACAGGGAGAGGTTGGTCAGCGGGTACAAAGTTACAGTTAGACGGGGAGAATAAGTTCTGGTGTTTTATCACACAGCTGGGTGACTATAGCAAATAACAATGCAGTATGTATTTCTATAAGCTAAAAGAGAAGATTTTGAATGTTGTCACCATAAAGATGATGATAAATGTTTAAAGCGATGGATATGATAACCACTCTGATTTGATCATTACACAATGTAAACATATAGTGAAACATCACACTGTAACCCATAAATATATACAATTATTATTTGTCAATTATAGATAAAAATTAATGAAAGATTTAGGCTCAAGGCTGATGAAAGAAAGGGACAGCTCCCTGTCCCTTCTTAGTGGGGGACAAGGTGGTCACTCATCATCTCTGTCACTATGGCCAGGTGGCTGAGGACCAGAAGAGGCCCTGGGGCAGAAAATGGAACCCAGCCTGAAAGCTCAAGGGGCTAAGTTTAACCTTTGCCTTTTGTCTGGTTCTAGGGAAGGAATCAAGATGCATACATAAATGGACTCACATGCATGCACTAGGAGATATGTACAAGGATGGTAACTGTAGCATTATCTGTGAGAGGGAAAGACTGGAAATAACCCAAGTGCCTATCAGCTGGAGAGGAGATGAATAAATCATGCTGTAGGCATTCAATGGACTTTTATTTGGCAGATAGTGAATAAACTAGTTCTGTATGTGTCTCAATATGTGCAAAAGCAATATTGAATGAAAACAAAGCATGTTGCAGCATGAAAGCAGTTATGTAAACTAGAAAAACCACAGAAAGAAATACTGTAAGCTTTTTACAGAAACATAAATATAGTTTAGGTATAAAAATACAGATGGGAGAGTATTTACCAAATTCATGGTAGTGGCTGTCTTTGGGGAGGAGGTGAGGGAGGATGGTCACTTTGGCGAGGATGGTGACTTGGACTGGAACCAAGGGGGTTTCAGCTTTCTCTGTACTGCTCTTTTCTCTTATTCAAAAATATTTGAAGAATGGGAAAAGGTGGCTAATTTAATTACTTAATAGGAAAATGTAAATTAAAGCCACAGCAAGGAGGAGGGGAAGGAGGAGAAGAGGGAGGAGGAGAAGAAAAACCCTAGTAAGATACCAGTACACACCCACTACAATGGCTAATATTAATAAGTCTAACATATCACATGTTGGCACAAATATGGAGCAGCTGGAATTCTTAGACATCGTTGGTGGAAGTGTATATTCATTCAAGCACTTTGGAAAACTATTTGGCAGTATCTTTGAAACTGAGGCATATGCCTATCCTGTGATTCTGAAATTCCACCCCTAGATGGAAACCCAAGAGAAGTGAGCATATATGTGCACCAAAATAAATGTACAAGGATGTTCATAGGAGCTTTGTTTACACTAGCCAATGACTAGAGATAATCAAACCAATTTGGTTATTCTACTCCTAGATATAGATGTTAGAGACTCTGAATCATGCACTCAAGAAGACAGGTGCAAGAATATTTATTGTAACACTATTTACAACAGCAACAACAACAAAAGCAGAATAACAGCTCAAATATCCACCCTCAGGAGGATGCATTAATGCTGCAATAACATAGATGAATGTCGTAGACATTATGTTAAGCAGAAGAAGCCAGGCATAAATGAATACATGCAATGTAATTTTGTTTTAAGTAGCTCTGGAATAGGCAAAACGAATTCCCAGTGTCAGGATTCAGAATAAGGGTTCCTTATGGGTTGCTACTGATTAGAAAATAGCATAGGAACCCTTCCAGGGTGATGATGATATATTACATCTTCATCTGAATGGAAATTACACAGGTGTTTACACAGGTAAAAATTTATTGAACTGTACACTCAAGATTTGTGTACTTTATTGTATGTTTATGTCTCGAAAATATCGGAAGCAAGCATGACAAAATGTTAACATATTTTAATTCTTGGTGGTGGGTACCCAATCTCTACGTTTTCCTATGTATTAAAATATATTTATAATTAGGAAAGAGAGACGGCACTAGTCCTCTGGAATTAAAATGACGCTCATCTCAGAGGCGGTGACTCTCCATTTCAGTCTGGGCCCCTTGCCCAGCCATCTTCCCAGTATGTGGGCAGGTTCCCTTACAATGGGTGCAGTTGGCAGCAGCCAACCAACGTCTCCTGGGTAGAGAGCTTCTACATTTTTCCCTCTGTCAATTACAGTGGCTGTTAAAGATGGGGCTGTTTCGTAGGCTCCTTAGAAGATCAGCTCGACTGATTATTTACCTGACAGGGACCCTGAGCCATCATGCAAGAGTGGGGCTGGATGTCTACTTCTCTGCACCTCAGCTCTGGCCACAGAGGGAGAGCTGCATTTGAAGGTAGCCCCATGGCCTCAGCTCCCAGACTGGCTGCCGATCTGCTGGCTCAGGGCATCACCCGTGGGTGCCAGGGGCAGGTCAAAGAGGAGGGTTACAGAGAGAGAGAAAAAGAATGTAAAAGATAATAAAGAAAAGGGGAAGGAAAAGATAAAACGAAAGCTGCAGATGCCCTGTGGTGTTGCTTACAGGACCTAGGTTCTCTGCTCCATTTCCTCCTCCTCCTGGCTGCCCAGCTGTCCACCCTGCAGGAAGTCAAAGCTTCCCCCAGTGGAGGAAGGAGGGCATGGTGATGAGGCCGAAAGTCGTTCTCAAACCACAGACCTGCCTTTCTACCACTAAATGGCCAGCTACTTACTCTCTCTGCGCCTCAGTTTCCCCGCCTGCAAAAAACGGGGCAATAATTCCACCACTCAGGGCTGCTGCCGGGAGTTGGAAATGGTGCACACCAAGTCCCGACGCCTCGGAGGACCCCGACTAGCGTTGTGACATGCTTGCTTCCCTCTGAGTCTGTGGGTCAGGAACCCTCGCAGCGTTGCTTGACAGAACTTTCTGCGGTGATGGCTGCTGAGAGACTGAAACGTGTCTAGTGTCATGGAGGGGCTGAGTGTGTCACTCTGTTGCATGTGAATTGCTCTATATTTAATTAGCCGTCTGTGGCGAGCGGCTAGTGCTCGCTGAGCGCACAGGCCACAGCGTTCGTCCCCGCAGCCCGCGGGGCAAGGTGGCTCGTTCCCACGGACTGCAAGGCGCCCGGTCTACGCAGCAGTTTCTTCGCATAATAAACCGCTTCTGGGGAAAGTCGGGCTGTCGGGAGCGCCCAGGGCCGTAGTTCAGACCCCCGCGCTCCGCGGTGGGAACAGTTCAGGAGACTCCCTCCACTCCTGCCCATCTCGCCACTTCCTCCACTCGCCCGCCCACCATCTCGGAAGTCGCCCTGGAACAACGCGGAGGGGACCTCCGCGTCCCCGACATCCGGCTGGGCCACGGCCGCGGGCTCCTTAATCCCTCGCCGCCAGCCCGGGAGGTTCTGCAAGCCCACGTCTGCGCGCTCCGCGGCTCGCAGAGGTGCTGGGCACTAGGCGGGAAGCAGCGGAGCTCACGCCCAGCAGTCAGCTTTGGTGACGCCGAGACCACCGCGTGGGCCGGGTTGTCAGGGCGCGCGGCGAGCAGCGGATAAATATTTGGGGGTGTAACCCAGGCTCCGGCGACTCCTAGTCACTGCGGTTCCCAGGCGTGCGCGTGGCGAGGGCGGTGCCTGAGGGCAGAGGCGTCCCCGGAGGGTGGCGGGGACAGACCCAGCGCTCCAGCTCCGCGGCCCCGCCCCGCCCCTGCCGCCTGCGGCTATAAGATCGCAGAGCTTGAGCGGGCGAGAGGACTGGCGCCGACCGTGCAGAGAGCCGCGCAGTGGGAGCGCAGCAACAAGGGACTGGCGGGGCGGGAGTGCGCGGGACAGCGAGCCCCGGAGTAGCCCCGGCCGCCACCTCTCAAGACCCAAGGCCCGGCTGAGCCGCCTCATGAAGCCGCCCGTGGCGCAGGGCAGCTCCGCTGCCTCCGCGGCTGCAGGTGAGTGCGGAGTCTGGGGTCCCCTTAAAGTCCGGGCTCTGTAGAAGGCGGGAGAGAAAGTAGGGGCCCCGTGTCGTCCCTTCACACCCCCGACCTTTCCATCCACCTCGGCGGGATCCTGTCCCAGGTCGCTCCGCGCGGGTGGCTGCAGCCTCCCGGCCAGGGCTGGACCCCACGTCCCACCTTCCCGCCGACTAGCTCCACGAGCGCCCGGGTTGGAGCAAGCGTGGGGATAGGTACCCAGCAGCGCCTGGGGAGGAATCTGGCGAGCCGGATCGCTGGGTGACCCTGGGCCTGGCGGAGGCTCCGTTTTCTTGTCTGTAAAACGGACTTAGTAATGGAACGCGCTTCGGGGGTGGTGGAGAAGATTACAAGGTAACAGCGACTGCGTGGCTGTCAGTTGGCAGAGGCGCAGTGCGTGTCAGTTATCTTCGGGAACCATGGAGGCCCCTCCTGGCCCCGGGAGGGGGTCCCGCCGCCACCCCCACCTCCTGACCGTCTTCCGTGCACTGAGCCCCAGGCCCTGCCTGCAGCCCCGGCCTTGGACTCGGCGGCCGCGGAGGACCTTTCGGACGCGCTGTGCGAGTTTGATGCAGTGCTGGCGGACTTCGCGTCGCCCTTCCACGAGCGCCACTTCCACTACGAGGAGCACCTGGAGCGCATGAAGCGGCGCAGCAGCGCCAGCGTCAGCGACAGCAGCGGCTTCAGCGACTCGGAGAGTAAGTGTGGCCCGCGCTAGGATGGCGCCGGGATCTCCCAGCTCCCAGGATCTGGTCCGCGAAGGCTGCGGCCTCAGTTTTCTTGTCGTAAACTGAGGGATGGTGTCCTCCCTCCCTATAGAACCAAGTCCTGAAGCTCAACGCAGTAGGCCGAGGGTTGGCGGGGCCCCTGACGGTGATCATGGGAAAGGTCGCTCCAGAGCAGGTTGGTCCACCTGCCGCCCGCAGGTGTGTCACCAGGCAGGCGGGTTTAAGCAGCTTGTCCCGACTTAGCCAGACAGGGCTCCCTGGACCTGCACCAGGCCTTTCCACATTTTCCCTCCTCTTCTTTCCGTGCCTCTCCCCTCTCAGCTGTAATTTTGCAGAAGATGTGGAACAAGTGCCAGTGGGATGAGGGGGCACAGTGGGGACATGGGAGGGTGCAGAACGGAAATATTCATGAAACCAGGAAAGGTTTCATAAACCCAAACTGCTGTTCTTGGAATTTATGAAATAACCTCTTGCACTTTTCTTTGGCCCTGAGCTTTGAGACTTGTTGCACCATTGCATACAGTTATGAAAATCTTTGGCAGTGCTGAGTTCAAGTATTTTTCAGCCAGGTCCTCCACCAGGCTGCAGGGGGAGCCAGAGAACACATGGGCATGAAGGTGCTTCCTGGTGACCTTTCTCACAATGGAGAATACCCCAGGGTCTCTTTGTCCTGAACAACCTTGTCAAAAACAAACAAACAAACAAACAAAACAATAACAAAAAAGAGACAGCTTTTTCCAGGAACTCACATGTCCTGGGAGGATAACAGGTACCTGTTTAAGTATCAAACAGCAAATTAGGTGCCTTTTTAGTATTACATGATTGTTGGTTTCAAATCCAGAATTACTTATTGTTTTTCAAAGTGCAAAGTCAGTTTTAAACTCTTCTGTATTATTCTTCAGTCTTTAATCCCTGGATGGGTTACAAGCATGAATGTCACTCCTTTTGCTCCCCTTGACTTGGGAGGTGAAATTAATGGTCTTTGCTTGTGATTCTCTTGTTTTGAAACCCGGAGCTCCTCCATGTTCCTGGGCTAAGATTCAGGGCTAGACTTGAACATGAGCTGCCCTTCTGCAAAGGGATAAATGTGCTCACCACACTGGTCAGGGTTTGACTCAGAAAGCTGAGTTCCAGCTTGAGTTTCCTTGGCAGCACCTCCAGAGGGTTATATCAAGCTGCAGCTCTTGAGGTGAAAGGGGATGGAAGAAAGTACTGTTACTTTTCCACTTAGAATTTTTTGGACTTTTTTCCTAATTAACAGGTTCGTTTTCAATTTTGAAGGAAAGTGTTAACATTTTTGAAATTCATCTCAACTCCTAATGCCAAACTGAAATATGTCTCCTTCTACTGGGCATGGAGCAAGTTATTCATCAAATACAGATTCTTCCATGGAAAAGAAAGCCGGGACAGTGTGTCATCGCTGCTTTGTGGCAAACACAACTCCTTTCTAAGCCACAGCCTCACTCCCCTAGAATAGGTCTGAGCTCACCCATTTATGGATGATTGCAACTTCCACTGGGTGGGATTTCACCTCTAGGATCTGTTTTCAGATGCCTTAAAGAGAAGGCATCAAAACACATTCTTAACATTTTCAGGGGAGACATTTGGGAGTTTGCAGTTTTGCTTGGAATAACAGAGAAGAGTTTGTAGTTTTGCTTAGGTTATATGCATCTATTTTGTATTCTGCTTTTGTTGTTAACTGACTAATCCTTGTTTGGTGGTTAGAGAAGTGATGGGAAGAACATAAAGAAAGCTCAGGTGACATTTGTCTTTGCTTTAAATGTGTAGTTTTTCTCCCACAAGACTGGTTAGAAATATTCTTGGCAGAAGCTGTGCGTATCTAAATAGTAATTTCTTAAAGGAAGCATAATCTGTGTATCTTACTTGCTGCCAAGAATTGAGCACAGACATTTGTTACACTCATTTGTCTGTTTAATGCTTTTTTGTGGAAGAGAATACTTAAGAGAGGTAGATCCTACTGAAATTTACATCAAGAAGGAGACACACCAGGACAACAATAACACCAGCTTACTGTTACCAATCCTTGCTGTGATTTATTAGCTAGAATGGGAACCATGTCTTCACGAATAGACTGCAGATCACATGCCTGTTTGTCAATGATGGCTGTTTGTGAAGGTGTCTCTTTGAGGCGGTGGTCATCTGGCAGGGTCAGTGGGTCCTAGGCTGAGCCTTGTCACGGCCTTGGGTGATGAGTGGGTTTTAGTTTCTCTAGCTGTAAAATCGAAAGGATGTATTTAATAGTGCTATTAGGAAGAAAATATTTGCTCTATTGAATGCTTTCAAAATATCATTAAAATGTACATGCTGTGCTATACCACATAGATACATTGGAGCCAGTGTCTCGCATGAAAATATTTTGGATGAAGCTGTAAACCAACGTTACCTTTGGCTTTTGCTCTAGCTTTTACAGCTCTGTCTGAAGGTGCACCAACCTCACAAGGAAGATTAAAACAGTAATGCTGTTCTTTGAAGAGAATAATTCTTGTTCTCATTTAAAAAAAAAATTTAGGTTGCTTGCACCTAAAGGCAAAAAATAGCCATTCCTTGTACCCAAAGAAACAAGTTACTTAGATAGGAGAGAAGAACGGATATTTCATAAGGAAATACTCCTTCCTGTTCCCACTTTAGGGAGGCCTCTTAAGATGTGAAGAGGACCAAAATATCGATTGCAGTATAACTTCACCTGGGGGTGGGGGTGGGGTGGAATTCAAATGTAGTTGATCAAAATACAGTTGTTCCTTTCCTTTAGACTTGATTCCAACATGTAAAAACATCAGGCACTTTGGTGGGAGTAATTTTAGCTTCAGTACTAAAACAGCAATGCTATTAAGAGTTAGGGTAGTGTTTCTCCAACTTCATCCTCAGAGGTGCTTTAGAAGTTGACTACCTTTGATTTGAATTTATTTTTAGAAATATATCTTCTTTTCAGTATTTTTAAAACTGTAAAAGGTACACCATGATTTCTCAAATGAGTTAAATTAAATTTTAACTCTTTATGTTTTGAGTTTTAACCAGTGTTTTGATGCTATAAGAAGTTCGTGATATTAACTTAAACTTTAAAAGATGGTATGCACTTATATCTTTAACGTATTGGGGTTTCACATAATTTTTCCTTTGAAGGGGGATATGTTTTGCTGCTCAAAAGAAAAAGGCCTGAATTCTACTGTGTGTGCTGGCGTTATTATGATATTGTAAGACCACTAAGGGAAAGAAGAACTGGCTTCCTTAGCATCAGCAAGATGTAGAACATCTGCATATCTTTGCCTAGAATATTCTGGTCTGGCCCTGGGAGAGGGGACCTTGTGGGCCCTGGGGGGACCAGCATGACAGATGGCTTATGTGGCTTAGAAGCCACTGAGGCTAGAACCTGAACTTGTTTAAGCCATGAGAGGATAAGGCCAGTGAGGAGCTCTCAGGGTTCCCTGGTACTGTATTAGCAATTCTGCAGGGTGACAGATCTTGTGATGCCTCGCAAGGCATGTAGAAGGACAGGGTGATCCCAGAAGGGGAGCGGGGACAATGGTGGAGAAGCTGAGGAAAGAAGCTCTTTCTTATTCTGCCCCACTTTGGCGAGGCTATCAGAATTTAGATTTCGGGGAGGAGAATTCAACTCACACCCCCAACCATTCCCTGTGGCAAAAGGGAGACAGGCCCAAAGCTTTCTTTTTCTCAGTTAATGACTATAGTTCGCTTGCTTTAAACGTGTGGGATCGTTCTATATTTATAGGAGCTCTGGGCAAGGTTTGCTGTCTGTGGTTTTACTTCCCTCTGGAGCTGCACGTTTACATGGGCTAACCCTAAATTACCTTTCTCCCAACTCCCCAAGCTAAAAAAACACACTTACCTTTTAAACAAGCCTCTGTTTTGCAGCAGAATTTCTCAAACTCTGTTAATTGTATATTTCATATGCTTTTATTTCTTTTGATGATGCCTTAGAAAATATGGTCCCAGAATTTGAGGTTCGTAGCTTCAGTGCACTAAGTAGACTTTCCAGGGATGTTTCTAATGGGAATTTGAGATACACGTGAGATGGTGCTTTAGAGCTGATTGAGGCCTATGTTGTAGGGCCCTCAAATATCCAGCCCTACTACCTGCCAGGGTTCCCCAAATCATCACTGTTCTAGGTCTCTATTAATAGCAGCACCTGATATCCAGGTGGGGCAATAATACATTATTAGTATGTGATCAGTCAGCAACACATTGCCGTAATTTTATCAGACTAACTGGCTATTATTTTTGCAAGGAATAGAGTTCAAGGGGAGGGAAAAGAACAGAAAGTCAGGCCTTGCCTACCTAGAAATCTGTCTCAGCACCTTGCGTGAGATTTTGTCCCTTATATGTTCTTAATAAAACTCCATGGAAAGAAATTTTATTATTAAGGGTGAAGAGAGGTATAGTGCTTGGAGTACCTCTATGCTGAGGGGTTGTTCTTGGGAGATTTGTTCTGGGATGCCACTGAAGAGAAAGTTCTCTTGAGAATTTTGCTGCTCTCTCTCAAGAAGAGGAAGAATCTTGATTCTGTTTATTCTCTGTGGTTACCTTTTCTGTTTCAGGAGCACTCTTCTTCACCTTGCCAGGAACTTTAGAATTAAAGCATTAAAACCACAGGCATTATACACAGAGTGCCTAGGTTATTGTTCTTCTCCTGCCAAGGAAGAAACAGAGAGACTCGTACAGGGTCATGCAGTTTTCATGTGGCCTCTAGATGCCCACTTGACAGTGGCATAGACACTAGATGCCCACTCGCCAGCGGTGTAGCTTTGGGGCCCTGAGGGCTCTCTTTTCATCGTGCCATAGATGATGTGTAGATATCATCACAGGGTGCGCCTCGGCTGCAGCAGGTTTGGCTCAAGGATGTGGCATTTGTTTCCTCCTGGTGGTTGAAAGTTGAACATTTAAGAACTTGGAGTTGGGTCTGTCCCAGATTGTACACCTCATGGAAAGAGAGTGAAGTCACGGTGTGGCAACAAGCCAGGGTGTGAGCTAATGTGTGTGTGTGTGTGTGTGTGTGTGTGTGTGTGTGTGTGTGGTGGGCGGGGTGGGGCGGGCAGAGGAAGTGAGCGTAGCTGTGCTGCCGTGCCTCCGTGTGCATGTGTTTCTGTATAAATAGATATCGTAACTGGTAGTTTTCCCCCTGTCCCTCCCTTACTGTGGGAGTGGCTGTCAGTTTGTATATTTTCTCAGTTTGGGAAAAACACTCACATTTAGCCTGTGAACCTAAAGGATCAGAGGACAGCGCTGGCAATATTCTAGATCTAAGACTCGTTCTCTATAGATTCTCTCCAGGCCTCATGAGTTACGCTGGGTTGTTCCCGAATCTTTGCCGAATTCCCTTTCTCCCCCACTACCATCCTCTTTTGCAACGGTCTTTCCATATCTAGATTGTTCCTTTCCCCAGCATTCGGTAGTGTTTGGCCTCCTTGCCTGTGAGGTGAACAAATTGTGGTGTGCATCTCCCCCTACAGAGGAGGAGTGTACGTGGATGGAAACTTGCTGGGGAGCTGGGGCAGAAGAGAGCTGAAGTTCAAAGTCAGGGAAGGGCCTGTGGTGCATGCCGGGTGGGTGGAGTGAGCGGTGGCTGGAAAGTTGCTCTCCCAGGCCAGCTGCTTGTGGGAGATAGACAGCGGAGGTGTGGTCCCTGTGATCTGGACCAGCCAGCCTGCCTCTGGGCCAGGGCTGGGGCTGAATCTCTCAGGTATCCTTCATAGCACAGATAATGTGCCAAGGGCCTCGTATTTTCTGGCTTGGAGTCTAGGCACGAGGCCTGCCACCCCAGGACCCTTCGTGGTTTTCTTGCCCCTAAATCTTGCCTCATGTTCTCCCTATGAGTTTCTCAGGCTGTATTGGTGGTGATTCTCCTGGTGACCACATGGACAACAGTAAGGCTCCCTTGCAGGTGTGCAGTGGGTGTGGCCAGCTTCCTGTGGGTTGGGGAAAGGCTTTCCCTTGGGGGAATCCGGAGAGCTCCTTTGGAGGTGGGCTTGGTGGAGGGAGCCAGCAGGAGGGCTTCCCAGGAAGGGTTCCACAGAGTCCAAGGGTCCTGAGAAATAGTAGCAGGAGTGCCACAAAAAAAGTGTCCTGTGGTCAGGTACACTGGGGATATGGGGCTGGACTGGTTTTGTTTAAGCACAAGTCTTCTTGGGATGTTGGAAGTGGGCATATGCCATGGGCATCACCAAGGGTTGGTTGGTGTTTCTCAGGTGTGCTTGCTCAGACAGCCCTCAGAGGACCAGCACTCTGAGGAATGTATTTTTGGGGAAATGTAGGTATCAGGTCCAGGGTTTTGGATCTCAGTGCATGTTCATCCTCAAAACCAGTGATGGTGGTTGTTTAGGTGAGCTGTGCTGGACCTCTGAAGGAAGTAGATTCTGAGGGTTTCTCTCAGCGGTCTTCTGGGCATGTTTGGAAAAGTGGACAAGATGGTGGTATCGGCAAAAAAGAGAAGGGGGCAGGTGGGCCCCTGGGCAGGAGAGTGTGGGGAGAAAGGGAGCCAGGTGGGGCACCAGAGAAGTTGTGGCAGCCTGTTAGGGATAAAGTCGAGTTTCCCTGGGACCAGAAACCTCTTCTTCCAAAAACCCTGACTTTTTTTAGTACTGGGCCTATCTTTTGTCACTTAGGCAAATTCCTTCTCAGTTAATGGGACCAAAGACAGGTGTTTTTGCCTCCCCTTGAGCTGGAGGTAATTGGCTTAAAGTGGAGGAATCCCGAGGAGGCGGGGGACTTGGTCAGGACCTTATCATTCGGCTGCTCTCACACCTGAAGAGCCACTTCTCTGCTCCAACTGTGGCCGGCTTTGTGTTTCGTTTGAACCAGAAAGGCTGTTCCCTGTGACCTCAGGGGCCACATCCTGCTTCTGCTGCCTGCCCTGCCTTTGTGCCCTTTGAGTCAGTGCTGCTCAACCAGCAGCCCCTTTCTGAGTCACAGCCACACAGCTGGGCCAGCCGTGGGTTGGTTTCCTTCCCCGTAGCAAGACTTAGAGAATCTCAGAATTTTAGAGCTCGAAGTGCCCTTAAGGATATTTAGTCCCTCTTCTCATTCTATTGATAAGTAAGCTCGGCCCAGAGAGACCGTCTTATTCAAAGGCACCCTAGTACTTATTAGTTTACTCGGTGGTCCCCGTGACGCCCAGGTCAGCCTTGAACTTCTGGGGCCTCATCTTGCTGTCACTCAAGTCTTTGGAGGTATGAGAATAGAGGGAGCCATGAAGTCACTCCAAGTGCCTAGTAGATGAACTTCTAGGAGAAGATGCCTTTATCTTTGACCTTGTGGCTTATCTGAAGAGTGCAGACTCTTAGGAGAACCTCCCTTAAGTAAAAGAGAAAATTATTAAATTATAGGATAGCAAGAGAGCAAAGGTCTCTCTTGAGCAGGGAAAGAAGATTAAGTCATGGGATACCTGATGTTTATATTTTAGGAGGCTCAGAGGGCAGAAGGGAGGTATTTCACATGTGATGATTCCTTTCGCCTAAAATGTCAACCCCTCCCCCCCGCCATCGACCAAGCACTGGTCATGATGGTCATCATGATCCTGTCACCTGCTTCCTGTTTTAGGGAAGCAAGGGCCTTTGGTGTACTTGATTGGACACACACACACACACACAAACACACACACACACACACACACACACACACACACACACACTTTCTCTGTCTTTCTCTCTCTCTCTCTCACTTCCCTGTCTCAAATCATTTTGGGCCATAAACATAAAATCTGGAAATCAACCTGTTTTCTTTTCTTTTTGTTTGAGATGGAGTCTCGCTCTATCTCCAGGCTGGAGTGCAGTGGTGTGATCTTAGCTCCCTGCAACCTCTTCCTCCCAGGTTCAAGCAATTCTCCTTCCTCAGCCTCCCATGTAGCTGGGGCTACAGGTGCATGCCACCATACCCGGCTAATTTTTGTATTTTTAGTAAAGATGGGGTTTCACCATGTTGGCCAGGCTGGTCTTGAACTCCTGACCTCTGGTGATCCACCTACCTCGGCCCCCAAAGTGCTGAGATTACAGTCGTGACCCACTGCACCCGGCTGTTTTCTTTACTATAGATCTGCAGCTTTGGCTTATTTTGAAGACAAATTGTTGGTTATCAGTAGACTATAAAGTGATGTCTGTAGTCTCATGAGTACTATTTTTAATGAGTGTATTTTCCTTCCTGAAAGGTGCAGATTCACTTTATAGGAACAGCTTCAGCTTCAGTGATGAAAAACTGAATTCTCCAACGGACTCTACCCCAGCTCTTCTCACTCCCACTGTCACGCCTCAGAAAGGTAAGCTCATTAGTTGGAATTTGAGTTTTTTGCTTTTTCACTCCTCTCCCCTTCTCAATCTCTTCTCTCTCCCTTTTATCCCTAAACAATCTTTCTCAAATGTGCAAAACAAACAGGTAATACTTTAAACTCTTAATACTTAGAGTATAAAGTAGAATTTTTTGTTTCTCAGTTTTTTGATCAGTGTGAACATGAAATCAGATAATTTGGGGCAGAAAACCTGAAGTCAAGGGAGAAAGAAAACTTGGAGACTCTAGACTGTTCTCTCTCATGTGATATAATCAAGACTGTGCAAATGACAGTGTTTCTTAAGAGTCTCCTCCCAGACTCGCCGGTTCTAGAATGTAAAACTCAGCAGTTTGCCTTTGCAGATAGCAGGATTCTTTTTATTGCATTAATTATTTAGCCAATGCTTTCAGATGACCAATTTAGCAATTAAATGGGGTTGTCATTATGAGATAAGCGATGATCTAACATGATTTAAAATAGCAGCTCCATTCTGCTTCTACTGTGGTATTAATAGATCTAAAACATCTTTAAAGATGCATGAGCAGTTTCTTATTTTTTGGAACTGGTAAAATGTCTCCAGCTAGAGAGCTGAATGTTCTGTTATATTGGACAAGTGCCCTTTTGAAAACAAAAGGAGATTTTTTCCTTAAGAAAAGTTATACTTGCTGAAAATAGTTGCAGAATGAAATAAAAATGGAACGTAGTTAAAAAGAAATGACAATTCCATCACTCCTTTCACTTTGGCAATAAGACAGGACTTCGCTCTTTTTTCAAGAAGCATTTTAAAATTCCCTTCTCAACATAGCAACATTAGCACCCACTGGGAATTCTGCCACTATACAGCCCTCAGTCTATAATGGATCCGCTGAATTCAGAGACAGAGCAGTCTAGAAAGTGGCTTAAAACATGCTCAGATTTGTTACTTGATGCCTACCTCCTCAAGAGGTAAGAATTAAAAGGGAAAAAAAGCCCCTCGTGGGATGAGGCTGTCCTGAACCCAGAAGCCTCATGGCGCCTTCCCTGTACCATTTGGATAAGAAACAGTGAACTCTTCATTCATTTCATACTGGGGGACTCTGAGGGCTGCAGCGCTGCCCTAGGGAGACAACACAAGCAAGAATGCATCAGCAGGCTAGTGCAGCAGCAATGATGCAATCTAGGTGCCCGACGGTGCTGTGCTTCCTGAAGTGTTTGACTAGTAACTCATATTCTACACAACACAAAACCAAACTTTTTTTTTTTTTTTTTGAGACAGAGTCTCACTCTGTCACCAGGCGCCAGGCTGGAGTGCAGTGGCATGACCTCGGCTCACCGCAACCTCCACCTCCCAGGTTCAAGCAATTCTCCTGCCTCAGCCTCCCGAGTAGGTGGGACTATAGGCGTGCGCCACCACGCCCAGCTAATTTTTTGTATTTTTAGTAGAGACGGGGTTTCACCATGTTGGCCAGGATGGTCTCTATCTCTTGCCCTCGTGATCCGCCCGCCTCGGCCTCCCAAAAACCAAACTTTTAATCTTCCCTTCCTGCCCCTCACTCTTCCGCAAACATTTAAGACAGTGAAGGAAGATTTGTCTTCCAGGCAAGGGAGAGGTCGGATGGTGAGAGAGGGTGGTGATGAACTAAAAAATAAAGAAAACACTGAGGCTCATCTTCAGAATCAGTTTCTGAGTTTACTGTATCTAAATGCTAAACGCTGGACCACACACTTAGGTTTGGCCCAGGACACTCTTCGGTAAAGTCTCAGAAGATGAGGAGGTAAGATGTAAAATGGAAATGATCCATTTTATAACTTGGAAGTTCCAACATCCTGGAAAATTCAATATGGAGTCATCAGCTGTCTCTGTTAGGGAAACTGAACTCTTTCTCCTGTTTCACAGCCAAATTAGGAGACACGAAAGAGCTAGAAGACTTTATTGCTGATCTTGACAGAACATTAGCAAGTAAGTACATGTCTGATATTAAAAACAAATCAAAACAAAAAAACTAACAGATACTTCTCATAAAGTGTTATAATGTTAACCAACTTGCCCGGGGGCAGAAAGTTTCATCCTAAGGCTTCTATGGGCTTAGAAACAGGACCCTAGTGGCTAGGAATGAAATTCCAGGATCAGCTTGTGTTAAAGTAGACCATGTGCATTTCCAAACAGTGAGAACAGGTCGCCAGCAAACAATGGTGTTTTTGTTTGAGAAACCGAGAGAGAGCAGGACTGGAGCCTTACCATCATGATGGCCTGTCAGGCTTTTCAGGGAAGAAATGAACTGCTTAACCACAAGTGCACTACCCCAACAAGCCAGAAGGGCTCCATCCCATGGGCCAGAGTAATTTCTCCAGGTTAGAGCCAGGGTTTGGTGAAATCTAACTTTAAGAGTTGGGTGCCAAAAGAAAGAATTGGCTTTGGGGGACCTTTCACCAGAGACCCACGCCAGTGACTGAGTGACCTGGATTAGGTATGCATGCTTGCAAGTCTTCTATCTGGGAATTACACCAATCGTTACCCTTTTTGTGTGACCAAAAATGTTGAGAACTGAAGACATCAAATTATAACTGCGCAGGAGGGATCCAGAAGAAGGGACCCTCATAATCTGTATACACACTCTATCTCCAAAAGATAAGATTGCGAGAGCCAGGAGGACCAACTCCAGCTTCTGGGATGGAAGGATCAGCAACTCTACTATGAGGGGTCTTGTTTAGTCACAGAATGGGCTGGGAGAATTTTCTCCCAGCCCCTTAATTTTCCAGTGGAAGGGTTGATTTTCTATGACAAGCATTTTATGCTATTCTTTGCTAAAGAGCCGGGTAAACCCTAAAAAATTAAATCCAAAGCTGGTTATTTAAAAATAACTATGTTCTTAACGCTCTTGCAGACAAACCTAAGCATCAGATAGAAAGTCCCTGTATCATCTCTATTTGCTTGAAGGTTTTAATTGCCTCTTTTCTTACGTACTGCACCAGCCTACATCAGAAGACCAGGGCCTGTTTTGACAGAGATGATTATAATTGAAGCATAATTTGTATTAGACCATGTAACAAGCCTGTCGGCCTCATGGAAATTGCAGTGGGTTGCCCCGCCATTCCAGTTAAACAGACACTCGTCACGTGGGAAGCCTGGCATTGAGTTTGGTGCTTTGATGCATGTCTGAGACAGTGTGATGTGGTAAAGCATAGGGATTGTGAGCCTCTGCGTGGATAATGTTACCTATCTCTCATTTACAGGTATGTGAAATAAGAAGTAGTTTTGGGTCCTTTCATCATAAGGGAGAAGCTTCAGAAAGCCCCCAGGACCTGCTAAAATCACCTACTAGAATCTGCTGCCAGAGGGGACAGAGAGGTGCCCTCAGCCTTCCGCCAGGCCACTCTCAGGCTCACCTTAAAATCAGCCCTTCATCCCATCTTTGGGCAATTTAGACAGTGAAGCTGACTTTGTTTACCTGCTTGCAGTGTATTAGAACAGACGATCCATGCTAATATTGTATTTTCTTTTAAAACATAGCTTCCCTGTAATTTAAAGTGCTTTTATGAAAATATTTGTAATTAATTATGTATAGTTGGAAATAGCAGTAAGCTTTCCCATTATAATATATTTTTGTATACAAATAAAATTTGAACTGGAGTCTGCTTGCTTTTCTTTTTTTTAACGTTAAAAAATATATTTCCATTCAAATAATATTCTACTGGGAGTAACATGCCTCTTGATTCCTTAGCAAGGCCCCTAGTTGTGTCTGATTGTACTATAAAAGAAGACAAGTAAACTTAGTGTTACTTTGAGCTCATTCAGTGCTCTGGAAGGAAATGCTGGCAGACGGCTGCTGGGAAATTTTAATTTGAGGATTGTGATTTTGTTGGAAGTTAGGTTTCTATTCTGTCTCTGCCCTCCTTCTCATATTTTGGCACCATTAAAGGTACCATGGACTCTTTCTTTGAATTAAGGGAAATACCAGTTGTTCTTACAATCCAGGACTTAAATACGAGGGAAAGTTGAGATCGCTGGAAGACTTGAACATCATGGTGCTTTTCTAAGATTCGTGAGTGGAGGAAGATTGCTGGCGCTGGTCTTGATGGAATGTCCAGCCAACCTCAGGTGCAAGGCCTTTCACAGGTGGGCTTTGCACATAGAAGCCAATGACCCCTTCTCCCACTTGCCTTTGTGGGGACTGGAGAGAGAGGCATAAAAATAAAAAAGCTCATAATTTCTTGTCTATGCTTTTCTGTCTTTAAAACCGCCTCTAAAATAACTGGGCATTACTTTCATGATCAGAATAAAGTTATTTTAAAGCTCGAATCCCTGTATTCCTAAATGACACGAATCCAAACATAACTACTTATACTCTTACTTGTATCTTCAAAAGCTAATTACTATATTTGATCTGTTTTTTAGGGAATCAGGAAACTAAATTACACTTTTTTAAACTTTTTCCTTTTCCTCAAGCTTCTGGGAAAGCTTTTGGGTTGAACTCAGATCTTTTTATTTATTTCTTTTTTTAAAAATTGAGATGCAGTTCCCATACTGTAGTGCCCAATTCAGCAGTTTTTAGCATATTCACAGACACTGCAGTCATCACCACTGTTTATCTAATTCCTGTCTCTACGAACTCGTTTATTCTGGACCTTTCATATAACTGGAATAGGTAATCTTTGTGTCTGGCTTCTTTCACTTAGCTAGTATTTTCAAAGTTCATCTATGTGTAGCATCAATCAATACTTCATTCCTTTCACGGCCAAATTATATTCCACTGTGTGGATATGCCACAATTTGTTTATCCACTCACTGGTTGATGGACATTTGGGTTGTTTCCACTTTTTAGCTAATGAATAATATTGTTATGAATATTCATGTGTTAGGTTTTGTGTGGACATATGTTTTCATTTCTCTTGAGTATATAACTAGGAGTGGAATTCCTGGGTCATATGTTAACTCTGTTGAACTTTTTGAGAAACTTTCAAACTGTTTTCCAAAGCTGTTTGGAAAAGCATTTGGGGAAAGTCTGGAGCCCCCAGTAAAAAAGCAGGAAGGTCTCTGCTGTGCCCATCACAGAATGGGAAAGAGGGCTCTCAATAGATCATTACTTTGTTTCTCCCCTGGGCTTCTTGAGCTTGTCTAAGTTTTTCAGGATGATGTCATATAGCACAGCATAAGCACTGTGGATCTCCATGACCATCAGCTGGATGTCCTGGTACTCTGCTTCATCCAGCTCATGCACGAGATGCCAATAATCACCCACATGGGGCTGCTTGGCTGCTGTAGTTACTGCATCGCCACGCTCAGAGAAACGGAGATTTGAGTGTGGAAGCTGGTCATCAGCTCAAATACCTTCTCCTGGACAGCCACTCCAAAATTGTTCCCATCCTCAATCCGAGGTATCTGCAGTTACAACCAGGTGGTGACCAGGTTGAGCTGCTCAGTGACATTCTTGATCTCAGGCTTCAAGCACTGCAGAAGGACCATGATCTTTTCATTGCAGTTCATTGGACCTCAAGGAGGACCTTTGTCTTCAGCTTCTCCTTTCTTCTTGTCATCCTTGTCTTCCTTTTTCTGTTGTTTCTTCCGCTCCTCTTTCTCTTTCTTCTTGACTGGATCAGGCACTGGGATGTCCAATGGGGCCTTCAGATTGCTCAGGTTGCCTTCATTGACAGCTGGCTCCTTTAAAAATGCATCCAGCTCAGAAATCTTCTTGGGGAAATAGCTCCTGAGCAGGTTCTCTCTCTTGGTACAGAGGTCTTCATGAAACACATCTGCCTGTGGGGCACAGGCATCCCTTCAGAAACCTGGCTTTAAGGCCAGTTCATTTGAGAGCAGTTCCCTTAGGGTTATGTAGGGCCTGACCTGGATTCCTCTAAGGCCAGACCTTGGCTTGGGCCTCGGGCTGGACCCTGAGTGTGGCTGTGGCCAGGGCAGGGGGACCTAGCATTGTATGAGGAGCGGTTTTCATTCTTCTTTAAATGTGTTTGGTAGAGTTCAGCAGTAAAGCCATTGGGTTCTGGGCTTTCCTTTACTGAGAGACTTTTTTTTTTATAGCTTTGATCTTGTTACTTGCTGTTGGTCTGTTCATATTTTAAATTTCTTTATGGTTCAATCTTGGTAGGTTGTCCATGTCTAGGAATTTGTCCATTTCTTCTAGATTTTCCAATTTATTGATATATAGTTGCTCATAGGAGCCACTAATGATCCTTTGAATTTCTGCAGTATAATTTGTAATGCCGCCTTTTTCATTCTCTGATTTTATTTACTTGGCTCTTCTCTCTTTTTTAATTAGTTACTCTAGCTAAAGTCTTGTCTATTTTAAGTTTTCAAAAAAACAACTTCTCATTTCATTGATCTTTTGTATTGTTTTCTTCATTTCTATTTCATTTATTTCTTCTCTGGTTTTTTATTATTTCTTTTCTTCTGTTAATTTTGGGTTTCAGTTGTTTTTGCTTTTTTTGTTCTTTAAGATGCATTGTGGCTGGGTGTGGTGGCTCATACCTGTAATCCCAGTACTTTGGGAGGCCGAGGCAGGTGGATCACCTGAGGTCAGGAGTTCAAGACCAGCCTGCCCAACATGGTGAAACCCAATCTCTACTAAAAATACAAAAAATCAGCCGAACGTGGTGGTGAATGCCTGTAATCCCAGCTACTCCGGAGATTGAGGCAGGAGAATCACTTAAAAATTGGGAGGTGGAGTTTTCAGTGAGCTGAGATCATGCCATTGTACTCCAGTCTGGGCAACAAGAGCAAAACTCCAACTCAAAAAAAAAAAAAAAAAAAAAAAGAAAAAGAAGATGCATTGTTAGGTTATTTATTTGGTTTTTCCTCTTTTTTGATTTTTTTGATGTAGGGACTTATAGCTATAAATTTCCTTCTTAGTATTGCTTTTGCTGTATCCCATAGGTTTTGGTATGTTATGTTTCCATTATTATTTGTTTCAAGAAATTTTTCAATTTTCTTCTTAGCTTCTTCAGTGGCCCACTGGTCATTCATGACATATTGTATAATTTCCATGTATTTGTATAGTTTTCAAAATTCCCTTATTATTAATTTCTAGTTTTATTTCACAGTGGTCAGAGAAGATGGTTGATGTTATATTTCAATTTTTTATTTTTGGTGAATGCTACATGGCCCGGGACTCACCTTTCAGAGGAGTGGACTCCCCTCTAGCCCAGGACAGGCCCAGAAATGCCATGCAATAGCCACGTCCTGGAATCAGGAATCCAAAGAGCCTGCCTGTTCTCTATCCCACTGTGGGTGAGCTGGTATCTAAGTTGCAAGACTAAGTTCCCTTCACTTTTTACTCCACTTTTCTCAAGCAGGAATCTTGCCCCATAGCCACTGGAGCTGGGAAAGTGCTGAGTCTCACCTGAATCCAGCAAGACTCAGTGTTTCACCCAAGGCCTTCGACCTTGTACCTGGGTATCACTGCTGGTTATTCAGGACCTAAGGACTCTTCAGCAAGCAGGTGATGAATCTTGCTAGGACTGGGTCCTTTCCTTTAAGGCAGCAGGTTCTCTTGTGGCCCAGGCTATGGCTAGAAATGTCCAGGGGTAAGGGCCTGGAACGGGGGCCTCATGACTCTGACTGGTGCCCTATCCTGCTGTGGCTGAGCTGCCATCCAAGATGAAAGACAAAGTCCTCCCAACTCTTCCATCTCCTCTCCTCAAGCAAAAGGAAGGGGTCACTTTTGAAGCCATGAGCTATGCAACCTGGGGTGTGTATGGGGGGATGATGCCAGCACTCCCTTAGACACTCCAGCTGGTGTCTCAGTAGGTCACGTATTCCCCTAGTCCACTGTCTCTGGGCCCAGTTTATCCCTAGGAGTAGCCTAGGTGTTGCAATCCTTAAGGCCTAGACAGCCTTTCAAGTGTACCTGGGGCTCCAGAGTACTTTAGTCCAAGGTGATGAGGCTTGCGGGAACTCAGGTTCAGACTGTTGGGATCAGAGATTCCCCTCTGTCTAGGGTTTCAACGTACCCTCTCTGGGCAGGCATCAGCTTACTTTGGTCTGGTTTTGCTTTCTGTTATAACAAGGGTGGCACTGAAGTCAATGACTGACAATTGCTGGTTTCAGTGCCTCGCTCAGTGATATGAAGTTAAAACCAGGTACTGTGAGTGCTCACTTGACTTTTGGGTACTTGATTTGTGGGTGCTTTTCTTTGTGTAGATAGTTGTTAAATTGGTGTCCTTGTGTGGGGTGACAACATGTGGAGCTTTCTATTCCATCTTGCTCCACCTTTCCCTAGGTTGTCTTTTTGATGTTTAGTTATAGGAGCTTTCTTTTCTTTTTTTTTTATTGTTTTGAGACAGGGTCTCACTCTGTTGTCCAGGTTGGAGTTCGGTAGTGCTGTCACGTTTGGTAGTGCCTAATTTTTGTATTTTTTTATATAGACAAAATTTTGCCTTGTTGCCCAGACTGGTGTCTAACTCCTGGGCTCAAGCAATCCGCCTGCCTCGGCCTCTCAAAGTGCTGGTATTACAGGCATGAGCCACTGTTACTGGCTAAGTCGTAGGAGTTTACAATGTATTCTGGATACAAGTTTCTTAGCAGATACATAATTTGCAAATATTTTCTCACATTTTGTTTATTGTCATCATTTTTTTGTTCTTTGAAACACAAAAGTTTTAAATTTTGATGAAGCCTCATTTATTTTTTATTTTATTGCTTGTGCTTTTGGTATCATATCTAAGAAACTGTTACCTGATTCAGTGTCACAGAGTTACTCCTATGTTTTATGAGTTGTACAGTTTTAGCTTTTACATTAGGTCACTGATGCACTTTGGGTTAATTTTTATATATGGAATGAGATGAGGTCTAACTTGGTTCTTTTGCATGTGAATATCCAGTTATTATAGAACTATTTATTAAAAAGACAATTTTCCCACTGAACTGTGTTGGTACCCTTGTTGAAAATCAATTGACTATTCATAGGTTTATTTATGGATACTTAATTCTATTTTATAGATCTATACGTCTATCCTTATAGACCCAGTCTTTATTTTCATAGCTTTGTAGCAAGGTTGAAATTGGAAGTGTTAGTCTTTCAATTTTAGTCTTCTTTTGCAAGATTATTTTGGCTGTTCTGGGTCCCGCCATTTCCATATAAATTTTATTTAACTTATTTATTTTATTTGATTTTTGTAGAGACGGGAGTCTTGCTTTGTTGCCCAGGCTGGTCTCAAACTCCTGGCCTTGAGTGACCCTCTTGCCTTGGCCCTCCCAAAGTGTTAGGATTAAAGGTGTGAGTCATCATACCTGGCCTCCACATTAATTTTGGTATCAGTTTATTTATTTCTGCAAAAAAAGATAGATACAATTTTCACAGAGATCGCATTGAATTTATAGATCAGTTTTGTGAGGATTGCCATCTTAACAGTATTAAATCTTTCTTGCAATTCATTTAGGTCTTTCAATTAATTTAGGTCTTTTAACTTTTTTTCGACTATGTTTTGTAGTTTTATTTTGCATATCGTTTGTTACATTTATTCATTTTGATGGTATTTTAAATGGAACTGTTTTCTTGACTTTATTTTCAGATTTTTCACTGCTAACATATAGACATACCATTGATTTTTGTATACTGATCTTGTATTCTATACTCTTGTTGTATGTATTTATTAATTCTAATACATTTTATTTTTGTGAGGGTGAGTGTGTGGATTCTATGCACATATTATTTGTGGACAGAGATAATTTTACTTCTTCCTTTACAATCTGAATGCCTTTATTTATTTCTCTTCTCTTCTTAACCTGGTTAGAACTTCCAGTACAGTATTGAAAAGAAGTGGTGAGATGACACATCCTCATTCTGCTCCTGATCTTAGAGGAAAAGCTTTCAGACTTTTATGATAAAATATGTTAGTTGTGGGAATTTCTTTGTTAATCAAATAAGCTTTTGACTTGTTTTTGAAACTTAATTTTGCCATTACCTGGATCTGGTTCTTATTCCTGCTTGGGAACTTATATCTGCTTTGGACACTTTTTTTCATCATGGCACTAGCAGCTGTTAATTTTCACTGTAATTTCTATTATTAGTCTCTTCTGGAATGGAAGATCTAACTGTGTTTGACTACTGTTTCTTTATGAGCTCCTGGGATCCGGACTCCCCAAGTCAGAAGTGTAGGGTGTGAAGCTTTGTAGCCTGTTGTGAAGAGAAGGTCAGTGGTTTTGGGAAAAGAAATGGATCCCTTTATATAAGAGTGTGTGTGTGTGTGTGTGTGTGTGTGTGTAGGAGGGTAGTTTGTACTCCATAAGCTTATTTGGATAATGACTTAGGAGCAAGTGGGTTGTGAAATCAGTTGCAGTTTAGGGTTCTGGGAACGTTGGAAAAAATATTTTCAGAGTCCGCCAAGGTATGTTTCAAGAAGCACAGTCTTAACTCATTTTTCAAAAATTGCTGCTAAGGTCATATGTGCTTGAGAAATGCTGCCTGCTATGTGCTCCCCTTAGAGACTCATTATATATATTAGTGCATACGTTACTTAGGGGCCAGTCTAAGTTCTGGATCAAAGACCTCAAGATATAGTGGTTCAAAGAGATGGAAGTTTTTTTCTAACAATCCAGAGATGATTATTACAAGGCCGAGTGGGCGGCTTTCTGGTCCAAAATGGCTGCTCCTGATCTTGTCATCACATTTACATCCCAGCTCCTAGAAAGGAGAAATGGCAAGTCAAGCACCGGTTTATTTCCTTAAACAACGAGACTAGAAGAGACACATCACTTCTGCTCACATCCCCTTGTTCAGATCTTACTCATTCCCAGCTGAAAGGGAGGCCAGGAAAAAGTCTCTAACTGGAAGATATGTGTTCAGCTAAAATGTAAGAGTTTCATTATTAAAGAAAGAGGAAGAGAATGACTATTGGAGAACA
Organism: Sapajus apella; assembly: GCF_009761245.1. NCBI lineage: Eukaryota > Metazoa > Chordata > Mammalia > Primates > Cebidae > Sapajus > Sapajus apella. The sequence goes on along the minus strand of NW_022436972.1, from coordinate 24,373,562 downwards.
ACTAGGTATCTCTGCCACAGCATGTTGAAGGCTTTGAGAAATCCTGCAGCTAAGAGATCTGGTCTGTTTTTGGTTTTTCTTTTGTTTGTTGATGAAAAAGCTACCAATAGTCCACGGTGTCATTAGTGTTGCTTGGAACATGCCTTGGGAAATGTTCTTTTTTTTTTTTTCGACGCTCTTCCGTTTTTTTTTTTTTGAGACTGAGTTTCACTCATGTTACCCAGGCTGGAGTGCAATGGCGCGATCTCGGCTCACCGCAACCTCCGCCTCCTGGGTTCAGGCAATTCTCCTGCCCCAGCCTCCTGAGTAGCTGGGATCACAGGCATGCGCCACCATGCCCAGCTGATTTTTTGTATTTTTTGTAGAGACGGGGTTTCACCATGTTGACCAGGATGGTCTCGATCTCTTGACCTTGTGATCCACCCGCCTCGGCCTCCCAAAGTGCTGGGATTACAGGCTTGAGCCACCGTGCCCCGCGGGAAATGTTCTTATAGATAACCTTCTTATAGAAGGGGTTATAGATAACCCCTTCCTCCAAGATCTTAGTGCTGAGACCATGGCCTTGCAAATTGCCTGATTATTATCTGGAGAGTGTCAGCTGGTGGGTCTTTCTGGAACAGAACGAGACTGGATATTGTATATGCAAAGCTGGTAGAATATTGTGCATGCAAAGCTGGCAAGTTTTTGTGTTTGGAAATTCTCTGTTCTAACTTCTGGGAGGAATAGCTAAAGCAAAACAAAATGACAAATACTGCACACACCCAGAAATAAGAGGCTCTACTGTCAGCCCAAATAGTTATACATCAGCCAGCCTCCGGAGTGAAGCAGAAGAAGCAATGAATACCTTTTCCTTCGGGAATCATGATACAGGTGGGCAACATTGCACGTTCTACATGTGAGAGGGCACGTCTGAACTGAGGGACAGTCGGGGGTGACGGGCAGCCCATTGGCAATTAGTCAAGGTTGGGACTCCTGAGAAGACTTCTCCATGGGAACATCCCCCTGGGTATGGGCTGAGGAAAGGAGGAGAAAGTATGAGTTTTCAGGCTAGACAAGTTCAAATCCCAGCTCTGCCATGTAGTAGCTGGGTGAGCTTTAGCAAACTCTTTAACCTTTCAGAGGCTCTGTTTCCTCATTTGTAAAGTGTGGGTGTGAGTCACTGTCTCCTAGCGTCATTGCAATGATCAAATATAGAAAAGGAAAAGTGTCTGGCACTCCTCCTCCTCCTTTTCATACCACAAGGACATTGGGCTCCTGTGCCCAGGGTAAAATTAAGCTTTGCCTACAGTGGTTGCAGAGGGCAGTTCTAGCCCCATTGTTCCTTGTCTGATAGAAGAAAGTGGCAGATCTGGTCTAATGCAACCACACGAGTGAGGCAGAGAAAAAACATGGGACAAAGGGCCAGGAGACCGGGTGCAGGCCCCAGCTCTGCGGTGAACGGGATCCCTTCCCATCTCTGGGCCTCAGGTTCCTCCAAATTAATAGGACTAAACAACCCGGGATCTGTTCAGTTCCTACAGTGGGTGGGCTCTGGCCCTGTCCTCAGACTTGCAGCTCTTCTCTGAAAAATAGATGGAATTTTTCTTGGTTTTTCAGTATGTGTTTCTTCCACACCCTTCTCCAAAATGTTTTCCTGTGTTAATTTATTTGACTAAGAAGGTTTGTGGTGACAGATACCAAACAGGAAACGGCTGTCATAGCTCCTGTCTGCAAGTTTTTTTTTTTTTTTTGGCTTTCTCCTGTACAACTCACCTTCTCGGCATGGCTTGGTATCAACTGCTGGGGTGAGTCGAAGGGAAAGGGAAAGGGAAGTACATTTTTAGAAAGGAACATTTTTCTTCAAATTCAGGGTTTACTGAAGGTTAAGGATTATGACTACCCACAATGGCAGCGTTAGGTGGCTCCATTGCAGGGCCTTTGCACACCCAGTTCCTTCTGCCTGGAATGTTCACTCTGTTCTGTCTTTCTAGTTAATTCTGCTTCTTTAGGATCAGCTCAAGCATCACTTTCTCAGTCTTCCAGATCCATCTAGATGGGTTTGTTGGTGCTGCATTCTCGTAGAACCTTCCTTCAGTGCACTCACTGCACTCATCTTGGTTTGCTGTGGCGGGTCCAGTAGTGTGATGTTTTGGTTAATGTCTCCCTACCCTCCTGTACCTGGATCATAAGCCCCACAATGACAGGAACCTCGTGACTTGCCATCACATCTCCAGCAGCAAGCATGGTGCCTGGTACATAGTAGGTGCTTGGTCCATGTCCATTGAATGAATGAGGAACTTCCCACCCCTTCTACAGCCCAGGTTGGCTGGCCACGACACAGTGTCTGGGGGATGCATCTTGGCCTTGTCCCCTTGCCTGGTCATCCTCCTCATGCAGGTCTTTTTTGCTTCCCCATCTCCAGGACTTTGTTCCCACTCTACCAAAGTGTCTGAGAAATTATTCCAGAAGGCCACCCTGGTGCTGGAGGCCCATGACAGCCCCTCCCCCAGCTACTTATAACTTACTAGAGAAGGGGCCTCTGAAGACTGAGAGACCTTTGAGGCCAAAAGGAATGAATATCTAATGGTAGAACTTCAGGTACCCCAAACGACAGCAGAGGAAAAGGGATAACCCTGATTCTTACACTGTGTCAATACCTTTTCTTAGAATTCAAAGACTAAGTCAGCAAAGTCTTCCAAGTCACATTGAGGACAGCACTGTGTTGACACGCTGTGGGCATGTGCATGTATGTGCACTTGTCTGTGTATGCACAAGTGTGCCCATGTGTGTATGTGTGTGATGAATTAGAGGGAACAGGAGACAAACATACAGGTCTTGATTGGCAGACCTGTAGGAGAAGGCAGGGCCCCCCAGATGATCCAGTGTTGAACCACTCACCAGACTGGCCTGCTGGCAACAGCACGCCGGCCCCTGGAGGCGCACCCTTGTCAACATTACAGAACAGGATCGCCTTCCTAATGCGGGTTTCATGCAGCACATGGGAAGGGCCCACTCCCTTGGGCTCCTGGGAGGTGTGTGACCTGCTGACTTAGGCCCAGAGCCAAAGCCTATTCTGGAACCAGAAGACTCAGGGCTTGGCTATGGCTTCGGAGCCAAAGGAAGCCCCCACCCAGCCAAGAACAGGTCTGGGAGGGGCAGGACCAGAATGTGACCCTTTCCTTGAGAGTGTCTTGAGTGTAAAGCCTGGAGCTCCAGGAAGGAAGCCCTGAGAGCCCTGGCTGGGGAAGGCGCAGCAGTGTCGCCCGCCACCATGGAAGGGATTCTGAGGGAGGGTCTCCCCTGTCTTAAGAAAGCAGGAATGTGGAGTAAGTTCCTGAGCTAACTTGGGCAGTATAGAGGAATTTGGGAAACAGGATGAGATTTTTGGGAGGTTTCTGTGAGGTAAGCAGACGTGAAGGAATGCAAACTTAAAGCAGAATGAGGTTCAGGATCCTTCTGGAAGGTGAGTTGGCAGCACATCTTCCAAACTCGAGAGCGGCTAGTGCCTGATTCCAGCACTGCCTCTAATGGGATGATCCAAAAAAACCTCATTCTAGTTAAGCTTCCTCATTTCAGAGACAGGAAAACTTAGGCTGGGGCCAAAGGATTAAGTGATGAAACATTGAAACATTGCATCTCTCAAACAAAAACGTTTCAGGAAGGTGAAATCAGGGACATGAATGTGCCATGGGGAAAATTCCTCCGCAAACCCAAAATACAATCCACTGCCATAATCTCAAGGGACCGAGGACCAACTGAGAGATTAGCTGTTTCCAGAGGGCCGTTCCCTTACCAAGCACGTGCACACAGATAAGAGAGGTTGCATAAGGTGGGAGGCCAGGGAGCCAGGAGCGTGCAGGCAAGAAAAACACTTGTGCAGGGAGGTCACCTTGATCCGAGGAAGCCCATTGTGCTAAGATTAGAGCCGCAGAGGTTACAAAGCAGATCGGGGACACGGCCCCGTGGGTCCCAAGGCACATGGGAAAACAAAAGCTAGATCCTTTAAACACTTTAAAATCTGGATTGAGAAAGTAAAGAAATTGCTCTTTTTTGGCAAGCTGCTCAATGGTGGGTTTTCAAGTTGAGCGAGACTGCGCACAGTTGTTTGTAATTTGTGATCCTGGGATACCCAAATTAGCTAATTTTCCTGCATGTGAATTCTGCTTTTTCAATCCCACCTCATCTTTATGTCCAGAATTCAGCTCCTGCTGTATTAAATTCTGTTTTTAAAGGCAAACTGTTTTTTTGTTTCTCTCCTGGGAAGAAAAAAGAGACAGATGCATTCACATGATCTGAAAGGTCAGATTAGCATTTCCTCCTGATAATTAAGATTCTGCGCTAGACAATCACTACTTTATTCCTCGTAAGATGATAGACACCTGGCTTACATTTCTTCCCTTAGAGATTAGACACTTATTTCCTCTTACTGGCCGCACAAGCCAGGAGAGACATGGAAAATGTGGAGACGGAGGGGTTGGGTAATAAGACCTCTTATTTCAAAGAGGGCTGCAGTTTTTGCCGGCTGGAGAACAAAGGACTGAATGGCAATTTAATGTTACTCAAAAAAGGTCACCTGGCCAGGTGTGGTGGCTCATGCCTGTAATCCAGGCATTTTGAGGGGGCCGGGGTGAGGGGATTGCTTGAGGCCAGGAGTTTGAGACCAGTCTGGGCAACAAAGTGAGACCCTGTCTCTACAGAAAAATTAAAAAATTAGCTAGGTGTGGTAGCGTGCACCTGTAACCCCAGCTACTCAGGAGGCTGAGGCAGGAGGATTGCTTGAGCCCAGGAGTTCGAGGCTGCAGTGAGCCATGTTAGTGCCACTGCACTCCAACCTGGGCAACAGGCTCCCCATCTCAATTAAAAAATTAAGGTCACCTGCTTTTCATACCACGGAAGGGACCCCAGGGTTAAGGGGTAACACAAGACATCTAAGTTGGAGACACTTGTCTGGTGGGGAGTGTGTGGGAGGGTTGGGTTTGCTTGCTCCTGTGTCTTTTTCATTTCGAAAGGATAGATTACCATTTGCTCTAAAGAGCATAGGGAAGTCCCTTTCTGAAGGCAGAGGGTGGGCCTGGGAGCCTGTCCTTTTCCTGTCCTGTGGCTGCTCCGCCCAGGTCTCTGTTCCTCACTGCATGCCTCTTGAGCTCTTCTACTTTAGGGAACCAAATACCACTTCCATGGTGGAACTGCATGAGCTGGCGCCTCTGTGCCTGGAGGCTGCAGGGCAGGCTAAAAATGAAAATGTGGCCTGAGATCACCTAACATCACTGCTTCAGCTCTGTCTCTTCCATGCTGTGGAATGAGGTGACTGTCACGTGAAATGCACCCCTTTCTGGGCAGCACGATCGTCTCAGAGCTCACACGGGTTTCCGAGGGCAAAGACATCCTGTGCTGGGATTTAAATAGACAAGTATAGCATTTAAGGAGCATGAAGTCATTTTCAACGAGGGCAGCCTAAAGAGAGATGTTTATGTGAATGTGATGCCAAAGGAATCCACTCCAGCTTTTAGAGAAGCTCTGACCATCTCCTCATGGCAGGAATGCAATACCAATGGGCACCAGCAGCGTGCGTGAGGCATTTCACATGGGAGCTCTCATTTCATTCTCAGAGCAGCCCTGTGAGGCAGGCATTATTATTTCTAGGCAACAGACGAGGAGAGGAAGACCTGGGTGACAGCAGTGGTGAATGGCAGAGCCAGCCTGCATCTGGTCTCACTGTGGTTAGGCACATGCTCTTTCTTTCACACTAGCAGCCCCCATGAAAAGATCCGGGTCAGTTGATCTCCTGCCATTCAGGATCAAAGGCCACCCTCCTTGGGACTTTGATCAGGCAGAAATCTCAGAGCCTTGCCCCTTGTCAATGAAATCCAGTGTTTTCCCTCATCTTCTAGCCAATAGTTAACACACGCCTTCCAAAGAAGGAGCTGGGTAAAGTGCCAGGGCTCCCTTAGCTTCTCAGGCTGGGCCACGGGAAATGCAGGAGCTGAGCCATAGGGATAGCTGTGTGTGGCAGCCGCCCAGCTAAGTCCTGTAATCCCAGCACTTTGGGAGGCCAAGTTGGGCCGATCATGAGGTCAGGAGTTCGAGACCAGCATGACCAGCATGGTGAAACCCCATCTCTACTAAAAATACAAAAAAATTAGCCAGGTGTGGTGGCATGTGCCTGTAATCCCAGCTACTCAGGAGGATGAGGCAGGAGAATTGCTTGAACCCAGGAGGTAGAGGTTGCAGTGAGCCAAGATCGGGCCATTGCACTCCAATTCCAGCCTGGGCGACAGAGCGAGACTCCTTTTCAAAAAAAAAAAAGAAAAGGATAGTTGAGTATGCTGGGAATGAGATTAATGTCAGCTGAAGCCATGGCTGCCTCATTTGCCATCACATCACCTCGGATCTCCTGCACAGCACCTGCATCATACCTGCTTCCACCACGCCCAGGTTAGCACACACCCTGTTCCCTCCACTAGACCAGGAGGTGTTGGAAGGTGTGGCTGCTGTTCCTACGCTGTATCATCAGGGACATGTGGTAGATAGAGGCTTCGATGAACTGAGTTGAAAGGAGTTTGTGTTAGAAGCAGGTAAGAGATGCTTCTTGGGGCCCTCTTGGCACAAACTGTGATCTTAAAGTCCTGCAGTTAGAATATGAAATTAATGACTTCTGATTTTTAGACTAGCTTGGAATAATAAGAATAAACCTGGCCTAGGAGCTAGGTCAACTCCCTCAAGTCCTGGCTCTGCTACTTTTTAAGATTTGGGGCAAGTTATCTAATCTACTTCAAACTGAGTTTCTGGCATAAAATATGTGTCCCAGTTAATCTGAGTTTTAAGAGAAATGAATGAGATCACAAAGACGAAAGCACTTGTAAATGAGAAATACAAGGTGAATAATTTTTTTATGTTGTAGAAAAAAATGTAATGAATAATCCAGTTGTCTTATCAGTTCTATAGTGGTGTTTGTCTGATTTTTTGATAGCCCCCAAGACACACACACACACACACACACACACACACACACACACACACACATTAGGCAACCACTACCTAAATCAAAATATAGAATATTAGTACCATCGGAGGCTCATTTTGGAGCCCTTCATAGTCAATATCCCCCAAAAGTAACTCTAGATTGGACTTTCCTGTCCTCTCATCTTGGGATTTTACCTGAAAAGTCTTCTTTGTTTGGGGTTTCCCCGACATCCCAGCTCCTCTTCCTCTGCCTTCCAGGTCAGGTCTGCAATGCCCGCTGTGTTCTCCCACCCAAGAGAAGTTATGGCATGAGATAATGGCTGCAAGGCCAGCCTCAGGACCCCACAAACCGCGAGCTGGCTGAGGCTGGAAGCCACTCCCCCCCTCCCAGGCTGGATGCACCTTATAGGCCTCTGTTACCACATTTCTATAACTTCACACCCAGCTGCCTCAGAGACATTCTCTCCCATCAGCCTGTGAGCCTCCTGAGGATACTGACCATGTTCTGACCATTCTACATTCCTTGATCCCTGCTGCAGAGAGGTGTTCGCACAACCCACCTGAGTTGTAGAGGTTGGTATAGGACAGGATATCAAATTTGGCAGGAACCAAATTCATTACCTGAATCATTAATCAGGTAATGAAGTCACCTTCTTAGCTGAGCTCAGTGGCTCGTGGCTACAATCCCAACACTTTGGGAGACTAAGGTGGGAGGATTGCAGGTGGTAAGATCGTTTGAAGCCAGGAGTTCAAGACCAGCCTGGGCAACACAGCAAGACTCCATCTCTATGAAAAATGAAATAAAATAAAATAAGAAAGGAATAACCTCTAGGGAGTTTGCCTTTTTAGCACCAAAACATGGAGAAAATTTCCAAGGTTCTTGCAACCTGGGAAACTAACTTGCAAAATATCACCCTCTCCTTCAGTGGGACACATCCCAAGAATACAAAAGTAGCTTTTCAATGTGTGCAATTATTTATTAATTTTTTAAAGTGACCAAATGTCAAGGAGCCCCAAAGCCAGCAGCCCAGATTGCACAACCCAGATTGCTAGGAGTGGCACCACTGCTGGAACAGGTGAGGCAAGAACCTTGAAAACTTGCTCCATGTTCTGGTGCTGAAAAGACAAACTCCCAGGAGGTGGATCCCTGAGCCAGCAGCATGACCAACCCAGCAACTCATCAAATGCACACAATCAGACAAGAAGCGGGCCTGACACTTCTTATTTCCCATGCAGGTTTTGCTTGCCCAGCTTGGTCAATGGGGTTTTACAGGGAGAGTGGCTAAGCTGGTTTTGTGCTTTCTCTATTTTTTCCACCTTTGACCCAGCATTAATCCAGCAGGAGATTTCCCCTCCCCCAGCCACCCACCAGCCCAGGTCAACTCCATTGGTAAAAATGTGGAGCTGTCACCAAGTCTACCACCACATCCCCTTGCCTCCATCTTCCTGTCATGTCTTAAGTCCACGAGTTCTCTCCATCCCAGCCACCCTTGCCATAGCTCAGCTCCGGGTTAGGTCCCACCTGGGTCACCAGTCTCTGCTCTCCTCACTGCTGAATTCGCTGATGACATCACCACCAGTGTGACACCTAACAGCATCACCATCACCTGCTTAAAACCCTTTCATCCTTTCTCATTGGCTTACAGACAGATTTTAAAACAGCTTCATTGAATATCTTCATTAAGATATAATGCACATATCACAGAGTCCACTCTTGAAAAGTGCACAATTCAGGTCGGGTGCAGTGGCTCACACCTGTAATTTCAGCACTTTGGAAAACCTAGGTGGGTGGATCACTTGAGACAAGGAATTGGAGACCAGCCTGGGCAACATGGGGAAACCCCGTCTCTACAAAAAATACAAAAGTTAGCCGGGCGTGGTCATGCACGCAGGTAGTCCCGGCTTCTCAGGTGGCTGAGGTGGAAGGATGGCGTGAACTCGGGAGTCTAGGCTATTGTGAGCTGAGATCATACCATTGTTGAGCCTGGGTGACAAAGAGAGACACTGTCTCAAAAAATAAAGTATACAATTCTGTTGTCTTTATTGTAGTCACTCGGTTGTGCAATCATCACCATTAGCTAATTCTACATTTTCATCACTTCAGAAAAGAAACCCTTCATCCATTAGCACTCACTCCCCAACCTTCCTCCCCCCAACCCCAGGCAGCCACTAATGCACTTCTTCCTCTATGGGTTTGCCTATTCTGCGTATTTTATATGAGTGGAATTACACAATATGCAGTCTTTTGTGTCTGGTGTCTTTCATTTAACACAATGTTTTCAAGGCTGATCTGCACTGTAAAATGTATCTGTATTTTATTATTTGTCAAGGCTGATTGGCATTTCATTGCGTTGCTATGCCACATTTTGTTTATCCATTCCTCAGTTGGTGAACATAGTGGTTGCTTCTGCTTTTTGGCAATTATGAATTGTGCTGCTATGAACACTTGTGTACAGGTTTTTGTGTGGGCCTGTTTGCGTTTGTTTTGTGTAACTAGCTAGGAGTGGAGTTTCTGGGTCCTGTCGTGTTTAAGGATTCATTTCAATGCCTTACTGTGAGGCCAGGGCTCTGCTCATTCAGGGTCGGCCACACCCTATCCCAGACTCCACTCCTCTCTTGCCAGAGCAGACGACTGCAACACTCAGAACATACCACACCTGACACTTCCTGCCATCCACCCCCACAGCATGGCCTACCTCTCTCTAGCCTCTGCACCTGGATAACTCCTTCAAACCTCAGTTCAGGCATCACCGCTAACTGGGGATTCTCCAGTGAACAAAAAACATCCCTGCTCTTATGGAACTCATGTTAGAGAGAGGTGAAATAGGTAAAAAGAAATAAAACTATATATTAACAGGCATACATGTTATGTACACAACTATTTACTAAAAATTTAAGCATCCCTTTCCACGGTGTAGAATTGTTGCTGTCCCAACAGGAACAAAGTTTATATCCAGCCTTCTTTCTATCCAGATGTGACCACGTGATGAATTCTTGCTGGTGGGATGGAAGTAGAGAGATATGCGTCACTTCTGGGATTGGGCTTTTAAGAAGTGGGTGGGTTTTGGCCATACTCTTTCTTCCTCTCTGCAATTTGGGTGCAGGAAACTTTGAGGCACTAGGGATGGCGGGTCCGCAGGATAGAAGGAGCCTGAGTGCCTGAATCACCACGTGGAAGAGAGCCATGTGCTGACCAGGAGCACCACAGCAGGCTGAGGGAGGACGAGGATCCAACTTGTCTTAGGCCACCGAAGGGTGAGATCCTTTCTGAAGGGAGCTAGTGTTTCCCTCATACATTCGAAAATGAAAGGATTTTTCCATCAGCTATAGTCAGACATAATTCATCTTTTCTGGAACAGAAAAGTGGATGTGTACTTTTACTTGCTTCCTGCTTTGGTGCCTTTTGTGTAAGGGTCCTCTAAGTCAACCCTGAAAAATTTTCCACCCAAAAATATTCTCCAACCAGGCGCAGTGGTTCATGTCTATAATCCCAGCACTTTGGGAGGTTGAGGTAGGTGGATAGTTGAGCTCAGGAGTTCAAGACCAGCTTGAGCAACATGGCAAAACCCTGTCTCTACAAAAAAATAAAAAAATACAAAAATTAGCTGGGTGTGGTAGTGCACATCTGTAGCCCCAGCTACTGGGAAGGCTGAGATGAGAGGATTGCTTGAACCCAGGTGGTTGAGGCTGCAGTGAACTGTGATGGTACCACTGCGCTCCAGCCTGGGCAACAGAGTGATACCCTGTCTCAAAATAAATAAATAAAATAAATAAATAAATAAATAAATAAAAATTCTCCAGGCACCCTCAGCAGAGCCAGCCAATTGAGAGGAAGCATGGATTTTTGGGAAGGGGAGAGAAACGGAGGATCTGCCTTTTATAGTAATGATCCCTTCCCACTGGTTTCCAAGTCACCTCACCTAAACAGATACAATTTATTCATGCAACTCTTCACAGGCAGAGGCACATTTTCTCTACCAGAGTTTTGGAGATGAGCTCTCAAACCCTGTGACAGCAGAGCCCCCAGGTGAATGAAAACATGGCCTGTGCCCTAGGCCTCCTGTTCTTCCCTCAAAGCCCATCTCTGCACAGTGCACATGCTCAACTCGCTGAGCAGAAAAAACAGTGACGATCCCAGGTGGAGACCCAGGAGGGGGTTACATCTCACTCAAGAGCACAGCATCCCCACTCTCACCTTAACTAGCTCTGCTCTCCTCAAATTCTCTCCTCACAACCCCTTTCCCTCCTCTTTATTCCCTCTTCCCCTCCCCTTCCCTGACCCCCTGTTCATCTCTGCCTCTGAACTCAGGAAGTTGCCTCTGCCCAGTGTGGGACGCCCCTCTTCTGGGTCTCTCACTCCTTTTTTCTTATACAAAGCATCAGTATTTCCATTTTACCGCCTTAATCCTAGTTACACAAATTAACTTTCTGTGGAGCCACCCTTAAACAAAGTAGAGCAGGGGTGTTATAAATATCCGTAAGGTTGTTTATCTTAGCTGGAACTCAAAAAATACCTGTTTTTTCTTTCTTTCTTTCTGCCTTTTACATGCCCAAAATATCTGCCACAGTATAAACATTCCACACATCCTTGTCAAATGCAACCAAACATCCTTGGAAATATATTGGAAACACATTGAATATACCAAAAGAAGTCACAATTTAAGGTGGAGTTATGATGGTGACTAGTATCTTACTCAGTTGCATGAAAGAGTTTAAGTCGATTCAACCAAGGATGCAGAAGGAAAGAGCTGCTTTGCACCAGGCGATGGCATCTAACAGATACTAACAGGTGTTCTGGCTTGTCGCTGGGCGATTGTGGTTTCACATTTAAGTTTACTGGCCACCGACACCTGCGATTTTGCATATTCTTGCTCAGACCACAAAAATCTTTATTACAACGTTTGAGTACCCTGGAGTGGATAACTCTAAACTGACCCAAACACTGTCCTTCCATCTTCAAGGTGAGTCCAGTCTTTTAAGTGTTTTAAATTCTGTAGACATGAGATGTGTGATGCATTGCAACCTCTGACTCCTGAGTTCAAGTGATTCTCCTGCCTCAGCCTCCCAAGTAGCCAGGATTACAGGTGCCACTACACCTGACTAATTTTTGTATTTTTAGTAGAGAAGGGGTTTCACCATGTTGGCTAGGCTGGTCTCGAACTCCTAACCTCAGGTGATCCACCTCCCTCAACCTCCCAGAGTGCTGGGATTACAGGTGTGAGCCACCGCACTTGGCCTAAATTATTATTATTTTTTAAGAGACAGTGTCTTGCTCTTTCACCCAGGCTGGAGTGCAGTGGTGCAATCATAGCTCACTGCAGCCTTGAAATCTTGGGCTCAAGTGATCCTCCTGCCACGGCCCCTCATCAGTTATAGCCAACCTTTATTGAGCATTATGATGTGGCAGCGCTGTCTGTCCCAAGCACTTTGCGATTTTATCTCACAATATCCACACCACTGTCCTATGAGGTAGCTACTATTCTTGTCCCTATTTTACCAAGAGGGAACCTGAGGGACTCATTTGTCTAAGGTTACTTGGTAAGTAAAAATTAGGAGGCAGGCTTCCAGGCCTATCGGACTCTAAAGACCTGCACTCTTAACCTCCATGTTTCTCAGCAGAAGGTAGAACACTTGACTTTTATGAGTGACACAAGTATAAAGCTGGCATGCAAGTCATTACTCTGGCACATCTCTGGGCCCCCAGCAGTGTGGCTGCGCTGGTTCAGGGCCTTTGTTGAACGTTCACGTCTGCTTTGCAGGTGGCTTGAAAAGGAGGATGAAGAGGAAGGGAAGGAAGAGCAGAAGTTCATTGCTTTTGGGCTGCATTTAGTGCATTCCAAGGCAATTAGTGAATGCTCTTTTTTGTGTTTCAGATGAATGGTGGCCCCTTCAGTGATGATAGAATCCACAAGTCTCCCGTTCAGAAGGAACTAACAACATGTAGTTCAGGCTTCTGCCTCCAGGAAAGTTTGGAGAGATGACCCCCCAGACCTGTTTCTTCATCACTATGAAGGGGTTGGGGGAGCAGGCAGACCAATGGCCTTGAGGCCTGTATTAGTCCATTTTCATACTGTTATGAAGAAATACCTGAGACTGGGTAATTTATGAAGAAAAGAGGTTTAATTGACTCACAGTTTCACATTGCCTGGGAGGCCTCACAATCCTGGCGGAAGGCAAAGGAGGGGTAAAGCCCAAGGCAAGAGAGTATGCGTAGGGAACTGCCCGTTATAAAACCATCAGATCTCATGAGACTCATTCACTACCATGAGAACATCACAGGAAAAACCTGCCCCCATGATTCAATTACTTCCCACCAGGTCCCTCCCATGACATCTGGGGATTATGGGAGCTACAGTTCAAGATAAGGTTTGGGTGGGGACACAGCCAAAGCATATCAAGGCCTTTTCTGGATTGGCTTAAAAGGCCAGGAGAGACATCAGCCTCCGGTATTCCTGTGTAGAGGAAAGGCAAGGATGCCCTCTTCTCCCTAGAATGATGTCCATTACTTGATGACCTTTCGAGGTGATCTCTGGCTGCAGCCTCTCCTCTGGAAGAGGTAGGTAGGAGAAATGCTTGAAGTGCTGGGGATTTGGGGGCTGGGTTTCAACAGAGCTGTTGAGAAGGTAACTAGGAACCAGAGCTGTCCATTAGGTTTTGTTGAGCCACTATGGAAAACAGTGTGGAGATTCCTTAAAGAACTAAAAGTAGAACTACTTTTGATCCAACAATTTCATTACTGGGTAACTACCCAGAGGAAGAGAAGTAAGTATCCAAAAATATACTGCATACACATGTTTATAGCAGCACAATTTGCAATTGCAAAAATATGTAACCAACCCAACATGCCCATCAATCAGCAAGTGGATAAAGAAACTGTGAGAGAGAGATATATATATGTATATGTATATGTGTGTGTATATATATATATATATACACACACACACACACACACACACACATATGTGATGGAATACTACTCAGCCATAAAAAGGAATGAGTTAATGGCATTCGCAGCAACCTGGATGGAATTGGAGACTATTATTCTAAGTGAGGCAACTCAGGAATGGAAAACCAAGCATCATACATTCTCACTCATAAGTGGGATATAAGCCAAGAGGATGCAAAGGCATAAGAATGACACAATGGACTTTGGGAACTCAGGGGAAAGGGTGAGAAGGGGGTGAGGGATAAAAGACTACAAATAAGGTGCAGTGTATGCTGCATTGGGTGATGGAGGCACCAAAATCTCACAAATCACCACCAAAGAACTTACTCATCTAACCAAAAACTACCTGTTCCCCAATAACCTATGGAAATTTAAAAAAAAAAAAGGTTTTGGTTGAGGAATCTTCTCGTGGTAAATTAACTTTCACCTCCCATGTTTGTATTTTTATTTGTTTTTACTTCTTTACTGGTTGTGATAGATTGATTTATTGGCCCTGATTCTTCACTCCTGTATTCACACCTCTACCCACATGACTTTGCAGTTCCTCCCACTAGAGGCAGGTCTTACTTGTTCCTCAGCTTTGGGTCACCCTGTGACTTCTTGGATCAATGGGCTGTTAACAGACATGCAAGCAGGACATAATATGTGTTTGAATGATTAGGCGTATTTTTTCAGGCCTTTGCCATCATCATGAGAAAAACATGCCAAGCTTGCCCACTGGCCCAAGGAGAATAAGGGGTATGTGGAGAAGATCTGATCCCAATTTGCAGCTTAGAACTGTTCAACTAAGCTCAGCCTGTATCAGATGGCCTCTAGCCAATAAACAGATGCATGAGCAAAATGCATTCTTGTTAGGAAGTGCCACTGAAAATTTTGTGGTTGTTTGTTATGTTGCTATGGCTGACTGATAAATTAGTAAACATTCCTTTTGATGCACTCCAACGTTCTCTTTGCTGAATTTATAAGTAAAAGCATTTCCCAAACCTTGGTTAGGATATCTGCTGAAATCAAGATGTTCCTAAGTCTAGGAGGCCATCTCCAAATCCTGGGGAGGTCTGCTGCAAGTCTAGAAAGAAAGAAGGATTTAGGAAATGCTAATCAATCTGGGGAATACAAATCTGTTCTTACACTTTGAATAGTTTTTGTTGTAAAGTGAATGCTTCCATATTATCTTCAGGTTAAGACTGTAGAATGTTTAACTCCGATGAGATAAACTGAGGCTGCTTGGGACAGAATTTTTGGACCTGCCTGGAATTTGTGCAATCCAAAATGGAGACCATGAAGGCTCTCTGTGAACCGCAAGACTAGAAAGAATGACGCCCTTTCTCCTGCTTCCAGGAAGGGCCATATTTTTACACATAGTATTTTTGTTCTGACTATGACAAAAATACATACACATTTTGGAAAGTACAGAAAATAATAAAGAAAATGAAAATCATCTACAATTTTACTACCCAAAGATGATTACGATTGGCATTTGACATTTTCCCTGAGTGTATAAAAAAATGCGTTTTATCCTGCCTTTTAAAAAATGCATAGCATTATATCTGAAGAATTCTTTCATGTTGTTAAAGGCTCTTTGTAAACATCAGTTTCAATGAATGATACTATTTCAGAGATGGTTTTCCTGTTATTTGAGCTACCAGTTCCCTAATGTTAGGAATTTAGTTATTTCCAGTGTTTCACAGTGTAAATAATACTGAATTAAGTATTTATACACACATTTTTGTTACTTATTTATTTTTAAGGCAAGGTTTTGTTTTGTCACCCAGGCTGGAGTGCAGTGGTGCAATCACACCTCACTGTAGCCTTGAATTCCCGGCTCAAGCAATCCTCTCCCCTCAGCCTCCCTAGTAGCTGGGACTACAAACCTGCACCACCAAGCTTGGATAGCTTTTTATTTTTATTTTTAGTAAAGATGAGGTCTCACTATGTTGCCCAAGCTGGTATCAAACTCCTGATCTCAAGCTCCTCTCATCTTGGCCTCCCAACGTGCTGGGATTGGAGGTTTAAGCCACTGCAGCTGGCCCTGGCCTGTTAATGTTTATTGTTATTTTAGAATATATTCCTAGATGTATCAAATAAATATATATATGTGTGTGTATATATATCTATATATACATATATATGTATATGTGTATATATGTATATATATGTATATGTGTGTACATATATGCGTGTGTATATATCTATATATGTATATGTGTATATGTGTGTGTGTATATATATGTGTGTATATATATGTATATATGTGTGTGTGTATATATGCATATATATGTATATGTGTGTATATATGTGTGTGTGTGTGTGTGTATATCTATACACACACACACACACACATATATATATACACGCACATATATATGTATATATTAGTCTGTTTTCACACTGCTTATAAAAACATACCTGAGGCTGGGCATGGTGGCTCATGCCTGTAATCCCAGCACTTTGGGAGGCCGAAGTGGGTGGATCATGAGGTCAGGAGATCAAGACCATCCTGACCAACATGATGAAACCCTGTCTCTACTAAAAACACAAAAATAAAAAATTAGCTGTATGTGATGGCACGTGCCAGTAAGCCCAGCTACTTGGGAGGCTGAGGCAGGAGAATTGCTTGAACCAGGGAGTTGGAGGTTACAGCAAGCTGAGATTGTGCCACTGCACTCTAGCCCAGCAAAAAACCTAAAAAGCAAAAAAAAAAAAAAAAAAACCTGACGGGGCAATTTACAAAAGAAAGAGGTTTATTGGATTTACAGTTCTGCATGGCTGGGGAGGCCTCACAACCATGGCAGAAGGCAAGGAGGAGCAAGTCACATCTTACATGAATGGCAGCAGGCAAAGAGAGAGCTTGTGCAGAGAAATTCTCATTTTAAAAATCATCAGATCTCATGAGACATATTTACTATCAGGAGAACAATATGGGAAAGACCTGCCTCTGTGGTTCAGTCATATCCCACCAGGTCCCTTCTACAACACATGGGAATTATGGGAACTTCAAGATGAGATTTGGGTGGGGACACAGAGCCAAACCATATCATTCTGCCCCTAGCCTCTCCCAAATCTCATATTTTCACATTTCAAAACCAATCATGCCTTCCCAATAGTCCCCCAAAGTCTCAACTAATTTCAGCGTTAACTCAAAAGTCCACAGTCCAAAGTCTCATCTGAGACAAGGCAAGTCCCTTCTGCCTATAAGCCTGTCAAATCAAAACAAGTTAGTTACTTCCTGGATACAGTGGGGGTACAGGCATTGGGTAAATACAGCCATTTAAAATAGGAGGAATTGACAAAAACACAAAGGCTACATGCCCCATGGAATCCGAAATATAGCAGGGCAGTCAAATAAAGCTCCAAAAAGATCTCTTTTGACTCCATGTCTCACATCCAGGTCACACTGATATAAGAGGTGGTTTCCCATGGCCTTGGGCAGCTTCATCCCTGGGGATGGTGAAGTGAGTGCAGGAATCCTCTGCACGGGGACAGACACTGTGATGCCTTCCATGAGGTGAGCGGGGGCTGCAGTGTGGTCAGATGGAGAGGGAGCTCGAGACGCTGTCATGTCATGAGCAGGCTGAGGAGGCTGCAGGCCAATGGGCTGAGACAGCAGACTGCATCTGGTGGGTAACAGGATGGGCTGGTGGAGAAATCCATGAGGCTTGAAGGGCCTGCCATGGCTCTGGCTGCTTTGTGAGGAAAGTAGTCCCAATTGTTCCCCATCTCAATCGCAGGCAAGGTGGAGTTTGTTAGTGTCAGCATGTTAGCATGTTGGCAGAACCCAGCCCTGCTACCTGAGACCCAGATGGTTCCAGCAGGCATCACAATGTGGGTCAAGGCAATGGGCCAGGTGAGGGGGCGCTCAGGCTCCAAGGTGGCTTGGCAAGACTGCTGCTCAGAGGTGCCCCATGGTGACCAAAACAACCCAGCCAATCCCAGCCCTCTTTATGTGAAGGGCAGGCTGCGTAAGCTCCAGGACTGTCTGCAGTACCAGGGAAAGACATTCCTGGGTCTCTGTGAAGCCCACTCCATACACCAGTGGAGCAGACATTTTTGCGCCTACCTCCCATGGATGTATCCATTTCTTCTTTGCCAACACAACCCTGATTTAGTTCTGGTCTGTACCCTTTGTCCAAGAGCTAAATGCTTCAGGAACACTGGCTTTGAGGGTGGGGGGAGGGGTGGGTAAGTCCCAGTTGGTGTCCAAACTCATCAAAGAGCTCCGATACTGCCTGCCAGTGATTGCGTGAAGCATGGACATCTGGTATAATTCTGGCCAACAAGCCAGATGTGAGGGGAAGTTCTGGTGTGTAGGGGCGGGGAAGAGAGGGATCGGTGTTCTGAGAAAGGTTTCCTCACTCTCAATAAGAGACACAAAGAGGAAATGGCTCCTTTTTCTGAGTCTTGGCAATGGTGTGCCCAGATGTGACACCTGGAACGTTGGCAGCCACCTTGTGACTGAGAGAGCAGTGAGATGAGCAGAAGGAAATGATGGGAAGAACCATGGTCCTCTCCATGTCACTGAGTCACCCAAAAGAACAAGCTTGGAGCCTCCTGCCTTTGGACTTCTAGTCGTGTGTAAGCAGTTGATGTAGGCTTTTCTTGCTACTTGAGATCACGGAATCACTTGGTATGAGATCTGTGACCTGAGGGACTGCAGCCCATGAGCCATCCCAGTTCTCCCTCTGGGTCCTGTGAATTCATGCCTGAGATCTCTGGATTAGTTCCCTGTTAATTTGCCAACAATTTAGTGGTTTAAACCAACGCAAATTTATTCTTTTACCATTCTGGAGGTCAGAAGTTTAAAATCAAGGTGTTGGCAAGGCCACTTTCCTTCTGAAGTCTCCTGGAGAATCCTGTTTCTTGTCTTTTCCAGATTCTAGAGCCCCCCAGCTTTGCCCTCTTGTAAGGACATTGTGATTGCATTGGGCTCGCCTAGATCCTCTAGGATCATCTCCTTATCTTGAGATCTGTAACATAATCCCATCTGCAAAGCCCCTTCTACCATGTAATGCAGCATATTCACAGGTTCTAGTGACTAGGGCATGGACATCTGTGGGAGGGAATTATTCAGCCTAACAGCCTCCCTCATCCAAAGTGGTCCATGTGTCCCCCTCCAGGTTCCACGGAGGCTGGTGTTTCCTGTGGCTTCCTCTCTATGGCACCACTTGCATGGACCCCAGCCTCACAGTCCACCCGGTGCTTCCCACCAATCAACTCGGGCCTAGTGTCTACTCCTTGTGGGAGAGGAGAACCTGGGATTGAGGGCGGGGGGAGAGAGAGTGAGAGAGGGGGATTGTGGTTGCAGAATGAACTGTAGCTACTTCAAAGTGGAGAGAAATAATGGCCTTGTATTTTCTCAATAGCAGCAAAGCTGAAAAGGATGTTGTCAGAGGTCTACCAGATGGCTTCAATGAAGTTCGGGGTGTCCTTATGTACTCATTGCTTTGTGGACCCTCCTCAGCATCAGAGTCCCTGCATCAGATTCATTCCATCTGGGTGCCTTGACATCTATCAGGGCATATGAGCATCAGAGTTGGATAGGAAAACCAATAGGCCACTGACCTATTTCTTATCCATTCTGGACATTGGCTAGACTTGTGCCGGGGAGAATTCAGAGTTGCAGGGTCAGCTTTTGGGAGCTTTCCAGTCGTTTTTCTACTTTATATCACATGCTGGGCTTCAGGCTGGGCCAAAGAGGCCCATATGTGGATCCCGGGTGCATTTTGCACACCACATCCCAGACTGCATCTCTGCATGACCGTCTGCCTTCTGCCTTTGCATTGGTTGTAAAGTAGGGTCACCTTGACTGTAGAAGGAGGGGGTGGGGGCAGTCTCTAAAGCCCTGCAGCTCTCCAACAGTACAGCTGGCGGCCGGGACACTAAAGAGAAATGTTTGACATCAGAAACAATGAGGACAGAGCATTCTAGGGACTGTCATCACTCCCAACTCCAGAAAGGGATGTGGCAGGGAGTGGACTGAGTTGGCTTTGGGTGGCCACCTCCCACAGCCTGGCAAGGGATATGTTGTTCTGGCCTCTTAGGCATCAAAGGACCTCATGGTAACTCCAACTTGCTCCCACCCCACCACCCCTGCCATCTGTCCCCATGGGTGGGAAGATGTCCTAGCTTCGGAACAGACCAGGCTCACCAGGAGAAGTTAATTCATGATGCAAGAGATGATAAACAGCAACACAAATCTTGCTTGGAGAGTAAGCCACTTCTTAGAGAGCAGAGCTAAGACATCCTTTTGTTGTCTAGATTCTAGGGATGGTAGCTTCTCACCCTTCGCTTTGATGAGTCCTTTGAGAACTATAAACCTCCAAAGAATGCTTTGTTTAGTGGTGGAAAGAGGAAGAACTGAAAGGAGGAAATAGGGGCCTTTGTCCTCTAAAGAGTAAGCAACATGGATGATGACATCAACGGCCAATGTGGACGTGACACCAGCACTGGCACCAGCAGCCCTGAGTTGGCAGAATCTGGCTAAATGTAAATTCTTCTGCCACATTGGGAGTACCTCTTGCCCTCACTGGGCCTCACTCTCCCAGGGAGATTACATCTATGTCCTTACCCAAAGGAAGTTGTGGCACATCCATGGAATAAGGCTGGGGCTAGAAGGCTCCTTGGAAAGGATGGTGGATCTGAGAACCCGATGCTCACAGGAGAGGGTGAAGCACAGTCTCTTGCTATGTAGCCTTCGCTGTCTCTGACCTCGAAAGTCAGCATGAGTCTTCTCAGCAGACCACATGTGTAATTAGCATGAGAGCCTTCTGGAAAGGCACCAGGCTTCTCAGACACAGCCATACATGAATGAAAAGACCCACAATCTGGAGGCCCAGGGGACGGAGGAGGAGGCTGTTGGCGTTGGGTTTGGGTATTTGTCAGGGTCTTGGTTACAAATCCCTTCTGGGCTAGTCTGCTCAGTGGCTTTGGGTGTCTGTGCCAAGGTAGCAGGGGGGCCCACTGGGGAGTCCCCGGATCTGCAGGGTCTGATTCATCCTGTGTCAGTCCAGGGAGATGACAGATGGGTCTGATTTTTGGGCAAAGAATTACAAACCAGTGGTAATGAGAGACAAGCCTCTCCTAGATGCTTTGGGGATCTTCTCAGCATGTGCTCCTCCTACGTCTTTGTCTCCTTTCCCATACTCAGCAGCAAGGCAACCCACAGGCTCCAAGCAGTCCCTGGGGAAGGAGGCTGGTGGTGAGGAAGAGATGGTTTTCCATGGAGCTAGGATACAGTGGGGAGCAGCACGCACATCCATATGGGGATGCTGAGGTCACTATGGCTAGAAAGTTGGCCAACTTCTTATTATCTGAAAGGTATCAAGACTCAGAGTGTGACCACTCAAGGCCATTCTGCCCACACTGGCCATTGGCCAGGACCACTGCATACTTGACATAGCCAAGAGAAGCAGACTTTGGGGGTAAGATGGCGTAAAGGAATCCCCTCATTAGCCAAGAAAATGCAAGATCCTTTTATCAGTCAGGGTTTATAGCTGCAAGCAAAGGCAGCTGCCCCTGGCTGGTGAAGCAGAGACATTTTATTAACAAGACTGTGGGTGGCTCATAGTGTCCCTTGAGCCCTGGGGCACGTGGTTTGGAATTTGCACAACCAGGTAGAGCCCCCTAACTTCTGCCACTGAACCAGTCTGGGGAAGACATATTTGCTTTGCTTAAGGGCCCACTGCCAACACTCCAATCCTGGGTGCTGACTGGAGCCAGAGCCCCTGCCCCTAGAAAATGGATGTCCTGCCACCGTGATCATCGCTGCCTGTGGCCAGGACACATGCTGTGTAGGGAGACCTGCTGCTTCTTGTAAGGGACAGAGCCAGGCCACTTACCTTGCCTACCTGCCACAGGGGCTGGAGAAGCCAATGTTTGGCACTTTTGATTGTTATAGTAACAGGCCACATTGCAGGGGCACAAACATAGAAGGCAACACAGGTTTCTGGCGACCAAACAGATGACAGTGGTCCCCTACAAAGCATTAATTGATAGGAACTGACTACAGGGCATCTGACTCTGCTCCTTCTTGGAAATGGCCTTTTAATGCTAATGCACCAGACTCACCTCTGCTGAGGGTGGCAGGCACTTAAGCTCAGTCACCTGTTCCTGAATATTAGATGTTCTGTGTAAACACACCAACCAGTAAATAATTCCTGTTATTTTATTTTTTCAGCTTTATTGAAGTATAATTGTATAGATGATAGATTCAATATATACAATTGAATCTATACAATAAAATTCAAGGTGTACAATATAATGATTTGATGTACATATACATTGTGAAATGATGACCACAATCAAATTAGTTAACTCATTTATCACCTTAGTAATTGTGTGTGTGTGTGTGTGTTGAAAACATTTAAGGTCTATTTTCAGCAAATTTCAAGTAAAGAATTGCTGTACATTGGGATCTATTGTTCCTGTTAGTATAACTTCTCTGTTATTATACATGGAAAAAGTTATAAGGCACACATCCACCAATCAGCTTCCCAAATGTAATTAGATGTAGTGAAACATTTATATATGTAATAAACTATCACATTAGGATGTAAAATACTAAGCTGGGTGCAGTGGCTAATGCCTATAATTCCAGCACTTTGGGAGGTTGAGGCAGGCAGGCCACTTGAGGTCAGGAGTTTGGGATCAGCCTGGTTAATATGGTGAAACCCCATCACTATCAAAAATAGTAAAATTAGCCGGGTGTGGTGGTGTATGCCTATAATTCCAGTTACTTGGGAGGCTGAGGCAGGAGAATTGCTTGAACCCAGGAGACAGAGGTTGCAGTGAGCCAAGATTGAGCACTCCAACCTGGGTGATAGAGTGAGACTCTGTCTCAAAAAAAAAAGGGTTGTGAAATACTTAAAACATAGCTTAAAACACTGTGGTTGTTAATGGCTGCTCTGTATGAAGTGGCATTGTAATGCCTCTCAACACCAGCAGCTTGGAAAACCCTCATCCCCTTTGCTGATGTTCACCATGCTTTACACAACCTTCCGGGTGTGATTCTGGTGTTCTGTTAAGTGCAATTGCAATGTTTCTCAAGACTTTATAGACACATTGTTTTGTTTAAAATGTAGTGTTGTGTTTTAGGGATATAAATATACATTTGCCTTAGATAAATTCTGGCCAAAAAACATTTTTGAGAGAGATACCTATGTTTTTGAAGTTTGCATATTAAAAACCAAGCGGCATCCTACAATGGGGATATTAACCAGGAAGATGTTTTCTGGGGAAGGTCTTGATTTGAAGAATATCTCCTGAATGCCAAGGACTTTCCACATTTTAGCACTAATGCCCACATTAACCTTAACCCCATTTTACAGGGTGTGAGCATTGAAGGCAAACAAATGTGGGTGTGAAACCTAAAGCATCAGTGATTAGCTGTGTGCTGTGCTGGCCACTTTACCCTTCCCCATCTCAGGCTTCTCAGCTTTCGGACAGGGGTGATGACATTTTCATCAGAAGATTCTGGTGAGGGCTTTTTAACTTTTTTTTTTCAGGGCAGTTGTGTTGGTGGCACATTGGATATTTCTAACATGTACAAACTTATGTATTTTGATTTACTTTTATTTCTATGTATATATGCTTCTCTTAAAATGCCAAGAGCTTTCTCTTGCTATCATTGCTCCTTTTGAAACGATTCGATTTTCAAGTCTACTGTCGATTGTAATGTTAAAGATTGAGTCACTGACTGAAATTCAAGACTTAAGTCCGAAACAGTCAAATTGAACCCTCAAAAAAGAAAAAGAAAGAAAGAAAGAAAGAAAGAAAGAAAGAAAGAAAGAAAGAAAGAAAGAAAGAAAAAGACAGACTGCGTATCGGAAATCAATACTGTGGAAATGAACTATATTTGCCATTATGAATAATGCCCAATATAAGAATATGCTTCTGGAATTCAGGACTACTACCTTTAAGTACCAATGATACTTATTTTTCAAAAATGTATTTTTAAAAACTGAGTACAATTTTATTGAATCCTGATAGTCCCTGCCCCCACCCCATGAAGTCGGAACTATTATTCTTCTCATTTTGCATGCAGAGGAACTGAAACACACAGAGGGTAAGGAATTTGCTTGACATCACAATTAGTAAAAGTCAGAGCTAGGATTCAAATCAGTACTAAACCCATCGACTTGACCATCTTAGAGCTGCTTACTTTCAATACCTTCATAAAACTCACAAAAATATCCTTATTAATGTTTTGGCTTTATATTACACTGTACATTGACGTTTTTGAAAAATACAGATCCCTCTCATCAAAAAAAATTTTTAAATAGGACTTCCTCCTTTTGGTTTTGCCTGATGTTTTCACAAGATGAGGTTCAGGTTGCTTGTGCCCTGCTGGAATACGACTTGGTTAGGTGTGTCCTTCTCAGGGCATCACATCTGGAGGCACACAGCATCTGCCCATGCCTCCTTGGTGATGGTAATTTTGATCACCTTGTCAAGGTGCTGTTTGATTTCTCCCCTGTATAATCAAATCGTTATTCCCTCTCTCTTCCTTGTAAATAAAGTGTGGTCTGTGGGGAGACACTTTAAGACCAGGCAAATATCCTGTTCCTCATCAAAATTTACCTCTATATTTAGCATCTACTGATGATTTGTCCCTGACCCAATCTTTACTAAGATGGCTGGAACTTGGTGCTTTTCCAACTCCATCCGACACTCCCTCCACACTGACCTGTCAACCCTTGGTCTTGTGCTGGAAGAAAGACCCTCCTTCTCCTCACCCATCTACTTACTTGTCTGTTGATGATCAGTATGGACTCATGACTTTCTTCTTTTAATGGCTAGTAACTCCATACTGTACTACTTTAGGTGCTGAGATTGCATTTCTTTTGAGAGTCTTGCTCTGTAGCCAGGCTGGAGTGCAATGGTGCAATCTTGGCTCACTGCAACCAACCCCTCCCGGGTTCAAGCGATTCTCCTGCCTTGGCCTCCCAAGCAACTGGGATTACAGGCACATGCTGCCACGCCTGGCTAATTTTTTGTATTTTTAGTAGAGACAGCGTTTCACTGTGCTCCTCAGGCTGGTCTCAAACTCCTGAGCTCAGGCAATCCACTCGCCTCAGCATCTCAAAATGCTGGGATTATAGGCCTGAGCCACCATGCCCAACCAGGATTGCATTTTTGTCATCTTCTCTTAGCTGTCTCATGGACATTTCACACTTAACTTGTCCGAAGCAAAACTCTTGATTTCCCTCCCCAAACTAATCTCCCACCTGACCTTGGTCTTTCCCATCCTGGGAAGTCATTATCATCCACCCAGTGGCTCAAGCCAGAGATCTGGGTGTCATCCTTAGTCCTCCCTTTCCCTCAGGCCCTCACCTAATTTATGAGCAAGTTCTCTTCTGGAATTCAGTTTTGAAAAAAAAGAAAGAAAGAAAACATACATATACACACAAATCTCAATTAATGAGCTAAATGGACAGAGCTAAAGATTGAATTAGTGAGCTGGAGGAGTGGTTTTCAAATTTTATTGCATATTGGAATCACCTGGGGAGATGTTAAAGCTCCCAGTGTCTAGGTTGCATACTATATAAATTAATGAGACTTTCTGGGGGTGGGTCCAGACAACATCAACTTTTAAAGCTCTCTCAATTTTGATGAGCAAAAGAGGTTTCTTGGAAGGAGAGGCAAAAGGAAAAATAAAATAAAGTATATAGTTGAGGAATCTGTTTGACAGATTTAGGACTTTCTATACCCATAGGAAATCCCATGGGGGAGAAAGAAGAGGAGGAAATGAAGAAATGGCATATAATATTAATATATTCATGGATGTGAAGACTCAAGTAATTTATAACTTCAACAAAAGATATCCTTATACCAATAGAATTTTTTCATGCTATTTGTAAAACAGACCCTCGACTTTCTAAGGAAAAGAGAATGTGTAAGAACATTCGAAGTCAAAGGGAGGCTAGTTTCCAGTTCTCAGATGTCAGAATAGAGGTTCCGTTGAATCTTTCTTCTCAATGTGAGGCCCCAAACAACAAAGAGAATAAGAAACAGAAATGGAAACTCAATCTTTGATTAAACTAGGAAACATCTGAGGCCCAGCACCACATTTGAGGAAGGGCTGCCCAGAGAAGAAAAGGTCAACAATGTGGGGTGAGGATGCTGAACGTGCTGTGACTGCAGCAATCTGCTCCATTCAGCAGAGAGTGCTTCTGCAAAGTGAGAGGTTCACTGGGACCAAAACCAACAAAAACTTACCTGACACTAAGGTAGGAGGCAGGCGAACTCCGACCCAGATTGAAGACTGGACAAAGCTGGGAAGAGGTGCCAAAAGCATGGCTCTTTAAGACACGCCCACCAGCGCCGTGCCAGTTTACTATTGCCATGGCAACACCCAGAAGTTACCACCCCTTGCCACTGGCAGCACCTGGAATTTACCACCCATTTTCTAGCTAATTCTGAATAGCCTGCGCCTTAATTACCATATTATGAAAGTAGGTCTCATTGTTGCCCTGGCTGCTACTCTCAGCACACTGCCTCTTGGGTAGCCCTGCTCTGAAGGAGCAGTCACGGAACTGTAACCCTGTTTGCCTCAATAAAACTGCCCTCCACCACCAGCTAGCTCTTGAATTCCTCCCTGGGTGAAGCCAAGAACCTACCCTGCATCAAAACCATGAGAACAGAGTATCAGGACCAAGGGCAATAGCTTCCCTAGACCTGTTTTCTGCAGGAGAGGCTGTGCTGAAAGACAGAATCTTAGGTAAACCATCTTTGCAGGAGACATTCTGAGGGTGAGGCAGATGGAAGAGAGGGACTGAATTATCAGAACCTCTGTACTTGCCAACCTCTTTTGAGTGGGGAGAAAACACGTATTTTTTGTTTCTGTCCTCTCTACTCCTGGCCTCCCACCTTCCCACCATGCCTCCTCCACCCCGGCAAGACACCTGACCAAAGATGGTTTCACAGCAGAATTCTATCAAAACTTTTAAGGAAGATACATGCAACATCCCTAGAAAAGAAAACACATCTAATTCAACAAAACGCTGACACTGAAATATCATAAAAGGAGTAAAATAAAAAAGGTTGCAATTTTACTTGTTAATGTTGTGCAAAGTTTAAATTAAATTGTTAGCTAATGGAGTCCAACAGTATGTTGGAAAAATAAATCACTATGATCAGGAGGATGTTATGCCAACAATGGAAAGATATTTCAATATTAGAAAATGATGAGCATAGATATTCACATGAATACCTTCATCGTGGCTGATAAGGCATTTGGCAAAATTTAATATACATATTTGACCACAAGTGTTTTATAAACAGGAATAGGTAAATAATTTTGAAGAAATAAGTGGTAAATAAAACAAATATAGATATTTCAGAGTTGCCATTATGCTCAAAGTAGGAGAAAATGAGAACCATTCTAACAGAAATAGCAGGAGGAAGTTTCTATTGTTTGATGTTATTCTGGAAGTATCAAATCATACATGTAGACAAAAAAATAAATTGTAAAGAGAGAGAGACATTTATAATGATTATTAGGTTATTTTATATCTGAAAAACCCAAGAAAATAAGCTGAGGAGTAATTTCTTATAACAGGGGAAATTCATAAAGTTGATGAATACAAAATCAAGATGCAAAATAACTTGCTCTTCTACATACAAATAATAACCAGTTATAATGGAAGAAAGGAACCTGTTTATGACAACACAATGACAAAATACTCAAGTGACAAGACACACAAGATCTAAATGAAGAGGGCTTTAAAATGTTGTTGAAGAAACCAAAAAAAGGCTTGGAAAAGATGTAAATACATAATCTATTTCTGTCTAGGGATGACTAAATATCATAAAGATGGCAATTTTCCATAAGGGAGTCCATAAATTTAATACAATCCTAATAAAAAATACCAATAAGAAATGTTTGTGACTAAAAGTCTACAGAAAAGTAGACAGGCAAGCACAGCCAGGATTTTTCTGAAAAAGACAGAGACACCTGATGGGGCTGGGGAGCGCAGTGGGTACTCAGGAAATATCTCTACCAGAACTGAAACCCATCTTTAAAGTCACAGCAATTGAAGCAATATTGTACTGGGCATGAAGAAACCTACAAATCAATGGATCAGAATGGAGAGTCCAGAAACAGACACAAACACATATACAAATACATGATAAGATAGCATTGCATGTTCATGAAGGCAGGTAGGCTGTTAATGTTTATACTCTGGAGAGCCGGGAAAGTGCTACAGGCTGAATGTTTGTGTCTGCCCTTCCCAAATTCACATCTTGAAATCTTAACCCCCCAATGTAATGATATTAGAGGTGAGGTCCTTGGGAGGTGATTAGGTCATGAGGGCGGGGCCCTCACGAATGGAATTAATGTCCTTATAAGAAGAGACAGCAGAGAGCCTGCTTCCTTCCCCTCTCTCTGCTCTTTTCTCCTTGTGAGAATACATTGAGAAGATGGTAATCTGCCAGCCAGAATGAGGACCCTTTCCAGACACAGAATCTGCTGGTACCTTGGTCCTGAGCTTCCCGGACTCCAGCCCTGTGAGAAATACATGGTTATTGCTTAAGCTGCTCACTCTATGGTATTCTGTTACAGAAGCCCAAGCTGATCAAGACAGAAAACTGGTTCCCTGCTTCACTTCTCATATAAACAAATTGCAGTTAGATTCAAGATTTAACCTTATAAGATGAAATCAGGAAAGCATAAAATTTAAGACAGTTAAAAATAACTGTTACACAAAACTCAGAAGCCATAGAGAAGATTAATAAATTTAATAATACAAATAAAATAATTCTGCATAGCAATCAGACAAAAATATCACTATAAACAAAGTCAAAAGAGAAATGATGCTTTGATGGAGAAATGATGGGGAAAATATTTGCAACAGAAATTAAATTATTGAATATAACAATGTTATACTGTTATATTCAAGTCAAGCCAAAAATAAAAAGACCAACCCATCAAAGAAAAAGAACAAAGAACAAGAAAAGGAAGTATGAATGGTCCTTAAACATATGAGAAGATGCCTAACCCGCTCATAATAACATAAATGCAAACACAGACAATGAGATGCCATTTTTCATCTATCTGGTATCAAATCAAAAAGTTGGATAGCATGTTGTGTTTTCAGGGATGTGGGAAAGCATGCTTACATATCTAAGGTAAGAATATAAATTGGTGGAACCTCTACCATTGTTATCAGGATTAAAAACACACGTAAGTGCTCTTCAACTACAGTCACACGTCTGAGAAGTTATTAGACAGATATCTTCACATGTGTAGAAGGTATGTGCATGCATACTTCCCGAAACATTATTTTGAAAAGTAAAAATCTCAGAAACAAGCTTAGTGTCCACAGTGGGGGACTGGATAAATAAATTACACAGTTTTCATACAGTGGAATACAAGAATGAGGCAGCTTTATACATACTGATAGGAAGGATTTAAAAAATACACACAATAATTACATAACTGGATGCTGATATATGCCTAGGATATTCCCGGAAAAAAATGGAAGAGATTTTCTCTGGGGAGGAAAACTGGACTAGCTGGGGAACAGCAGTGAAAGAAAGAGGGAGATTTTATGCCATGCTTTGTGAGTTTGGTACTCTGGGCATATATTATCCATCTTTTAAAAAAGAAATAGCCAAAAGATTCATAAGAGGGGCTTTTTTTCTCAACCAAATAGGATATATTTTGAAGTTATAGAAATGGAAATTGTGACATTGCTATAGAATAGGTAAGTAGATCAGAGGGACAGAATAAACTCAAGAATTAGACTGTCTTTGTTTGTGCTGCTGTAACAAAATACCATAGCCTGGATGGCATATAAATAACAATTCAGAGGAACTGTTTATAAGGATTGCTTCTCACAGTTCTAGAGGCTGGGAACTCCAAGGTTGAGGCATCAGCAAGTTCAGGGCTGGCTGAGGACTTGCACTCTCTACTTCATAGACGATGCCTTCTCACTGTGTCCTCACATGGTGGAAAGGAAACTGGAGCACTCTGGAGCCCCTTTTATAAAGGCACTAATCCCATTCTTAAGGGCTCCACCCTCATGGCCTAGTTACCTCCCAAACACTGTACCTGCTAATACCATGACATTGGGGATTAGGTTTCAATGTATGAATTCTGGGGGACATACACATTCAGACCATGGAACAGACCAATATACACATGGGTGTTTGGTGTGTGACAAAATGGCACTCCAGTATGTGGGGATAGATGGATCAGTAAGCACAGTTGGGCTAACTGGTTATTCATAGAGAAGAAAAATGTATTGAATTTCCATCTTGCATTATTCATGAATGTACTTTCCCACTTGTTTAAAGGCTTAATGTCCAAAACAAAGCCACAAAATATTTTAAAGAAACATAGGCAAATATGTGGTTTTTGACTTTGGGGTAGAGAAGTCCTTAAAAGACACAAAAAGCCCTCCCTCCGCACCTCTCAAAAAGCTGGGTGAGGCGGCATCTGTAGCACGAGCTATTCAGAGGCTAAGGCAGGAGAATCTCCTGAACCCAGGAGTTTGTGTTCATCCTGGACAACATAGCAAGACCCCATTCCTAAAAAAGAAGAAGAAGGAAAAAAGGATGAAAGAAGGACAAAAACTCTTCAAATTAATATCTCTCTCTCTCTTTTTTTTTTTAGACAGAGTCTCATTCTGTTGCCAAGCTGGAGCACAGTGCCGCAATGTTTGCTCACAGCAACCTCCGACTCCCTGGTTCAAGCGATTTTCCTGCCTCAGCCTCCCGAGTAGCTGGGATTACAGGCACACACCACCATGCCTGGTTAATTTTTGTATTTTTAGTAGAGATGGGGTTTCACCACCTTGACCAGGATGGTCTGGAACTCCCGACCTCGTGATCCACCCCTCTCGGCCTCCCAAAGTGCTGGGATTACAGGTGTGATCCACTGCGCCGGCTATATCTCTCAAATGTGTGTGTGTGTGTGTGTGTGTGTGTGCGTGCGCGCGCACGCGCGCGCGCATGCACGCACACTATGCATTTATAGTCCAAACTCATAATAGTGTTTCACTTAGGTAAGGTTGCGTATGGATGGGGTGGGAATGGTGGCTTTAGCTTTACATGTAAAGGGCTTTAAAAATTATTATTTAAGGAATTTATTATTACTGTTAATTATTGTCATAATTTCAAACTAATTTCTAATTTTTTTTATAGAGATGGGGGTCTCACTGTGTGACCAACCTGGTTTTGAACTGTTCTCCTTAATTGATCCTCCCACTTCAGCCTCCCAAAGTGCTGGGATGACAGGCATGAGCCACCACCCTCAGTCTCTTACCCAAAAATAATGGAAAAAATACTCCCAAACTGAAGAAAGCCAATACATCTTTAGAATAAAAGAGTCTGTTGAGAGTTGAGCATGAACAATGAAAAAAAAGATGCAAACCCAAATATATCCTCTTACAATTTTATAATGACAATGATACGTAGAAAAATCTTAAAAGCTCTCAGAGAGCAGAGACTTTCAATTTATATGGCAAATGGTTTCTCCCAAAACAAACCATTTTCAGGAGCCTCTGGTCCTAGCATATTCCTCTTGCCCACCTACGTCTGTCTGGGTTCCATGGTAATAGAGGCCCTTCAGCTAATGTCCCACCCGCAGAAGGAATTGTTGAAGCCGCTGTTGAGAGGGAGGTCAGCTCTGGGTTTGAAACATGATAATTCTCCCCAGTGTGCTCTTTAGGAATCTTGTACTGAGGTTTCTGTGTATCCAGGAGCAGGTAAAATGAAACTCCTTTGAACAGAAGTGAGCTGTGCAGCCCATCGTGGGGACCCGAATCCTCACAATAGTGTTTCTTACTTCCCTACTCCTTGTAGACCAAAACACCTGATGATTTTGTAGGATTTTCCAAGATACTTTCTTTACCTACTCTCTCATCACTGCTGAGTGATTTTAAAATGTAAGATGCAATCAACCACCCAAAGAACGTACGAGCCTGTGGCACAGAGCTGGGTCCTTTGTCCTAAGGCTGCAATTTCAGGAATTTCTTAGATAATGCGTCTTTTATGTGTTGCGATGATGAAAGGCTCTAGTGGAACTCCTTGTTTACATAAAATGTGACATTTATAAGTTTCCAGGAAAAGGCCCTGCCTGGCTGGCAGAACAGAACCACCAGCAGAATCAGGCGAGGATGCTTCTGATGTGCACGTTATCCACACCCCATGGGACAGGGCCGTTTTGCCAATGGTTGGCGGAACACAGGAAAGGCATGTTCTGGAAGACCCTCTGATTTCAAACCCATGCAGAAACTCTCAGCCCTGCTCAGGCTGGATCCCGGGGTACTCTTGTTGCAGCTTCAGGAGGAGCCTCAATTTCCCTCAGAAAGGATGTCTAAATCCTCAGAATGCAGTGGCCCAGTGCTATACGCAACAACAAATGTCAAAGAGCAAACTGGAAAAAGACTTGTCATATAACTGATAGAGGATGAATATTATTCCTATATTTATTCTTCTGGCAACGGAGTGTGAGAGGGGCTCATCTCACTACACCCTCGTATCACTGGAACCATGAGAGATAAAAAATGACATCCCGCTTTTAAGTGGCATTGGTTGAGTGCCTGAGAAGAAAACATTTTCCTTATGATTGCTCCTTTTTGTTTTGTTTTGTTTCAGTCTGGCTACAAGGAAATGATTGTTCCTTTATGTCTCGTCTCTGAATTTTCTGTCCATGTCCTTTGTTGTACACCTATTGGGACATCAGTGGATTTGCTGTTGTTGGTCACCTGGCTTAAGTGCATTCAATACAAGTACACTTAACCTGTCATATATATGGGAAAAAAAAATTTCCTAACTTGCTTGAGTTAAAATTTGGTTGTTGCTGTATTTTGTCATGCAGAAACTCCAGTTCTTAAGTGATCATCAAACCTGTTGATATTTCCTTTTAAAGATATTTCCCCTCTTCCTTTTATAGGGCCATTCCAGAGGAAAGAGCTTCTTGCAGTAGATTCTTTCTGAAAATGACTGACTTCTCTGCAAGTCAGGCAACAATAATGATATCATTTCTAACAGTAAGTGTCAATGCACTTCAGCTGATTTGATGACACTTGTGGACAAGGACAGTGGCATACCAAGAGTAGGTGGTGGGAACAGCCTACCCTGCGCACAGGCAATAAAGGAGTGCCTTATGTGCAGCGTCGTTAAAAACTGTAATAAAACTGACTACACGGTGGCCAGCTTTTTATTATCACTATATGCTGGTTATTCTAAGTAATGTCCGTGATAAAGTACTTACTCCTTCCCCCAAACCATTTATTAGTCTAAGTCCTAAACAGTTGGTGCTATTAGTGTTGCCTTTTGGTGATGTATGTCCAAGCTTAAAGAGTGCACATTTTATTACTTATGTGTTAATAAACATTGCCTTCTACATGGAGGTTAATCTGGAACACCTCCAATTATGCAGGATATAAGCAGAGTCAGTTGCAGGCTGGTTTCAAGAGTCCATTTGCAAGGGTGACAATTCAGAATTGTTGGCGCTTGCTTCTGGGGCAGTCGGTTTCTCCTACTTCAGATCTACTCCATATTTCCGCACTGAACCAGGAGGGTGGAAGTGAATGAGGCTCGCCCATGAACTTGATTCAGTTCAGTTCTGCCTGTCTGGGTGTGAGCCAGTCTCTGAAGCTTTGGAGCTCGCTCTTTTGGAAGTGTTTCTTTGCGCATGGCCCCACTTAAAAGAATACAATTAGGGTAATGATTAACCCATGATTTTTTCATTTTTGTATTGTAATATTTATTTTGCTTTTACTAAAAAGTTTTTGCTGGCAAAATTATATATACAAAGTTCAATCCTGCCACTGTTTTCTCTGGCCATTAGTATTCCTTTCATTACATTATGACCAAAGATTATTTCATGTATGTGGGGATATTGAAGGTGATCTTCTTGAAACTAACACAACAGGTGTGCCACAGCAGGTGTGTTTCCCAGTCTTCACCACAGGGCTTTGTCACCACAAGGGGGAAGGGCAGGTGGCAGATACGGTTGTGAAGAAGGGATGGCCAGCAGGACTGGCTGGTTTCTTATCATTCAACTTCCATTCAACGCAGGTCAACTGTCCTGGGGTCGTCCTCAGCAATGCCTCCAGACCGTCTTGACAGTGCCCACCTGGCCTTGGGGGGCAATCCACTGAATACATAAGAGTGTCCTCTGCAAGCAGCTCTGCTGCCCCTCCTTGCAGAACGTGTTCTTTCCTGCTGCTGGTAGGCAGGGGTCTGCAGGCGAGATGCATCACTGTGGTCTCTCTCCATGGTGACCAGTGACTGGCTGGGAAGGGACTTCCTCCAGCTGCTCTTGACCCGGCCGAGGCAGGAGAGGCAGTGCACCTTGAGCGTCGTGGTGCTGGTGACTTGGCTAGTCTCTGAGTACTCGCTGGGGCCACAGGCAAAGAGAGAGCAACTGTCTTTTCCTGTCCCACAAAACTGCTGACATGGTTTTGACACTGTCTGGAGTCCTAACATGAAGCTCACTTGGCATAAGCAGCTCAAGTAGAAGAGCAAGTGGGAAGGAGGGCGTAAGGCCACGTGACTGTGTTTAGTGTTGGTTCAGTTCTCAGTTCTGCCAGTGATTTCAGGAGGCTCAGCCCAAGGTTGTTATCTCTGCCAGAGCTCCATGCCACCTGGAGGGGAGCCTCAGGAGCTGTCCAGTTCCAGAAAGAGACAGCTTTTTTTTTTTTTTTTTTGGAGCTGATCACAAAGATGCTTGGAGTCAAGAGGACGGATTTTGTTTTTTAGAGATGGGATCTTGCTATATTGCCCAGAGTGGAGTGGAGTGGTTATTCACAGGCACAAACATAATGTGCTGCAGCCTGGAACTCCTGGGCTCACACAAGCCTCCTGCCTTATCCTCCTGAGTGGCAGGGGTTCCAGGCACGCACCACTGCATGCAACTTCTTATGGCATTTTGACCTCTTAGAAAACCCTTTCTGGCTGGGGACACTGGCCCTCTGGAGCTAGCCAGTCATTAGAGACAGCAAGGGGGTGTGCCTTTGAAATGCAAACTACCCAACCCAGGGCATAGCATACCTCAGCCATCTGGCCTGCACACCCCAGAAGGCTATATTCAGCTGCCTAATCATCCCAGGGCCAGACGCTAGGCAGCTGGAGACCACCCTGACAGCCCAAAGCCCTTCAAAATTATCTACACTAGCCCATCTTAAGCTGCTCACCCTGCCCTGGCTTTCCCAAGGGGACTCCAACAAAGGCCATGGCCCAGACTCTCCCTGTGCCCTTGCCTTCTGCCTGCTGACCAACATGGATTCTTCCCCTGTGGCCCTGCTTGAAGCGTGGTGACCCTCCTCTGGAGACTGTGAATATAATGGACTTCATTCTCCTGTGTCTTCCTGTGTCTCCTCTTGTGGCCTTGCCTGACCTGACCATCGCCTAAAAGGACACAGAACGGGGAGGCTGAAAACATCTTCCCTGTTTGCCTCGGGCTCCTATCTGTTCCCCTTAGGTGTCCCTTTCTCTTTCTCCAGCCCCAGGTTGATGAGTGACCCATTCATGATTCATGTCATGTGCTGGGTAACTTGTTCCCACCCCATTCAGGGGAAGGTGATGGTGGTTACATCACCATAGTGGAGATGTGGCAGTAAACAGATTCTCTTATGAATCATTCTTGGCATAACTTTGATGTCACAAAATAAAAATGATGGTGATGGTGATAAAAGTCCCTTCTCCCACCAGAGGTGAGATATAAGAAGCAAAACTTGAGTGAGGATGGAAAAACCCATCCTGCCATGGTATAGTTTTTCTTAAGCAAAAGTCTGCTTAATGAAGACTCGTCTCTTGGCTCTTAACTTGGTCTCAGACTGCATGCATGCATGAGAGAGAGAGAGAGTGAGAGAGAGAGACACAGAGAGAGAACTAGACACATACACAACCCTGTCCACACAGATGGCCTCACCATTAGAGTCAGGCAATAGGACATTTGTGTGGGTCCTGTTTTTGAGAAAGCTGCTCTGTCTCTCGTCTGTGCCCCAAACCACAGGATAAGTTAACTGAAGGTGCATCTCATCTTCGCATGGAAGAAGGGGGCGGCCACACAAGCTGTGCGGACCAAGCAGTGCCTGGTGCTGCCCCCAGGTGAGTGGCAGGAGGGCTGGGGATTAGCGGCTGAAGCAGCAACCCCTGTGCTCCTCTTCTGGTCCCTTCACACTTCCATCTTTTTTCAGCTGTTGAACATGATTGGTGTGTTCAATCATGTTTTTTTGGTTGTGCCCCTGGATGGTTGGTTTTTTGAGATATGGGGTCAGCCTCTTAATCTCACTTGTCTAACAAGAAGATCCAAACAGCAGCTTTCTCCTTCTAGGTTCAAATGGGATGTCTGTTCAACACACACTCTGCACACTCTGCGCCTGTGACACGCAGTTGCCCTGTCACGTGAGGAGCTCTGGCCGGAATCACTGACGGCTTCCTCTGACCACACGCTCCCTGCCTGCCTCTGCCTGTGTTCGCTGCCTCTGTTCACCAGGCTCCACACTCCAGGCTGATGGCCTTGACTTCCCCTTTGGCTCCCCGCACCACTGAGTCAGTGGCAGCAAGTAGCTTAATCAACTTTATTGGTGGGGGACCCAGGGGAAGGCTGTTTAACTCCCGGTCCAAGCTCTTTCTTCCTCTCCTCCTAGGCCAAGGCCTGGGGCACTAGCTGGCCACACATGGGTGATGCGGCCTAAGTCACCTCTTGAAGCACTGAGTTGGACTTGTCCTTCCTGGCTACCTGAACTTTTAGGACTCTTCCCCAGCAGGATGGAGTTAGAGAGCCCAGCGTGACCAAGACAGCACTGGGAGGGCAGGAACCAGTCAGCAGTGTTTACCTCTCTCTATGGCCTGGCTTATACTCAGAGAGGACCAGCCTTTGACCCGGCAGAGCAGGCCAGGGCTCTGTGGACAGCCCCGATACTCCGAGAGGGGGGTTCAGTGTTAACATTTCCATCTTCTGTCCTAAGGAGATGCCTGCTGGGACATGGTCTCTGACATGAGTGTTTCCTTCCTCCTTCCGAGGAGGGGTTGGAGCTAAGCCTCAAAGCACAGTGGCTGACAACGTGGGAGAGGCTTGGATGTGTTGCTGGAGAGGAACATTCTTGCCACCCCCATCCCAAAGAGGCTGCAGGGATAGGCAGTCCAGCCCTCCTGGCCTCTTTTCGGGCTGGAGAGAGGTTTGATCTAAGGCACAGTTTTGGGAGGCAGATCAGCCTCCCTGCTCCAGTCTCCCCCTCCAAGAGGGGTGTTCAGCGCATTTCCTCCCCCAAACTCCCAAGGGCCTTAGAAAACCTAGGGCTGCCTCTGGGGGAGCAGGCTTTGGCATTCCTGGGGCTATCGCCTCAGCTCTGCCGCTTACCAACAGTGTGGCCGTGGCTGAGTTACTCAGCTCTTTCTAGAGTGGGGATGGAATGAGGCTTTTGCCCCAGCACTGGAAAGATCCAGTGAGTTTATATATGCCCAGCACATCACAAGGTCCGGGTAATTAGTGGTTAGTACTATTGTTGTGGCCACTCATCCGTCCCTCTTGTAATTGACAGTTTACTTTCTGTCTTCCCCAGAAGCTCCTCTCCCCATATCTGTGCCATCTGCGTCTCTGACCCCAGAGTCCAGCATCAATACATATTGCTGGATAGATGGTTGAATGAATGAATGGATGAATTATTGTTATGGAGATTAAATGAGATGTTGTGAAAGCTCCAGGAACAGAGTGACTCCTTATCTGGAGAAGAGAAGGGGACAGGCTGTGGGCAGCTTGCACTGGGGCAGGCCCAGGGATACACGTGAGGCCAGGGTTGCAGCATCGGAGCACAGGGGGAGAGGCCAGTGCTGCTGTGGTGAAGGTGTCCAGGTGCCTCCGGAGCCAGGTGGGTCACCTGTGCTGGTGGCTCTTTACTTCCGACTTCTGTGTGCACTCGCCTTCCAGCCCCTTGGCCTCCTTGGGGGAGCTGCCCTCCTGGACCTGAGCAGTGGATGACAGCCGCAGCCCATCCACAGGGAAAATGCTGTCAATTTCCCATCAGTATGAACTCTCACATTTACATTTTTGCCAAGCTGGAAATAACAATAACATAAACATGCCTCCGTGGCCCTGCCCCTCTATGAAGGGAGAGGAGAAAAAAGTGCAGCCCACTCCAGGAAACAAAGTTCCCTCTGTTAGCAGACACGGGCTTCTGTTTAAGTCCCCACGGCCCCCACGGCTACAGTGGAATGAGCTGGGCCCAGCCTGCTGGGTGTACCAGGCCATCTGGGCAGCCCCTCCTGAGGCCAGCCTTGTTTACCACCGTGGGAGAGGGGCCACTCCCAGACCAGCTGGGCACCAGCGAGGCATTGATTAGCCAGCCCTGTGAGAACCCAGGGCCCTGAATGCCTCTGCTGTGCCGAAGGGTCAATGCTGTCCAAACCCCTGCCCTGCACAGTGTGGTCAAGTGTACATCACATCCCCAAGCACAGTGTCCCCAGGGTCCCCATCCTTCACAACAGGCTTCCTTTCACTGCCTGCTTAGGAAGCAGAAAAAGTTAACATTTCCATCTTCTGTCCTAAGGAAATGCCTGCTGGGACTTGGTCTCTGACATGAGTGTTTTCTTCCTCCTTCTGGGGAGGGGTTGGAGCTAAGCCTCAAAGCAGGGTGGCTGACAACGTGGGAGAGGATTGAATGTGTTGCTGGAGAGGAACATTCTTGCCACCCCCACCCCAAAGAGGCTGCAGGGACAGGCAGTCCAGCCCTCCTGGCCTCTTTTCCGGCTGGAGAGAGGTTTGGTCTAAGGCACAGTTTTGAGAGGCAGATCAGCCTCCCTGCTCCAGCCTCCCCCTCCCATGGAGCTCTCTGCAGCCTCTTCTAAGGGGCTACAGACACTCCCAAATCCCTTGCTCTATTTCTTCACTGCCTGTTCTCAGCCCATTACCTCATGGGCCTACTCTCTGCTTTCTAAAGTGACAATTCATCTATAAGGAAGCCCTTGCACTGTAGCTGGGGGTTTGTGGTGCTGCACCCTCAGCAGGCACCATGGCCGCATGGCATTGGCCT
This sequence comes from Sapajus apella, assembly GCF_009761245.1. NCBI lineage: Eukaryota > Metazoa > Chordata > Mammalia > Primates > Cebidae > Sapajus > Sapajus apella. The sequence continues at coordinate 24,334,688 of NW_022436972.1, read as the reverse complement.
GAGACCTGAGCTCCCGGAGCCTCGGCCCTGAGGCCCATGGTGAGCATCTCCGTAGCTACTCAGCCAGCCTGCCTCGGCCTGTGATCATTAACCTGGGACCTTCCCCCAGCACCAGCATCTGAGAGCTCAAGGAAGACATCTGAACTTCCTGATAGCAGGACAGGGCCAAACCATTGCCTGAAATCATCAGCAAAAGTGAGGGGAATGCAGGACTGGTCACTCCAGAAACTTCTAAATTTTTAGCTAGATGTAAATCATCCCACAGATATTATAGCTTTGGCTGCAATGTGGACATTGTGAAGGGCGTTTTGCCTCTTTTAGGGGTGCAATGAAAAAGGCAAAAACAAAATGAGAAAAAAATCCAAAAAACGGATAAAAATCTTTGGTCAAGTCCTGTAAAACTGTGACCTGAAATCTCAGAGTCTATGGGAAACACATCACAGTAGGTCAACTTATTTCTGCCTTCAACCTTTTTTTTTTCGTGTAAAAAAAAAAAAAAATTTGGCCAGGTATGGTAGCTCACATCTGTAATCCCAGCACTTTGGGAGGCCAAGGCATGGGGATCACCTGAGGTCGGGAGTTCAAGACCAGCCTGACCAACATGTAGAAGCCCTGTCTCTACTAAAAATGCAAAAATAGCCAGCCGTGGTGGTGCATGCCTGTAATCCCAACTACTCGGGAGGCTGAGGCAGGACAATAGTTTGAACCCAGGAAGTGGAGGTTGCAGTGAGCCGAGAGCATACCATTGCATTCCGGCCTGGGCAACCAGAACAAAACTGTATCTCAAGAAAAAAAATTGAAAAACAAAAAAAGGTACATTAATATACCACAATTACTTGCTTAGTTTTTATTTTGTTGAGCTGCTTCTGGTTTAAGTATAACATACATATTTGAAATCTTAATAGTAATTGTGATTGCAAAACTGCTGGCAAGTTTTATGAAAACCCTTAAGACAGGTAAATGTGAGGCTCTTAAAGAGAAAATCCTCAGTCGCCCCTTATTTCTAATTTATCTAGCACAGTCAGTAAACATTTCTTTCAGAAAGGATTGAAGACAAATAGAAATACATGAAGATACAAATTAGTTCAATACTTACTCTTGTATAGATCAGCACTGTCAACCAAAGTGTAGCTTTGTTTTCCAGGGGACATTTGGCAATGTCTGCAGACATTTTTGATTGTCACAGCTTGGAGAAGAAAGGCGGCTGTTAGCACCCAAGGTTACCGGCTAGGGAGTCTACAATTCTCAGAATGGCCCCCCACAACAAAGAATTGTCTGGCTTGAAATTCCATAGCGTCAAGGTTAGAAGTGCTGGTATAGAAACAATGAGAGACACAAAATGGCGTAAAGGCGCAATTACTGTGTTTTAGGAATTTGCAAGCTAGCTCAATTTCAAAATGCTACGTAATAAAAACAGCCTTTAATTTCTCATATTTCTTTCCTGTGCTCTGGCCCCTGTTTCAGATTTATGGGAAGCCAGGAGTCCCGCCATGCTTCTGAGTGAGGCATTCTGGGTAGCACCGAGGCGCCAGTCGAGGGACACTGGTGTGGGTGCCACGGGCAGATGGCCCCTGCTGGGTTTGGCTGTTCACTGGAATCTGCACCATTCTTGGGGTGACAGTGAATGACTAAGCCATTTTTACCTTCAGGGGGTCTGCAGCTCTGAGGACTGCTCAGAGGGGAAGGCAGGCAGCTCTGGAGGGGAAGGCAGTGAGACCAGAGTCGGCACAGAGGCCTGCTGAGCTGCGTCCAAGGCCAGTCGGCTTTCGGAATCTCGTCCCGCGTGTCTGTTTGTGATTCTCTCACTCTCCTCTGGCTTCTGGCCCTACCATGTTCTATGGAGCATCCAAAACTGGGGAGCTGACACCTCAGGGCCCACCCTGTGCTCTCATTTCTGGCAAATTCCACAGTGGGCCTTACCTGGGAGGCATGTGGGGCAGGGCCCAGCCCATAGGCGATTCTCAGAGCTGTGGACGATGGTCCTGCGGTTGAAGAGGGGAGTCCTCGCTTCTAGAGCTCCACGTCTGAATTTTTACTAAGAAATGATGTGATAGCCGGGATTTGCCTCAGAGTAACCTGGAGCGCAGAGACAGAGGCTAGGTGACAGGAAACGAGAATGGCCATGAGCCCTGGGGATGGCCCATGGGGGTTTATTCTGCGTCTCTCTGTGCTTTCATATACGTCTGAAATTGTTCACAAAAATATCTGTAAACCATACTTGTCCCCCCAAGGCCAAGGCGTGGAGTGGGGGCCAAGGTGAGTGAAGGGGCCTCTGTTCTCTTTCTAAGAGAGTTACTTGGTTTGGAGTGAGCGTTTTTAATGTCTCCCCGTTGATCTGGAAGAGTGAGGCTCCTGTCAGGAGTGGGTGGGGAGTAGCAGCCCCAGTACCAGTGGCTGGGGGATGCTGGAGGCTGGAGGCTGGCTGGGTCTGCCAGGACGTGCTGGTGAGGATGTGGCTCAGGTCACCCCCTCAGAGCAGAGCTGCCCTGAAGCAGGAGGCCTTGCAGGGGTTTGAGGAGGTCGAGTGCGCATTCAAGAGGCTGCAAGGACCAAGCTGCCCTGATGCTGGGAGTGGCGTTGGGCTGAGAGCATGGGCACGAGCCAGGCCTGAAGGGCACTGAGCAGCCAGCACAGATGGTGCTTCTGAGGGGCTGACTCAGAGGCGGTCCCAGGAGAGGGAAGAGGATGAAGGCAAATCAGGAGGGCTTGTTTGTGTTTTAAGCCCGAGAGAAGGGCTCCTGGGATTTCACAATCTGAGGTCCATCTGATGCCTCCTGCGTCCTCTGCACGTGCACATTGTGTGGCACATAAAAGTCAGAGGTGACCTGAAGACACGTGCACTGCAGGGATGCTGTGGAGATGCCTTACAGGGACCCTGCTGCAGGGCACATCCGATTTCTGGGGCCTGGCTCTCAGATGAGGGCTGCAGAAAGTTACCTAAAGACAGCAATGGGGAGGTCTTCAGCGAGCCACTGCCTTGTAATAAACCACCCCGAACTTAACAGCTTGGAACAGCAAGTGTTTATAGCCTGCCATGGCTCCACAGGTTGACCAGGCTCAGCTGGGCAGTTTTTGTCTGGCCTCACTTGGGGTCTCTCGGGAGGTTGCAGGCAGAAGGTACCCAGGGCTGGAGTACCCTGGATGCTCTCTCAGAGGCCCAGAACAGCTGCCTTTCCACATCATCTCCAGGCCTTGGCTTTCTATGTGGCCTCTCTATGCGATGGCTCCATGCAGACTTTCTGGTGAAGGGAGCTGGGGGCTCCTCATGTGGAGGCTGAAGGCTCCTCAAAGTGCAGGAGCAGAAGCAATCTTAACATGTAGCCAGAAGCTGGCCCAGCGTCACTTCTTCCTCTCCTTTCTTTGGTTGAGCTGTTGTGGCCAGCTCAGGTCCAGGGGAGGGAAATAAATTCCTCCCCTTGATGAGAGAATGAAAGGTAATTGTGGCCACCACTAATCCATGACAGGGACCCAATCTGGAGTCTGCACAGAAGTGAGGGGACTGTGGCCATGTTAGGTGATGCCATCTTGTAGACCTGGGAGATGCCAGAACTGCCATCCCTGGCTCCCTCCCTGTGTCCTCGCTGACTTGGATAGGCAATGGGGCCATCGTAACATCTTCAGATGCCTCTTGTCCTCATGTCTTCAGCTATGAAGTGGCATCACAGTGATCTCTCTCTGGGGCCAGCCCTGGGTCCACCTGCCAGCTACGTCCCTCTGCACAGTTCTTAGAAGTCATTCATTCGCCTGACCAGACACTGAGGCCAGACCTGTCCCCACCCACCGAGGCACCTCCGTAAGGTCAGCTTTGGCCATGTGCTGGCCACCTCACTCACTTCCTTCTGGGCTCGCAGGAAGGAAGGAGGTCTTTCCAGAATACAAATGAAGGACCCCTCACGTCTGCACCTGCTCACATCCTCTAGCCCCTCCTTCCGACAAACCTGCGAGGAAACTGAAGTCCAGAAAGGTCACCACCTGCTCAAGGGCACACAGAGTCTTGATGGCATCAAGACTCAGGTCCAGGTCCTCCTATGGCAATGCGTGTCTTCCCTGCAGGCTTCCAGGGGCAGGCAGGTATGGGGTGGGTGCACAGGGAGCGCCATCATCCCCACACCCACACTCCTCAGGGATTCTCTTTCCTCAGTTACAAAGAGCCGTGGCTCTGCTAGTCAGGACAGATGTTAGCAATTTTCAAGGAGCAAATGTTTCTCATTTCGTCTTACCTTAATCAAGTTATTTGGGCTCTGTCCACAAAAGTGTCTGAGGAGCAGATGACTGAAGAGGGGTCACAGCCGCTGCTGGCTTGGAGGGGGCTCCTGTGCAATGAATGTCTGTCGGCTGGATGTGGCGTGGCTTGCTAATGGGCATGAATGTGGGGAGCAGGAGCTGCGTCTCAGCCTCCTGCACCTGGAATTGAAATTGGACCTGTCTGTGGGTCATTCTGCCCTGGGGGAACTGCCATTCTCTTACTCTCCTCTGGATCCTGGCCACCACCCCAGCCTGTCCCAGTGCCCATGGCTGAGAAAGGTACATGCAAGACATCGCTGGCTCAGCCCTCACTCTGTCACCTCTCTGCCACATTCCACACACCATGGGCTCTTTTGGGGGACTTTCTAGGCAGGACTTTGCCAAATTGCATGTAAAAATAATCTTTGAAATATGCTTCACCTTCAAAGCAGGGCTAGAGGTGGAGAGGCATAAGGCGAGACCAGGAGGACTCAGTGTTTTTTGGAGAGTCTGATTTGATTTCAGTGCCGAGTAGGAGGAGAGTGCCCTGCAGTCCCTGTCTGCTTCACTTTAATTTGTAAGTACAGGGGTGTTTCTTCCCCCAACAGCGCCTAGCCCCTTTCTAAGCACAGTTGGAATCAGCAAACATCAAGAAGCACTGCAGACACACTTGCTGATGGCAGTAATTGCCCTCAACCTTGGCCGAATACTAGGAAACTTTAAAAACCACAGATGTCTGGCTCCCACCCCTACATTCTGGCAATTGGCCTGGAATAGGACCCTGACAGAAACTCCCCTGTGATTCTACTATGCAGGCAAGTGAGGCCTCCTGCCCTGACGCCCACACCTCCATTCCTACCAGCCCTGCTGGATTGAGCCTGACTTTGCCTCAGCTTGGGTCTGCTCACGGGGATGTCCGGGCTGTTGCCTCATCACCATCATGACTGGGACAAGTTCTGCTGCTTCCCAGTACATTCAGGCAATAGGACCAGGGGAAAGAGGATCTCAGTTGGAGATGTCCAAGGTGCCTCGAATCAAAAGATAAAACTTGCGGATGTCTGGCTAGAGAAGACACCACAGAAGTCATGCTATGCCATAACTGGGAATGCATCTGTGAGGGAGGAGCATGACCTTCGAGGCAGAAGGTCAAGGTCAAGCCTCACCCTCTCTACTCCATCTGCTTGGCTTCCCCATCTCCATAAATGGCAGCTTCATACTTTCAGTATTGCAAGCCAATGGCCTTAGGGTCATCTTTGATTCCTCTTTCTCTCACATTTTACATCTAATCCATCAGCAAATCTTGTTGGCTCCACATTCCAAATATATCCAGACTCTGACAGCTGCTCACCATCTCTGCTAGCATCTTGTCAGGTCTGAATTACTGCAACCAACTCCTGACTGGTCCCTCTGAGTCCATCCCTGGCCCATGGCAGCCAGAGGGGTCCTTTCAAAATGCAATTCAGAGTATGTTGCCCTTCTTCTGGGAATCTTCATTGGATTCTAAACCTACATCAAGGGACATCCCAAGTTCTTACCGAACTCTCTAAGGCCGGCCAGATCTGGTGCCTGCTGTCTCCTGGGCTCATTGTCGGCTGCCCTCCTCCTCATTTATGCCAATCTGGCTACCGCAGCCTCCTCGCTGTTCTCTAGGATTCCCACGGTCCCACCGCAGGGACTTTGCACTTGCTGTTCCCTCTGAGTAGAATGCCCTTCTTGATATTTGCATAGCTCGCTACCTTCCTTCCTTCAGGTTTCTGTTCACTTATTATCAGAGAAGCCTCCCTGTGTATGTTACTTAAAAGTGACCCCTAACCAAATTCTAACCCTCTTCTTTTTTTAAAAAAAATTTTTTTGGAGACAGGATCTCACTCTGTTACAGCCCAGGCTGGAGTGCAGTAGCCTGATCACAGCTCACTGCAGCCTCGATCACCTGGGCTCAAGCAATCCTTCCACTTCAGCCTCCCAAGTAGCCAGGACTACAGGCATGCACCACCACATCCACCTAATTTTTGTATTTTTGTGTAGAGACGGGGTCTTACTGTCTTAACTGGGCTGGTTTCAATCGCTGAGTGATCCTCCCAACTCAGCCTCCCAAAGTGCTGTGATTATAGGTGTGAGCCACCGTGCCAGGCCCCCTCTTTCCTTTTCTTCTCAGAGTCTGTCATCACCCACATATTATACATCTACCTGTTTACTTGCAGGCTCTTGCCACTAGAATGTGTGTTCCCTAAGAGCAAGTTCACTGTGGTGCCTCCAGTGCCCAGGATGGTGTCTGAAACACAGCAAGTGCTCAGCGAGTATTTGCTGAATGGGTGAGTACATGTATGAAGAAAAGCAGTTGCAAAGAAGATTCTAGGGAGGGTCTTTTGGGAGGCCATGTGAACCAGGCCTTAAAGGACTGAGGATGAGCAGGTGGGGGTGGAGCGAGAGGGCTTTTCCAGCAAAGGGGATACCGGCTGTCAAGTTGGTCAGGAGCTCAGGCCAGCGGCGCGAGTGTGGGCACGAGTGGAGCACTGGGATGGAGGTGTGGGCGCCCAGCTCATGAACCCACCCTCAGTGCTGCTGAGGCTGAGCTGATGTGCTTGGGAGCCCTGTGCAGCCAGGAGAAGGCACTGCACGGGCGTCCAGGTTAACTGCATGACTCAGTTGCTCTCAGGTTGATAGCACAGACCACGAAGCCTCTGGGTTTAGTCTTCTCAGAACCACTCATGAAGGTCCTCCTAACCTGGACTGGCCTCAAGTGGAGCTGATGTGGTTTAAAGGGATGGGTTTTTTGCTTCCCCCAACCTGGCTGGGGCCTGAAATGGCTTTGGCTGCCTCCGGGCTTTGTGGACCTCACTTGGGCTTATGAGCATAACTGCACTCAGCCCCTCCATTATCTGTGATAACACATTAGTAATTATCACACCCCCACACTGAGGGGTGCACCATGGAAGACAGGAAGGGAGAGGTGGGTTCGGAGTCTGAGGAACTGACTATAGCCCAGGTTGGGGTCCAGCCGGGAGGGTGTTTGGGTATAAGCTTAGTCTTCCAAGGATTGCACTGCTGTGTGCTCATAAACACGGCCAGGCAGTCACCAAACACCCACCACCACTTCCTTCCTGTCTCTCTGGTGACAAGATGCCTGTGTACCTATTAGTGCCAGGTAGTGTCAGGTGCTTTACCACATGACCTGGTTAATAATCTCCAAAAAACTACCGAAAGAGAAGAAATTTGTTGTGCAGTTAGGGAAATGTGGGCATAGAAAACTTCCTTAAGCTGGGTGATGTTAGTGAAAATGGTGGAATAAGGATCTCCAAAGACTCTCTTCTCCATAAAAGCAACGTGAATCCTGGCAAAAAATGGCCAGAATTCAACTTTTCCGAAACTCTGGAAATTGAGCAAAGGCTTAGAGCAATCTGGGTAGCATTTACCTAAGAAAAATGGCTGAAACTCAGTAAGAACAGTAAGCACTGTGATGTTCTAACTTGCTCCATTAGAAATAATAAACAAGTTCAGTAAAGTTTCAGGGCACAAGATCAATACATAAAAGACAATTGCATTTTTGTACATGAGCAATGAATAATCTGAAAATGAAATTAAGAAAATAATTCCACATACAATAACATTAAAAAGAATAAAATACTTAGGAATAAATTTTAAAAAGAAATGTAAGTCTTATATGCTAAAAACTCCAAAACATTGGTGAAAGAAATTAAAGAAGAGCTAAATAAAGGGAGAGTTATCCTGTGTTCATGGATTGAGTTACTTAATATTGTTAGATGGCAAGACACCCCAAAGTGATCTACAGATCAATGCAATCTTTACCAAAATCCCAGCTGGCTTTTTTTGCAGAAAGGACAAACAGATCGTAAAGCTTATGTGGAAATGAAGGGACCCAGGACAGACAAAACAACCTTGAAAAAGAAGAACAAGGTTTGAGGGGTTACACTTTCCAATTTCAAAGCTTACTACAAAGCTGCAGTAACCAGGACTGTATGGTAGTAGCATAAGGATAGACACATGGATCACTGGAATAGAACTGAGAGTCCAGAAATAAACCCATACATGTATTCATGGGTCAATTACTTTTGGACAAGGATACTAAAACAATTCAGTTGGGAAATAATTATCTTTTCAGCAAGTGGTTCTGGAAGAACTGTATGTTCACATGTAAAAGAATAAAGTTGGACCCCTACTTCACACTATGAACTAAAATTAACTCAAAATGGATCAAAGGCCTAACTGGCTAAACTGTAAAATTCTTAAAAAAAAAAAACAAAAACCATACATATGAATCTTCATGACCTTGGATTAGGCAATGGTTTCTTACATATGACACCAAAAATGCAAGCAAACAAAACAAAAATAGATAAATTGGACTTCATCAAAATGTAAAACTTATACGCTTCAAAGGATACTATCAAGAAAGTGAAAAGACAATCCACAAAATGGGGGAAGTATTTGCAAATCATATATCTTATAATGGCCTAGTATTCAGAATACATAAAGGATTCTTACAACTGAACAATAAATAGACCAATAACCAACTAAAAATGGGCAAAGGATTTGAATAGACATTTCTCCAAAGAAGATATACAAATGACCAATAAACACATACAAAAGTGCCCAGTATTGGGCTGGGCATAGTGGCTTATGCCGGTAATCCCAACACTTTGCGAGGCTGAGGTGGGCAGATTGCTTGAGGCAAGAGTTTAAGTCCAGCCCAGGCAACATGGTGAAACCCCGTCTCTACAAAAAATACAGTAATTAGCTGGGTGTGGTGGCACACGCCTTAATCCCCGTTACTCGGGAGGATGAGGCAGAATTGCTTGAGCCTGGGACGGGGAGGTAGCGGTGAGCCGAGATAGCACCACTGCACTCCAGCCTAAGAGTCAGAGCAGGACTCCATATTAAAAAAAAAAAAGAAAGAAAAGGCTCAATATCATTAGTCATTAGGAAAATGCAAATTCAAATCACAAGATACTGCTTCCCATCCACTAGGACAGCGACGGTCAAAAAGACAGAGAATAAGTGTTGGCAAGGATATGGAGAAATTGGAACCCTCATATTGCTGGTGGGAAGATAAAATGGTATAGATGCTTTGGAAAACAATTAGACAGTTTATCAAAAAATTAAACATAGAGTTATCTTACGACCCAGCAATTCCACTCCTAAACACTCAAGAGAACTGAAAACATATATCTGCATTAAACCTTGAACACGAGTGTTGATAGCAGCATTATTCATATTTGCTGAAAGTCCCATCGGGTGATGAATGGATAAACAAAATGTGGTATATTCATATAATTGAATATTGTTTGGCTGTAAAAAATGAAATAGTGAGTCATGATATAACATGGATGAACCTTGAAAACATTATGGTAAGTGAAGGAAGCAAAAAAAATTCCCCCATTTTATGAATCCATTTGTGTGAAATGCCCAGAATAGGCAAACACATAGAGACAGAAAGCAGACACGTGGTTCCAGGAGACTGAGGAGGAGGAATGCAAAGTAACTATTAGCAAGTATGGGGTGTAGAATTAGGGGGTGCTGATGTTTGCATAACTTTGTGAATATATTCCAAAATACTGAATTGTATACTTCAAAAGGGCGAATTTTATGATGTGTATTTTTCAATACAAAATGTCAAAAAATATTTTCTTTTTTAGGACAGAAAACTAGTTAGTATGGGGTTATGATTTGAATCCAACACCCATGCACTTAGGGTCATCTGTGCCAAGACCTCTGGGCCTTGCTAGGCAGCATGTGGTCACTTGAAACTGTCTCAGGTACCCAGAGAAAAATGGTTTCTGTTGGCCGTCACTATGTCATCTGCGCACAGCTCCGTGGTTATCTGCTTGTCATCAGAGACTAATCTAGACACAAATTCATGTTCATGTCACACAGCCATCCTTGTCCATGCCACTACTAAGATTTTGTTACAGGGTCAAGCTTTTGTGTCTGATTTGCTCTTCCCTTGAGTTGGAATTGTTTCCAGGTGGTGCCTCATCTCTCATGTGGATGGATTAGGGGTGGCCTATGCCACCAGTCTAGCAGATATGGCAGAATTCCTGCTCAGCTAAAGCTGAGATGCCTCCTCTGCTGCCCTATGACCATGGGAACTAACATGAGCCCTAGAAATTTATTTTCCCTGAAGTATTTTAAATAGGATAGACTTTCTCATCTTCAACCTATCTACACACCCACCCTCCACCCACTCATTTATTTGTACATCCATCCATCCATCTGTCCATCTATCCGTCCATCCATCCATCCATCCGTCTGTCCATCTGTCCATTGTGCATTAATTCCATTTGACTAACCCATGTTGAGGGCTCTTTGCAAAGTGACTGGCTGAAGCAGTTTTGCCTGGGTTTGGGAACATGGGCCAAGTGATTTTCTCTAAAGTTGTCTAAGGATTTATTAATCTATGTGTCTTACTGGGTTGTGTGCAGGTAGGAATGTTTGGCAGCCATGATGATCTGCCAGAGAATCCCAGGCAGACTCACAAATGCTGAGACGGTTCTGATGCTCCCTGATTTCCCTTTTTTCTTGTTTTTGTTTAGGCCATAGAACAAGCCATTTTCAACAAAAGGACTTGCAAATTTCTGCCTTATGGCTTCTTCTGCACAGGACAGACCTTTCATCACCAACCCAACTTGTAATCTTGGGTAAAGAAGGTTCTCAGCTCATTTTCAAGAAGATAAAAAAATGCAAGGAAAACAAAAGAGCCACATCATGAAGTCGCTCCACATAATGAGACCTGCTCTGTTGAGCTGTCATTACCCTGGGCTCCAGGCAGGCCTGGGCTGTCTGGCCAGCCTGGCCAGGCTCCCATCTTAGCCCTGGTCCGTCAAGGTTGGGGTCAGCAGCTAGCTGGGCCACCATGGTGGCTGTTAAGAAGACTGCTTTTCAGGGCTGGGCCTTGCCTATAGCTGCTTGGTTGGATGGTGGCAACTGAGAAGAAGACTCCTTTGAGGACTGCCAGCTCAGCTACCCTTGGGACATTCCAAATCCAGGCTTTTGCTTGAACTGCTTTTACCCTCCCTTTCTCTTGGGGCTCCTTGACTCCTCTTGGCTCATATGGGTCTTGCCTGCTTATCAGAGCCAGAGCTCGTTCTGCCTCCCAGGCCCATGGTGCCTCCCCATCCCTTTGTTCAGCAAAAATTTATTAACCACTCTTCCAGGGCCAGGCCAAAGACAAACAAGACTTCATCCCTGCTCTTGTTCCTCCCACAACAGGGAAGGCAGATATGAAAAATTGACAGGACAGTGTGCTGAGCACTGAGAACCATTCTTACTGTCCTAGAACCACAGAAGCTGGTGTCAAATGCTGTTGAGTTATTTCTCCGCACTCCTGTGGTGATGCATCCTGTCTTCCCAGCTGATTGAAAGCACCTACAGGAAAGGGTCTTAAATTCCTTCTCTCAATTTCTGAGTGCCTTTCATGGTGGTGACCCAATAAATTGGTCCTTGAATTAAAGAGCTGTTCAGCAGCGAGGAACTGTTTTCTCCAATTCTTTTTTTTTTTTTTTTTGAGACAGTGTCTCGCTCTGACACTGGGCTGGAGTGCAGTGGTGTAATTGGAGTCACTGCAATCTCCTCCTCCCGGTTCAAGTGATTCTTCTGCCTCAGCCTCTCGAGTGGCTGGGACTATAAGCACACACCACCATGCCTGGCTAATTTTTGTATTTTTTAGTAGAGATGGGTTTCACCATGTCGGTCAGGATGGTCTTGATCTCTTGACCTCGTGATCCACCCGCCTTGGCCTCCCAAAGTGCTTGGATTACAGGCATGAGCCACCGTGCCTGGCCTCCAATCCAAATTTTACTTGGATTTCTTGGTCTTTGTTTTAATCTGCGACCATTAGGTTATGAGAAAAACAACAAACCAAACCTCCTGGATTAGTTAGACTGTTGTGCAAACTGGTAAGGATCTCTGCTACACACCGTCACCCGGGATCTTAGTCAGCTTGGCCTGCTATAACAAATTACCATGGGTGACTAAGTGGATTAAACCACGAACATTTACTTCTCACAGTTCTGGATGCTGGGGTGTCTCCATATCAAGGGGCCAGCAGGTCCGGCGTCTGGTAGGAGCTGGCTTCCTGGTTTACAGACAGCCATCTTCCCATTATATTTTCACATAGTGGAGAGCACGATGGAGCTCTTGTCTCTTCTTATAAATGCACCAATCCTGTTAATGAGGGCTTCACCTCATGAGTTAATCACCTACCAAAGTCCCCACCTCCTAATACCATCACAGCAGGGTTTAGGATTTAACGCAGGAATTTTCAGGGGAACATAAATATTTGGTCCATAACACCCAGGAACCCAGGCTCATGAAGCTCTGCTATCTTAGAGCTAAAACCCATGGTTTTCTCAGTCACCCCAATTCTGTGAAAGAGAGTTGGAGGGTTGCCTACTGACTCCTACAGGCTTTAGCCTACTATTGACACATCACTTCTGCTCACAGCCCAGTGGCCAGAACCAGTTGCACGGTCCTGACCTAATTGCAAGGGCCAGAGAAACGTGAGATGTTTGAGCACTAAACGGCTCTGCCATAGCTCCCAAGTTGGCTTACGCAGAAAGAGGGTGCTGGGAGGACACCAAGGCATCTTATGGGCCTCCATCTAGGAAGGGGGTTCCTCTGAGCCCCCAAAGGAACCACAACAAGTTAGGACCCACGGCCATGTTCTTAGAGTTCCAAGGTGCCGTATTTGTTTCTCTCTCCTTCAGCCAGCAAGTTGACTTTTTCTTTATTCTTTTTGGGTGGACTGGGTTTCTTTGCTTTTCAAATAAAATGGGAATAAGAACAGTCCCTGTCTGAAGGAGTTGTGAGGATATAATGAGTTTATCCATGTAAAGTGTTTAGGAAGTGCCTGGTGCATGGGAAGTGCTAGATAAGAGTTAGCTATTGCTATTACTTTATGTAATGATAATAGTAATATTTTTAATTATTCTCCCTGCATATGCCATAACATGACCCCCAGTCTTAGCCTCTAAGACTCCCCTCCAGAAAGAACTGACTCAAAAGAGCAGTTCTTTTGGGAGCTATCTGAGTGCCTAGCTGAGTCAGGGTTCTCCCTGGGTTTGGGGAGAGGGAACAGGCCAGGAAAACATCCCAGATGGGCTCTATTATAGTCTTTAAGGCAGTTCCAGTGCTAACAGGCTTCTCAAGAGAAACTCATTGCAGAGCAAACTACTCGGAGCCACTCCTAAGAAAGGCCATTTCACCTCATCCAGACAGGCCATGGCAGAGCCTGAGAAACACGGTTTTCACCAGGAAACAAATTCATGATCACAACCATGTGTGCAAATCACGCGGCATGCATGGGCTGTGCATGGTCCTGGCAGAAAGAGTCCCAGGAGAGGAGTGACCTCCATGATCTGCTCCTGCACCCCCACTGCTCTGCCTGGGGCTTTTCTTTCATTTGGTTCCGACTTCATTCATCCAAAGAGGCTGCTCTGGGCTCTGCATCTGCTCTGAGGTGTTTGACCTGGATGACTTGGTTTCTAAACAAAACTGGTCAAAGAGACCCTCACCTCTTAGGGGCCCACCTCCCTCTGAGGGCTTAAAACCAAATGCCCCTGCTTTTGGGGCAGTGAGAACTGAACATGCCACTCACAAAGAACCTCCTTCATCCTCTCCAGAGGAGAAGCAGAAACAGGAAGTGCCTGGTGCAGAGCCAGGATTCCTCCGTCGTGGATGTGAAATGTTCAGGATGCCCCAAGGCCGCCATGGTCTGGGAGTTTTGTGTGTAGAATGCTCAGCTTGTCATCTGCTGCCTGACAGGAGGACAAGTGAGGCTTACAGAAAGATGCTCCTTCAGACAGAGCAGCAGTACAAGCTCCCTGAATCAAGATGAGTGGGACGCCATCCCAATAAACTTTTCAGATAAATCAAGATCCCAAATGAAAACCCCAAGTCAAACTCCAAATGCCTCTTGAACTGGATAGCACTTCTGGTTTATGAGGAACTTTCATTATTTTATTTCAAACCTCACATGAACACCAAGAGATGGGATTATTATCCTCATCTTAGAGGTGAGGCAACTGATGCTCAGAGATACCAGAAAACCTGCCCCAAGTCATGGGCTCACAGGGCAGGCAGGCCCAGGATTCTGCACTGAACTTGCCGTCTCTGAAGCCTGCACCAAGTAGACTTGAGTTTGGGTTTCTCAGGTGTTCAAGGCCTGGCAGGATGGAATTGACTACGCAAACTAGGGTGTGTCTTCTTATCTCAAACGTCAACTTCTCTCTTCCTTCTGTGCTCATCTTTTGGTTTGTCTGACATATAGAATATTTCCACGGTGCCAGCCATGTGGCCTTTATTTACAGAAGACCCAGGTGGGACAGTCTAGTTGAATGATGTCCAAATGACAGGACAAATTAGATTGTCAAGGAGAAGGGCTGAAGTTGTTTTAAGGGGGAAATTGTGTTGTGAATCTTTCTTTATGCACTTTGTGGGTAGGAGTAATGAAGTGGGGCGGAGTAATTTGTCAAGCAAGGAAAAGAAAACACAAAACTGGTTCTCCTTAGAAGAGGGAAAAAGAGAAACATCTTTTTTTTTTTTGAGACTGGGTCTCATTCTGTCACCCAGGCTGGAGTGCAGTGGTGTGATCATGGCTCACTGCAGCCTTGACCTCCCAGGCTCGTGATCTTCCCGCCTCGCCTCCCAAGGAGCTGGGACCACAGTCAAATGCCAGCATGCCCAGCTAATTTTTAAACATTTTTTGTAGAGATGGGCTCTCCCAGCATCGCTCAGGCTGGCCTTGAACTCCTGGGCTCAAGTGGACCTCATACCTCGGCCTCCCAAATTGTTGGGATTACAGGCGTGAGCCACTGTACCCAAGGAGAACTATCTTAAAGAAAAAAAGGAGCTGTTTTTATTTTTTGTTTTTAGAAGTCCACATTCATTTTTTCAGAGCCACTTGATCCTTTTAGTGCTAAGGAAATAATACTCAAAAGTTTTTAAGGACTGTTATACAACGGCTTCTTCCTAAAGGCTGAATCACAGACACTTCAGAAAACTTCTTAGTAGGGGAGGCTCCACTGAAATGTACTCAATACTTGTACTTGACAGGAGGGATATATTTCGATTTTGAGTTTAGCAGGCTCACATTGATCTCATTTCAGTCCTTACCTGGCTGGAGCTCAGGAAATCCAACGCTCTTTTCACAACTTCCTCATGTCTTGGGCCAAACAGTGGGGCATGACCCAGGCCCTGTTTCTGCAAGGAAAGAGAAGAGGCTCCCAAGAAGTGTAAATTGTCTTCCTAAAGATCCACAGTATAGGACAAGAGTTCTCTTGGTAAATCGAATTAGAAATCAAAAAAAAAAATCTGATTTTGTCCAACTTCAAAGGCCTTTCATCACAGCTAGGAACTTACCTCCCTAACATGCATGCTGCTCCTGCCTCCATAACCCAGAGGTCAGAAAGGCAGAGCACTTCCCTAAGATAGAGGCCAAAATAGAAATGGAAAACTGGATGTCTCTGAACAAATACGTCTAAGGAGAACGAAGCCACTGCCATCCAACCCCAGCACAGCCTTCAGCGAGTGCTCTTGGGAGGCCTAAGAGCAGAATATATGCCCAAGGCAAGAATGTCACCCCAAGGTGCCCG
Source organism: Sapajus apella (assembly GCF_009761245.1). Classification (NCBI taxonomy): domain Eukaryota; kingdom Metazoa; phylum Chordata; class Mammalia; order Primates; family Cebidae; genus Sapajus; species Sapajus apella. The sequence continues at coordinate 24,318,858 of NW_022436972.1, read as the reverse complement.
GGTCTCCTGCCCTCACATTGTATCCCAGGCCCCAGTCCTCTGCTTGGGCGATTCTCCAAGCTGCAAATGCCCCCAGCCAATTCTACTTCCTCAACCCATCACAGGCTCTCTGTTTAAGGACCTTCCTACCAGTAGAGGTTAAGAGGAAAGCATAGGAATGAAAGAATTCAGACCAATAGGTGGGTGATGGTAGACTCTCAGGGCTACTTGTAGCTGAAAAGAGAAGCCCCTTTTTCAGGCAAACACCACAGTGCAGATAGACTTCAAATGCTGAGGGGCAAGGTGCCAGGCCAGCTGTGTGGAGCTGCATTCCAGCCAAGTGATTGAATACCTGCTTTCATGCGGTTTTGTGGAGCTGCCGCAGTCTTCCCCCTCTGCAGAGTATACCCGTTTCTTCCGGTCGCCACGAAAGGTCATGCAAAAAGAGATTCTTCAGTTCTGGCACTACATATTTAATATCAATTCTTTGTACTTGAGCCTGCAATGTATGGACATGCATATTCTATCAGCCTTGAAAATAGCTTCTTAAGCACTGGAGCCCTGAAGGAAACTTTTCAGTTAAAGATCCTCTCTTCGCCAACTGCCAAATAAACAATTTTATTATTCAACCCATGGATCCATGAACTAAACCCTGGCCTTCCCGAGTAGCCCCTGTCATCTGCTTTTTTATTTTTTGTGCATGACACCCTGGATCTGCGCATCCGCTTGCTGCAGGAGCCCTTGGATTCCCCAACAGCCTCGGGCTCTGTAGGAGCCACCCCTAGGAGGCAAGGGCAAGGCCAAGTCAATCAGGCTGCTTCCCCAGCTTTACAATTTGATATTTGTTGGGCCTGCAAGTGTTCCTTTCTAGGCCATTTTCAGGTCTGAATTGCATATGGGCCATAAAATCTTTTGTAAAAGGAAATGGATCAACCAGCTTTGTTGAGACTCATTCTGTTTCTGGAGTCTTGATGATGAAAGACTTAATTAGTGCTGGAATAAAGAAATGGTCAGTCTCATTAAGTTAACAGCAGTATTTATTAATACAAACATATTGCACTTGAAAAATCCAACTTTAATATCCTGTCTGAGTAAATACACTTATTTTTCTTCAAGCTTCCATCAGTAAGCCTTCATGTATGGCCATGATGTCGTGAGATCAATTATACAAAGTACTCTTGACAGGCTCATTATTTTCTTGCCATATTCTGGCCTGCATAAGGAGCAAACTTGCTTTAGGATGTTCAGAGAGACATTGTTCTCTTCCATTTCCAGGCCAAACCCCAGCTACCATGACTTAATGCTTCAGAGCTACATTTCATACAAATACATTCTTGTATTCTGAAACTCCTCTGTGGTCACACCCACCATCTTTGGAGTCTGAATTTATTCACACACTCTGTTCCTTCACAGAAGGAGCTAGCAACTCCAAAGCACTTCCACTGAAGCCTTTGAGGGAAGACTTCAAGTCTCTGGCACCTGCGGAAGAAGGGAATCTTGAGAAGTAGCTGACACTCCTTAGAGTTTACATGTCTCCTTAGTAAGATTTCTTACAGCAGAACATGACGTTCTTCCCACCCTCAGGATCCAAACCACTTTACAAGAGAGTTATACTTTGCTCTGAGTGGCCAAATATCACAAGCACCACTTGCTTTTAAAATTATGTAGCCCTGGCATTCCAAAGCCAATGTGCACCACCATACAAGAACAGATGTGGTCTCTGAAGGCACAGGCCCCAGGCAGTGCTTAGGTCCCAAAAAAGAGTTGTCAAGTCATTCTCAACTTGAGATGTTTGCTTGGCAAGCATTTTTTTCCCCTCTGGAGGAAATTTTGTTTACAGGATTTAACAAGTAAACACACACACACACACACACACACACACACACACACACACTCTCATTGTTCAGCTGCAGAACAAAGGCCAGCTGTCGGCACATAGTAGTTTTCCAATTCCTGATCCTTTCTGATTTCTCACTGTGCCCATCAGCAGACATGTAATTCTATCTTAAGGTAGCAAGGTGCAAAGCATGATACTATAGGCAGAAATCTTGTAAATAACTATCAAACAGAAGGAATCTGTTCAGCCGACAAGGGAAAGCCTCCTTTGTTCAATTTTGATGACATTTATATAACTTTTAGTATGCATTTTCAGTCAGTAACATTATTTTGTTAAGGCAGTTGATATAGGTGCCAAAATCCTTTGCATACTGGGAGAGAGCTTACCTTTTGTGTGTGGGTTTTGGAGACAAAAGTTGCACTGAAGTGTGTGGCTCTTGTAAACTATACAAGGGACCAAGTCAATTCCGTTTGAGATAATGGAGCAGTGGATTTTCATGTCCAACCCCTTTAATTCATAGGTTTAATTCAATTGAGACCCAGAAGTGATTAGCCCAAGTTTACACAGGTACTTAATAGCTGAGCAGGGTTTAGAACTTCCTTTCCACAGACAAATTTTACCTAGAGTTTGCAATTATTTCCCATGATAAGCTGGAAAATTGGAATTCCTTTCCATTACCTGTAGTACTTTTGCCATAGCAAGTCTTAGAACAAAAGAAAAGGCAATAGGTTTTTATGGCTGGGTGCAGGGGCTCACACTTGTAATCCCAGCACTTTGGGAGCCCAGGGTGGGAGGATTGCTTGAGGCCAGGAGTTTGAGACCAGCCTCGGCAACACGGTGAAACCCCATCCCTACAAAAAAAAACCAAAAAACAAAAAACAAAAATTAGCTGGGCATGGTGGCACGCACCTGTAGTTCCAGCTACTCAGGTTAAGGCAGGAAGATCTCTTGCGCCCAGGAGGTTGAGGCTGCAGTGAGCTATGATCATGCCACTGCATTCCAGCCTGAGTGACAGAACAAGGCCCTATCTCAAAAACAACAAAAAAAGGAAAAAGAACCTTATGATATAGTCCTGACCAGAAATTGGACTTAAGTATTTTAAAAGCCATATATATTATGGGTTGAAAAAAATTATTAAAGTGGACATTTTCTTTTTTAAATAATATTAAAAAGCTATGTACAATGTATTAAATATAAGTCAACATTTGATTATTCCTAAGATGAAATTCCAGAAACAAGTTGTCCAGGCAGAAAAGGCGGGCTTAGAATTTGTGGAATATCTCTCATAATTGTGATCACTGGAAACAAATAGAAATGTAACAAATAAGCCACTATTCCTGTTGTTTCCCTTGTCTGTTTCTCCCAGCTTTATTCACTTAGAAATTTAATTTTGCCTGGTCTGACAGGCCCAGGAAGGAGCCAGGTGGAGGGAGGGTGGAAGCCTCTGGGGTTTGCCTTTAAGGAACAATGACAATGCTGTCTACTGAAAACCACTTCCAAACGGCTTTCAAAGCCCAAGAGTTTGTTTAGAGAAAGTCTTGCCGGCATTGATGGATTTCTCCTCCTCTGTCAGTTCACAGGAAAGAGTGTAGTATAAAGAATTAAGTGATTCATTCCAAACATCTGATGGGTTCCCTTCAAGTACTCCCCCTCTGATCCACTTCTTATGGTTGTGTTGAGCCTCCCCATCTGTGATGAGGTCATTTTGTCGGGCACACAAAGGATTCTAGGGGGAATATGCATCATATACCGCAGCTATTCACAGCATTCATTCCTCCTGGCTGCTCACGGTAACAATGAACCTTCTCAGCATTACATGTGCTTACTGAGGAGACAGGGGTTAGAGCCTTTCAGTGGAACCCCCTGAGGCACACAATGCATTTATTATAATGTCCTGGCCCTAAGAAGGGCCTGGGAACAGCTTGGAGTGGTCTATAATTAAGTACATTTAATAATAAATGCACACACTTCTTAGGTATTGCAAGATGTGAAAATAAGCTCTTATCTTCTCAATCTCAATTTCCCTTCCTCATCATCTTTCCCCTTCACAAATCAGAAAAGTCAGGATTTCTGTGCTTTTTAAAAAATAACAATTGCAGAGGAGGTCTGGCTGGTAGAGAAGGGTAAATTAAATTACTTGAGAACATTCTTTCCATGTCAAAAAAATGGCTTCTGCTTCCTCAGGTAGTTACGCATGGGGAGGATTTGTTAAAGACTGGCTGTGCCTTTAATCTCCCTTGGATTCCACTTCCAAAGGCTTTCAGGGGCAGTGACCCGCTAGCTAAGGGGCATCCCTTGGGGTTAAGCTGCCGCTTGGAAGGGCACTTCCTCAGATCGCTGCCATGCCTAGCAGGGAAGGAGCAGTTAGAAGTGTTCCCCCGACAGTGTCCCATGTCTTTGGTCCCCACACCTCTGAGTGCTCGAATATGGGCAGACAGACTTTCTGAGTAAAGGGAGAGGAAGAGAGCTCTGTGAATGTGGACAGGGAGAAGTTGCACTGGAGGAGAAGAGAAAAAGGCAGCAGGAGTGTGACATGTACATTTGTGAGACACAGCAAGAGGCGTGGGACTGTGAGGGACACACAGGCATTAAGAGGCCAGGAGGCTGGAGGCCCAGCTTTGACCTTGCCTGGCTGTGAGTGTGGCCAATTTTCTTGAAGTTCTATATGCCTCAGTTTCTTTACTTGTGAAATGAGGATGTTAATGGTACCATGAATACTTAGTAAAAGGTCTAGTAACAGGAATCTGAACAGGGAAAGTGACTTAAGTTCTCTGAGCCTCACTTTCTTTATCTGGAAAATAAGGTTGAAAATACCCCTGTTACATGCATACTTGTGAGGATGAATGAAACAACGTATGAAATCCCTTAGCATATTCCTGGTACATAGTAAATAATCAGTAAGTGCTAGCTGCTGTTGTGGTGACTGCAATTACATTTTAAAAGACACATATTGGATTGAAATTGTTTGCATCATTGGATTGTTCAATACATGGAGCAGGCATCCATGCAAGAAAGTCATGCAAACTCACTAGCTAGTAACACACTGGAAATCAAATTGCTTTTATTTATTTGATAGTTAAAGATAGGGAGAGGAGGTGATGGAACAAATGGGTATTAGCTTTTCTTCTCTCCTATAATTAAAATGAAATTATGAACCTGTATAATTTCAATATATATAGATGAATAGGATAATATTAGTAATAAGACTATTATTAATAGTCTAACTTAAGACCAGTTTTTTCTACTCATTGGTGCCCTAACGTTTCTTACTTTGCTATCAATGATGAAGAGGAGTTTTTAAGTTATATGGTTAAACATATAACGACTTCTGCTGAAGCATTTGATTTTAAACAAAGTGATATTGAGCCTACTGATTAAATAAAGGTTGGTCTAAGAGTGTGTGGGAATAAGGTACATTTTGAAAGAAAAAAAAAGAGGTTTTTAAAAAAAGTTGTTTTCTTTCTTTTTGTTTGTTTGTTATAGCTAAAGAAATCTCCAATCACCATTCACTTCAAATATACCACCTTGATTTTACTTTTTTTACTTTGCTTTAGGTAATTTTTATATGAATATTCTCAATAAATAATTTTCTTATAAGCATTTATTATTTTGAGCATTACAGTTTGGGCCCCAAAATGGAGTACTGTGAATTTTTGAGAGAAGAACAAGAAGAAACAGGAAGCCTAATGCAGGACATCTTTCTCCTCCCACTCTAGCAGCAAGGAGAAGAGGACATTTGCACTTTATTGTTTCAGAGGCTTTTAAAAGTTACATGGAAAGGCAAGCACTCCAAGGATCTTCTGATTGCTTCCGGCTTTGGCCAGGAAAATGAAGTTATTGAGAACAGCCAACCTTTCATAAAATACTGCTATTGGATGGACTTTTTGGTGGGTTAAATATTATAAAATCATTGTATTCTGGTCAATACAGAGCAGGGAGAAAAAAATAATTATTGGATAGGAGCATTTTGGTGAGTTTTGCACAGACTTGGCATCTTACGTCAGAATGTGATATCAAAGGCTCAATTTGATGGGGTTGCTTTTCTTATCTTAGGTGACCAGATGATGTGTTAAGGCAAAAGCAAAGTATTTTTTCCTCCTTAGGTTTTTGGAAACAGACCAAACACATAGTTCTCAAGACCACCTTCCTTTAACCCCAACCTTTGATAAAGTGCAGGTCAACTCGCTTCACCTAATGACTTCTAAATTCATTAATGGAGTATCTTTCCATGTTCAAGGTTTCTTCTGGCTGCTTTTCTGAATTCTCATATCTGAGCAAGTGTAGGAAGTCCCAGGAATGCCAGAATCATCCAGTCATTGCATGGGTTCACTTCATCCATATCTTCTTTTTTTCAGAACACTCTTTATTCTTGTCTTATTTCAAATCCTGGTGTCATCAGGGTGATGAAGGGCACTTCTTAGACACTCGATAACATGGTGGAGGTAAAGATCTGTTGTAAAATCTGAGGAATGTCCTTGGTATCCATGGCAACAAAAGACCGACCAGCTGGTAAAGTTCTCTGAAGCCTGCCAGGATGGAAACGGAAAGGAAGTTACCATTGTAAATGGGGCTCCCCTTCCTCCTCCTGCCCTGGCAAAACACAGGCTCCTAATCGTTTCTTAGGAAAGGAAGTTTTTACTTTCTAATATCTTGCTCTCTTCCTACCATTGAATTTGCTGTCGTCATTAAGCAGTGAAAGGCTTGGAAGAGTAACAAGGAAAGCACAGCAAAAGCAGTGAACTGAAAGAAAGGTCTTTTCAGTGAGACAGTCAGTGAATTTGAAAGGAAAAATTTTCTTCCTTTCATTTCTGCCATTTCTTGATATTTCATATTCCCTTAGTAGAACAGAGCCCTAGGGATTCATCTGGGATCAGCTCACCTCCTGGGTCTAGCAAATATGTTGACCTCACACTGTATTTCTAAGTACTTTACCTTCCTTAGAAAACAGGCCTCCAAAAAAATTGCCCAGCCAAACCCTGAGTGGTTCTTTCTCCCTTTCTTTGCCTCTCTCTCTTTTTTTTGGTCTACATCACACAATATGAAGTGCGATCTGGATTATCCAATTGCTACTTCAATGACACTGAGGTTATACAGGCTTATGAAATTTTTTCCAACTCATTTTTAAGTGAATTTTTAAAAACTTATAACAGGTTTTGATTTGAATTATCCTTAAAAATAACATGTCATTGAAGTTATAATTTTTTGAATACTAATTTACCAGTTGGAACAAAAGGCCATTTTGAAGGCAATAAAACTGCAAGACACAGTTCTCTTCAAAAGAACGCCTCCTTTCACCATGCCAGTGAAGTCTGGCTTTGGAATGACATTTAATAAAATTCAATCATCCTGTGTAGTATCGTATATTTGGCATGCTTGGTAAGCCAGCTAATTCTGCAACATATCTGTTGCCAGTGGATGTTGGACCATTTCCCTAGGAAACCACAAGGGTATTATTGTGCTTTCTTAAGTATTCAAACAGGATCTGTTCACTAGAAAGACAAAATAGTCATTTCATCTCAACCAGTATTTGTGGAGCTTGTTGTCTGCCTAATACTGGGCTGATGCTGAGGAAAATCTGGGTGGAAAAGGCATAGTTTGTGTTTGAGGATATGGAGGTTCTCAAAGATGCAAAGCACTAACTCATAAAAACTAAGAAGAATGCAAAGTCATGGCATAAAATGACTGTTCTTAACCTTACTCTGCAGCCTTGAAGCAAGACAAAGGGAACAGAGAGAAAAGTGCTAGCATTCTGGATACGAAAACATTTCCAATCTATATAGGACTCTACACCACAGAGCAAGACAGGTAAAAAGGGTGGAATAACAAAAAGGTAGGCCCTTTGTGCTTTAGGCAGGGATTTTTTTTTTTTTTCAAAGATTTACTTTCACTGGTGCTTTGTGCTTCTTACAGGTATTTTAAACACAGAAAAACCATGAACTCTTTCTGTTTGTAATTCAAAAAGATACATGTTAGTGTGTTCAAGTTATGAAAGTGTTTCCAGATCTCTCCTTTCAGATCATACCCACTGGTATTTATTGTCTGATAAAAAGATTTTCTATTGAATATTCAGTATATTCAGTATAGTATCTAACTATATATATATTATCTTATGTTGTTGCCAAGTGTTTCACCTGCCTTGTCTCTCCACCAGTAAGAATACACGTGAGTGTGTCTATTTATATATATATATATAGGCATACATATAAGGTAGGAGATGTCTCTATGGGAATATAATACATATATGTGTGTATATATATGTCTACATAGGTATAGACATTCATACACACAAACACACACATCTCCTATGCTAGGAAAATAGTAGAGGTTCACTATTTTTAATATGATTTGAACACAAAATGATTAGTCCGAGCTTAGGGCCTTGTGCCAAATGTGTAAATACTACCCAATTTATTACTGGCAAATCAATTTGTTAATTATTTATTATTGGCTTAAATATGAACTAAAAATAATTAATTTAAAATTATTATTGTTCATCTGAACAAAAGCTAGAACCTAACTAGATAGCTCAATAGATTATAGTCCTTGAGGGTAGCAACTCTCGTTTCTGTTTGTCCTCCGTCTCCCTCACTGTTCCTCACTCAGCACCTCATGGTACTTTGCCTATAAAATAAGCATGTGTTAGTTACTCAGTATCTCTGTACCTGTCCTTTTCTGTATACTCAGATGACACTTACCTGGTTGCTTGATCACCTAAAGATCCAATAAAAATGGCAAAAGCATTTACTTGAGGGTCTCTTGTGAGGATTTGAGCAAACTTAGCAGGATGTATTCCATATCGTGACAGATTTGCGTCACTCAAGACTATGACAAAGTACTCATCAGCCTCTTCTTTGACAATTTCCTTGATAGCATGTTCTGTCCCTTCTAATGTGTGGTCCCCACTCATGCAGAACTGAGAGTGGGCATGCATTGTCTGGAGGCAAGAGAAGTCACACAAAAGCCATGGATGAGAAACTTCTTTTTTAACAAATATGATTATTTTCCTATTGACCATGAGAATGCATACATACCAATTATTACCCATGAGTAGTAAGTTCTAAGTTAGTTCTATTTAATTTGCATGTTTGAGTGAAAACAGTATACAGTGATATTTGTATCTGGCATCGAATTTCATTAGACATAGAAATCATTCCAAAATTATCACAGTAGGTACTTGGTTTTAAAATGCAAGCTTCCACTTCAAGTGAGAAAATATAAGAAAATATAAAACTTGGTATCACATTGGAGGATGAAGATGACAAAGGAGGAAAAAAAGGAATGGGTTGAGTTTCCAATAAACAAAGTTATAATACTAAAACATTGTATTCACGTCAACAGCAATGGAGGAAATTTACTTAAAATCGTGATGGATAGGTTTCTATTGGAGACTTATGTTTGTGAAATCAAATTCTACATAAAATTGAGGACAGAGAGTACTCTAAAAGCGGTCATTCTGCTCAACAATGACATGACTCTGTACCTAGAAAACCCTAAAATCTGATCAATGAATTCAGTAAAGTCTCAGGTTACAAAATCAATATACACAAATCAGTAGCACTGCTATATGCCAACAATGACCAAGCTGAGAATCAAGCCAATAACTAAATCTCTTTTACAATAGCTGCACACACACAAAACCCTAGGAACATGCTTAACTAAGGAGGTGAAAGAACTCTACAAGGAAAACTACAAAACACTGATGAAAGAAATTATAGATGACACAAACAAATGAAAACATCCCATGCTCCTAGATGAGGAGAATCAATATCTACAGGTTCAATGTAATTCCCTTCAAAATACCATCATTATTTTTGAGAAAACAATCCTAAAATTCATGTGGAACCAAAAAAGATCCCAGATAGCCACAGAAATACTAAGCAAAAGGAACAAATCTGGAGTCATCACATTACCGGACTTTAAATTATACTAAGGCTATAGTTACCAAAACAGCATGGTACTGGCATAAAAATGGGCATGTAGCCCAATGAAACAGAATAGAGAACCCAGAAATAAAGTCAAATACTTACAGCCAATTGATCTTTGACAAAGCATACAAAAACATAAATTGAGGAAAGGACACCCTATTCAATAAATGTTGTTGGGAAAGCTGGCAAGCCACATGTAGAAGAATGAAACTGGATCTTCACCTCTCATCTTATACAAAATCAACTCAAGATGAATCAAACACTTAAATCTAAGACCTGAAACCATAAAAATTTTAGAAGATAACATTGGGAAAACTCTTCTGGACATTGGCTTAGGCAAACAATTCATGACTAAGATCCCAAAAGCAAATGCAACAAAAACAAAAATTAATAAATGATATCTAATTAAACTAAAAAGCTTCTACACAGCAAAATAAATAATCATCAGAGTAAACAGACAACCCACAGAGTGGGAGAAAATCTTCACCAACTATGCATCTGACAAAAGACTAGTATCCAGAATCTAGAAGGAACTCAAACTAATCAGCAAGAAAAAAAACAAATAATCCCAACAGAAAGTCAGCAAAGGATATGAATAGATATTTCTCAAAAGAATATATGCAAACAGCCAACAAACATGTAAAAATGTTCAATATCACCAATCATCAGGGAAACGCAAATTAAAACCATAATGAGACACCACCTTACTCCTGCAAGAATGGCCAAAAAGGCAAAAAATTGATAGATGCTGGTGTGTATGTGGTGAAAAGAGAACAGTTACACTGCTGGTAGGAATGTAATCTAGTACAACCACTACAGAAAACAGTGTGGAGAGTCCTTAAAGAACAAAAGTAGTTCTAACATTCGATCCAGCAATCCTACTACTGGATATCTACCCAAAGGAAAAGAAGTCATTAATATTAACATGAAAAAGACACATGCACACACATGTTTATAGCAGCACAGATAGCAATTGCAAAGATATGGAACTAACCTAAGTGATCGTCAACCTATAAGTGATAAAGAAAAAGTGATATATATACACCATGGAAAACTATTCAATCATAAAACTGAATAAAATAATGGCATTTGCAGCAACTCAGGTGGAGCTGGAGGTCATTATTCTAAGTGATGTAACTCAGGAATGGAAAACCAAATACTGTTTGTTCTAACTTATAAGTGGGAGCTAAGCTATGAGGATAAAAAACAAACAGTGATATAATGAACTTTTGGGACCAAGGTGGGGGAGGTTCTCAGGGGGATGAGGGATAAAAGACTACATATTGGGTGCAGTATATACTGCTCAGGTGACGGGTATACTGTCTCAAATTTCACAACTAAAGAATTCATAACCTAAAATCACCTGTACCCACAAAACTACTGAAATAAAAAACAAATTTTAAAATGGGTCTTTCTTTTCCTTCTACTGCACATGTAGGGGCTGAAAAGAACCGTATAGGACATATAAGGGGGCCCAGGATGTAGAATCTCAATCTAATAGCAAGTGCTCTAAAAATATGTAGGGAACGAATTTTAAATTCTGTATGGTGGAGAAAATGATTTTAGGTGTGATGGGTGTTTTTTCAGTTCAATGACTGAATGTTTATGAAACAGTCTTTTTCTTTCCTGTATATCTACTATTTCTTCAGTGAATCTTTTTAGTCTTTACCTAATCTGATAGAAGTTTTCATAATACAGAGGTAATAAAATGTATTTACCTTCAGAATTTCTAATCTTTGCTTATTGTCCTTAGGGATTTTGTTAGTTGGAACCAGGCCAATGTTGTAGCCATCTCCAGAGTGTCCAACGATGTCATACTACATGCAAGAGAACCAGAAAGTTACAAACTTTTCTCTATGAAAGAAGAGTCATTAGATCTTTAATGTTCAACTCTTAGGACTGTTATTGTCCAAAGTTGCTCAACATATGGCCATAAAGAAATGCAGTAAGATGAATGTGTGATTAATTCCCTAATCTCATTACGTACATGAGAAACTCCTGTTTATCGAGAAAGGCTAGAGCTAGGAGTCAAGTGCAACCCTTCTACAGAATCTGAAGAAAAAGTCTGGGGTCTGAGGTAAACTATAATTGGGGTGAGGTGGTTCCCTCCAACTTTGAGTTGCATATACCATGTGCAAAATACTGCTCTACGTGTTGTAGAGCGATGCAGTTATTTCTTTTCATGACTGTTCCTTTTAAAATGGTGACTTCTCTGAAGGTGAGGCCACAGCTTATTTCTCTTTGAATTGCTAGAATCTAAGAGAGTGCCCAGCACATGTAAGAGTCTGCAATCAAGTTGGAGCCATAAGAAGCTTTCCCTTTGCATTTGGGCTACGTTCTTCTACAAATAAGCTGTTTGAAGCTGGAATGCAATTTTTCCCCCTCAGCAATCATGGGATAAATGGTGGTTAGCCCATGCTAGCTGACAAAAAACTTTCCATAACATAATTGAAAGTACTGTGTTTTAAATGGAAAGAAACAGAAAAAAATTTGGCTGAAATTGTTATTATGCACAAATAGGAAGTCAGAAAAGGGGTTCCTGGGGAAGACGAGTCCCATTATAGACATGCTGAACTTGTGTCCTGGGAGAGAGATGAGGCTGGGGGTGAAGACCTAGCAGTTCTCCCCAGGAGGGAATAAATGGAGGCCCATATATGATGTCTAAATATGTAAAAGCTACACATCAGGCTACCAACTGTTAAATAAAATATGTCCTCCTACTTTGATAAAATGTACGTTATAATAACCTGGAAAGCCAGGGCCAAATTTCAAATACTTGGGTTCCTGGAAGTTCTGTGCTAGAACATGACCACATGGGTAGTACTGGCCCCTGGCCCATAGCCCATGCCCTTCTCTTCTCATAGCTGGCTCTGTCCCACCACATGAGGTACCTCAAATGCAGGTGTGTGGTCACACAGTGTTCATATCCACACTCCATCACTCCACCATAACCAAGTAACCCCTTGCCCACCTCTCAGACCTTGGGGTGCCCACACCACTGGCCAGTCTGTCCTAGGAAAGAAGCCCACGCAGGACCTGGAAGCAGGCTTGGGGTCATTTGATGAGGGCAGTTCGGGGTCCCAGGTACCAGGAACATGATCTAGAAACAGGCTTTAAAGGCCCTTTAGCCTTATAGACACCTCACCTCATGGGAAGGCATGGTCAGAGGAGGGCCAGAGTGGGACCACGGGAGGGGATGGGAGGGTGGGAGATTATTCTGTGCCTTGTTCAAATGTAAAAGAAGAGTGAAGGAAATTTATCAATGCATTGAACAGGTTGACAATAAATGCTTTCTAACGATATAATACATTCCATATAAGAAAAAAAATTATCCTTAGTATACTTTGCTATTAATAGACTGAAAAGGTACCAAATAAAAACTGAAACCTAAAAGCAGTGAGAATTGCTCAGGGTAGGAAATTTCTGGTTTCAGTATATGCCTGACTAAGGGTTCAGTGGTAGGATTGGCACAGATGTGGAGAGAGCTTGCCTAATCCTTCCATGGAAGCATACTTCAGGGAGCCCTGACTGATTTGACAATGGTCATGGCAGGAACTGTTTGTAGCCAAGAGAGGAAAGTTCTCCTGAGAAGGTGCCAGGCAGGTTGCTTTCATTATGGACTGGTGAAGTAATCTGTTAAACAGGATCTTACACATGAAGTAATAAGATCAGTTCCCTGACATAGAGTTAGGTTTCTCATATTGGGCTGAGGTAAGAGGGCTATGAATGTGTTTGATTTTTCCCCCCTCTTTTAACTGATGGCTAGAGTTCTTTCTAATTAGGTGACAGTGAATGAGACTATAGAAATCTTTGATCATACGGTCTGTCATAGATTCAATGTAACTGGTCAAATAGCAGTCAACAAATACAGTTTTTAGCTGGTCTTTATGAAAACAAGATACTGGCTGATTAAAACCTTCAAAAATATTTTAGCAACCATCCATCACCTGATTGAGTGATTGATATATGGCCAGGAGAAAAAAGTATACTATACTTTTCTATGCAAATGAGACAAAGAAAGGTGGATTGCATAATTCATTTTCTTCCTTCTTCCCTTTCTTTCTTCTTTTTTTCCCTTCCCTTTTCTTTCTCATCTCTTCTTTATTTGTGGTAAGGAAAGTACTATTTGCAGAAAGACCAGCCTTTGTCTGTGCCTCATGAGTACTGCAAAGGCTTGAGAAGACACCTAAGCAACAGGATGGGGCTTATAAAATAGTTTGCAGGACCTGGTTTCTCATCTTCCAGATGCTCTTGAGGATTATTCTGTGCCCAAAGTCAATGAAATGCTTGGGAGGAATCTAAAGTACATCCAAATGTGGACCATTCCCTCGTGTTATTACAGATTATATTAAGCTTCCATTACCAGCAATACTTCTCCACTAAAATTATCTAGTATTTGCTATCCAAGGATTCCAACAGGTTTTACAAACAGTAATTGGCTAATCCTCAAAATTGTTTGGGTTAATGGAAAAGATGCATACTCTCATTCATCTCCATTCCCTAACTCCTAAATCTGCTATTCACCTGATCTGGTTTCTGTGATGATCATTGTGAAATCCAACTTGACAGGGCTTTGAGCATGCTTCCATGGAAGAACGACAGGAATCAATAAACAAGTTCTCCACTGTCATTACCAATGACATTTAGATCAGAACTTTTTCTGAGTAGCTCAAAATTGTTATGATCACAATTTCTCCACTTTTCAGAGCATCCCTGAAAACCCTGTGCAGTCTCACGTTTAGCATTTAACATAAATATTAAACCACAGTAATAAAGAAAAGCCTCAACTGCAGAGGACCAATTTAAATACTTTTTTGCTCTAGAAATCTGTTTAAATGCTCTTTGGGAAGTGTTGTTCACTTAGAGAAAAGTATAACAAATAAAAACAAATGCTGAAATGTTTATCAAAGACACGATTTATCATCAAATAAGAAGGATGATTTGTAATGTTTAGAATGCTTAGAACAAAGTGCGATTAGCATTTTTATGAATAAGATTTATGTGTAAATTTCTATTAGGATGGCCAACCATTTGCTGGCTTTAGGAGCCGCTATGCTTTATTATACAGCCACATTATAAGTAGCTATGAGACAATCATCTAAGGCTATTTACGAAAACTACTTCTAGAAATGTAAATACACTGTTCTCACATGGTGCCACTAACTATGAGCTACAAAGGATCAGAAGATAAACATGTTATTTCAAAAGTCAAGAGAAACGCCAGAGGAACCCTAGTGTTAGTTAGCTAATAACCTAGAGCGTTAGCTGGCTAACCTTTCTTCATATAATGTACGCCAACGTGAAAAGAATAATGTCCTGAAAGGTCAAGGATTCTAGACTTGGCTCTGACGTTAACAAGCTTTTTGACTTACAGCAAATCACTTAACCTCTCTAAACCTTGTTTCTACCTTGTAAACACTGCTGGCCTAGAAAGTTTCTAACACTGTATGCCTGTAAATCACTTTACCTCTCTGACAACATGGGATAAAATCTGTCTTACCACCTCCCAGGGTCATTGAAAGGGTAGGACAATACACTTAATGACTTTGTAGTTTGTTACAGTTTACAAAAGGCTTCCATATATCTCATCTCATTTTGATTTTCTCTACAACCTTTGGGGTAAGTGTTAACCTTATATCACAAATGAAGAAATTGATGCTTAGAGAGACTAACAGACTTTCTTAAGGCCATAGATCTAGGGTTGGTTAAACCCTAGGTGCTCTGATTCTAAATCCATTTTGGTTATTTGTTTTTATTTTTTGGTTTTCTTTTGAGACAGGGTCTTGCTCATTGTTCAGACTGGAATGCACTGGTGCAATCACAGCTAACTGTGGCCTCAACCTCCCGGGCTTAAGCAATCCTCTCATTTCAGCCTTCTGAGTAGCTGGGACCACATGCATGCACTGCCACACGTGGCTAATTTTTGTATTTTTTTTTTTTGTAGAGACAGGGTCTTGCTACGTTGCACATGCTGGTTTTGAACTCCTGGGCTCAAGCAATCCACCTGCCTGGCCTCCCAAAGTGCTGGAATTATAGACATGAGCCCTGTGCTTGGCCCAGTGTTTTCACTATAGAGAAATAACTACTTCCCCAGCTACTTTCCCCTCCCATCTCCACTTAAGTTTTTGAATGGTTGAGTTGGCCAATATTTCCACATCGACAGTTGAATTAATTCTGAATTCTTGTTTAACTTTGAATGGACTCAGAAAAGTATGTACTCCTTCAGTCCAATCTCCATGTAGCAATAAGAATTTATCCACAGCCTAAACTGATAGGATGACTAGTCTCCATTTCTAAACCTGTGAAACATTCCGGAGGTACTGGAAAGAGGTTAATTATAGACACTAAATTAAGTTCTTGATAGAAGAAATTTCCCTGGCAGGTGCTGATTTGTGAGTCATATGTTTTCATTTTCTTCTGGGGGTTAACTCAGCCTTTCCGACCAAGGTATCTTTGAGAAAAGTTTGTCCTTTATACCTCCCTTGGATGGTGAGGTGCCAAGGGTAGGAGAAGACAGAGTACCTTATATAAATAATACATTTGCTCCTGAATCACAGTTTTAAAAAAAACCCCAATTGAACAGAAATAAAATGGCTATAAGAAACAGGGATGAAACATCAACTAAGAGGCCTGAAGTGGAAGTCAGAGGTGCTGGCTTTGCACTGTAACTGTGTGACCTTGGGCAAAGCATTGAAGCTTTTTCAATCTTCATTTTCTCTTCTGTAAAACAAAAAGGTTGGTGAAAATAATTTCCAAGGTCACACCTATCCCCCAAAATTCTGTATAAATTTAATGGTATGTTTAAGAATTGTAATGAACAAGCCTGCTTCTCTGAGTTTTAGGAACACCTAATGCCTTGTTTTCTTCTGTCAAGGGAGGAGTGAATCATCTAAATCTGAGGGTCAATGGCACCTTTTCCAGAAAGAAAGCCCTTAGAGCCTGTGAGAAATAATAATCCAGTACATGATCCCTAACATAATGGCTTTCTAATTATTTCTTTCCTTTAAAAATTTGTTAGCAGTGAAACCCTTTCTCCAAATGAAATACTGCAAAAAAGCTCAGCTTATGAAACTTCATACGCTATCAACACACGCGAAATTGCAGTTGAATTGGGGATCGGGCAAAAAGTGCTGCCTTCTCACCTCCCCACCCCCAAATATCCTTCAAAGGTTCTTGTTACATGGTTAGAAAACCACTGCCCTAGAATATGGTTTATATGCCTTCACAGAAATAAGAAGTTTGAGTTTCTTTCTTTTTTTTTTCCAAAGTGTAACTTCTGAATAAGAAAATAAACCTCTTTTCTGGTGCCACTATTTGAGTGCCTAGTGGAGAAATAGTTACCTAACTTTGGTATTATTGAGTGCTTTAAAAAATATTAAGCCATTAAGAGCCTTTGAAAAGGAGGTCTATTTCAAGATTACAGTGAAAACATTCCCAGGGGCTTGGAGAAAGCATGAGGAACAAATTGGAATGAAAGTTAATAAAAAAAATGCTTCCTGATGAAAAGACAGTGGTTCCTACAAACAGTACTATTCCACTTTTCACTTTAATTTGAAGCACTACATGAACATTCAGGATGATGCTGACTAGAAGAGTAGAGGAGCTTATGCTGATTATAAGCAAATGATGTTGCTCTAGTCTTCAGTGATCTGTTGTGAATGCTATTCCTGGGAATAGCTGAATTCAGTTGGTAGAGCAATTATGAGAAACTTTAAACACTCCAAATGGCTTAGAGACGTGTCTTGCCGCTGAATTACCTTTTCTTCTTAGTAATTCTTGTCTAGGGTCCCTGTGGTTTGGCACAGGTCATGACAACGTGGAATAAAATATGGAGGCTGACTCCACATGATCCTCTGAGACCTAGACAGTAATGGCCCATGGCTCAGGAGCTATGGCCAAGCCAAGCAAAACACAAAGCAGATGCCAAGAGAGATGGAGAGCATCCAGATCACAGACTGGGTCAGTGGCTTCTGAAGGTTTCAAAGTAAATACAGACTAGAAACCTTTACAACTGAGGTATGACTGCAGGAAGACAATGTTAAGAACTGTCTGGAACTGGGGGCTGGGGAGTCTCAGATCATACTGCTGAATTCCTATTGACCCCATGTATGATGCGATTCTGGGCTATGGAATATACATTTATCTCTAGGAGCTCCTCAAACTGTCTTCTGTTCATGCATCATTTTCTATTTTCTGAGTAAATTAAATCCTTTTGTTAGTTATTACTCTTCCTTTTATGCCTTACCCAAATGAGAAAATGAAAGTATTCAGTTGAATATGATCATACAACATAAAATACAGAACAGAATGCAATGGTACACAGCCACTGAATGTATGTGCATCAAATATCTCTGAGAAGAGACCAGTAATTCCACTAACAGTGGTTGCCACTGGAGAGAGGAGCTGGGAGCTGAGATTGGGGTGGGGTGGGGAGAGGCTTACTCTTCACTCTTCCTCCTTTTATACCTCTTACACTTTGTGCTATATGCACCCATTACCTATACCCCAAAACATTTTCAGTCAGCCCTTTGTATATGCAGATGTGGAGTCCATGGAGAGGAAGGTCAACTGGAAGACTTGAGCATCCACAGGTTTTAGTATTTGAGAGGGGTCCTGGATCCAACCCCTCATAGATACCAAGGGACAACTGTAATTATAAATAGAAACACCTCTTATAGAATGTAAGGAGCCCCATCCTACCTCCTTCCTGACCTGTACATTGGCCTGGGGAGCCCTGGCAGAGATTGGGTGACTTGTGGGTACTTAAATCTCAGACACTTTGGCAGAGGTGGTAGGAAGATGATACCAAGTCTCCAATGTGTCCCATATGGAGAAAAGGCCTGTTAGGAGTTTTGGAAATACAGGGAATATTGGGACAAGTTAAATGGCACCATGAAAAAGCAACCAGACAAACCCAGTATAAGAAAGTCTACCCCATCTTAAAAATAAATAAAAAAAAAGGCCAGGTGCAGTGGCTCACACCTGTAGTCCTAGCACTTTGGGAGGCCGAGGTGGGTGGATCACCTGAGGTCAGGAGTTCAAGACCAGCCTGGCCACCATGGTGAAACCCCATCTTTAAAATAAATAAATAAAATTGAAAAAAAAAAAAAAAAAAAAA